>NC_087352.1:100916454-101219484 GCF_030014295.1 Loxodonta africana
GAAGCCTACCCTCCAGGGACAGGAAGTCACGTGGAAAGAGACTGTACTGTCTTGGGGAGTTGGGCATTTCACTTGTTCTGTGAGGCTAGAACCTCGGTGTAATGGTGATTGTTGTGGATTCTTTAATGACCACAACTAGTTCTTATAGGACATTTGGTATATTGGAATAGGAACTAGCATCTAGTATTTGTACTATGACCTTGCCATTTTAAAACAGTACTGAATTCTAGTGACTTTTGTTTTTTTCTTTTTGGCATATATTGTAGATTGATAAAGTGTAAAATCATTTTGAGAAGCTGTAATATATATTATGTACAAATTCTTACCCTATGAGCTATAAAAATACATAGTCTTTATGCAAATAATAATTTACGTTCAGTGTGCCTATTAAATGTTTTTCCTCGTTTTTTGTAATCTTGCCCCTATTTCGCTGTTTTTATAAAGGTGTGGGAACCTAAAAAAGACCCATGGCCATCAAGTCAGTTTTGACTTACAGCAACCCATGTGTTACAGAGTAGAAGTGCCCCACAGGGTTTTCTGGGCTGTAGTCTTTACAGAAGGAGATCGCCAGACCTTTCTTCTGTGGCATTGCTGGGTAGGTTCAAACCGCCAGTCTAGGTTAGAAGGCGAGTGCAGACTGTTGGCGCTACTCAGGGACTTCCTCAAGGTATGGTAACTGGCATGTAATTTGCATTGTAAGTTTTTATTACAGAGGTAAATAGTGACAAAACCAGCTGTCAGTCTGTAAATGGAAGACTGCCATGCACCATAAACCTAACCAGTAAAGGAAATCTCATCTTGCACCCACTCAGCATTGCAGGGTGGTTAGGATGTGCTGCGCTTGTGCTGGACGTGTTGAGGACTGCCGCATCCTTAGGGATTTATGATCAATACAGTGAACTAGGGGAGAAACAGTGCTGGGTTTCTAGGGTGCTGTGGGTGCTGAGGCCCACCTTCCCTGCTCTGCCCTGGCAGGGCTCGAAGATACCCGGCCTCCTTTCTGCTGCTTACATGTGCTTTTCCTCCTCACTCATCAGTCCTGTATTTCCCTACTTTTCCCAAAATGGTCAGCATCTCCTCCTGCATGTGCAGTGTTGGATGGGAGGAAGGGCGGAGCCAAAGATAACTAAGCCCTGGGGGCACATGGCGTCTTGGGCAGACCGACAGATAAATGAGAAACAGTGTGATAAGGCTGTGGGAAAGGCCAGGTCCAAGAAGGGTAGTGAACACAGATGAGTTCTGAGGGTGAGGGGATGCAGCCCCAGAGCGCTTCACACGGGAAATCACTTAGCACTTAGGGGAGCTTTCTGGGGAGACAAGGACGTTCCCTGTCTCCAAGAAGAGAGAACAGCCAAGAAAGTCTCCCTGTTGCCCAGCGCACGGTAGGCTGACCTAGGTCAGTGTGACTGAGCTCTGAAGGAGGACTGTCTCTATAACCGATAGTGTTAAGGGCTGGTCCTTCCCCTTTACTCCAGATGCTTATAGGAAAGTGGGTTTTCAGCAGTGATGGAATGAAGTCTCCAGCCTTCCTTACCCTTAATTGTTCTCAAACATCGGTTCTGAGAGTCCCTCCTCGGTGAGGAGGCGTCTCTGTGCTGCTGAATATTTGAGGCCCAGCCATGACCCCTTACCTTTTACTGAGGACCATTGTGATTTCTCTGACATGCAGTAGCCCATCTGCTCCAGATGTTAAAGATAGACAACATTAGGAAAGTCTTCTAACTCCTAACATTAAGAAGGTTTTTAGAAATGTTTAGTTAGTTGTATGCTTTGATACAAGTACAATATATGTTTCCAAGCCATAAATTGGATTAAGTATCCAGTCATTAAGCTATTTAGGTAGTGGCTGTTTGATATGGTAAAGGTGTTTCATTTACGAGAGAGGACCGTTTTTCTTTATGAAGTTTTAGAAATAGCCACTGGGTGCTTTTTCTGTTTGTGATGTTATTGTAGTTAATCTGCTAATGAGATGATCTTCATTCTGGCTGAACAGATTCTTCATCCTAATCACTGTCAGTTAATCTTTGTTTTGTTTTCATATTAAAATCAGTAAATTATTTATAATCACAAGGTGATATTATTACCAGTTTCCTGATTGTGAATATGAATGCCCTTTTGTTTCATTTTTATTAAACTTCATGATTACAAAACAGTCCCAGTGTAGGACTGCTAAAGTTGGTTGATAAGAAGCATCTGACACGTTCAGACCCTGAGCAACTCTTAGCAGAGGGATTGATGTCAACAAAGATTATTCGCGCTGGCTGTTCTGAGGGATTCTTTTGATTTGAAGCAGAGCTCCAAAAGAGGCCTCACCTGCTAGTTCTTCTCAGTAAAGTAGCAGCCGCTGTGACAAGGTTTTAAAAGTTACAGCTCCCTTAGCTAAAAATTAAAAAAGAAAGAACCTCATTTAAAGTAATTGGAAACAAAAGTTAACTAGAACAGTGGTCACATGACAAAATACGAATTTGGTTCCTAATTGCCACCATAGAGTGCTGATGTGACAGTGAAATTCTGACTATTTACTGTCACGAAGACAATGATTTGTCATTAAGCTGTGCCTTTTTAATAGGACGTAGCAAATAGATCTGGGCAGTTTTTGTTTTCTAGACTGTCACTTGGAGTTACACTGTTACTTGCAAGTTATGAAGGCGCTGTGTCCACTGATACTGGCTGTACATAGATAGACATGCCTGATGTTTCAGGGCCCCCGCCAGGGTGTCATTTGACTTTGAAAAGCAAGTCCATTCCTGAACTGAAAGTGAAATTGAATTAACCGGCTCTCCTTCAGTGACCTTTGAAAATATATCTGGTGTGAGAGATTAGCTTTATTGTCTTGTGGCTTTTCTGTTCATGCAGCTTCTCTTTATTGTGCAGAAGGAGGGCTGGCTTGCTGCTGCACACAGCCCACCAAGATTGTAAACATGCCTTTTGGTATTGCCTTGGCATCTGCGGGATGTGACTAAGTATAAAGGTCAGTCGCATGTCTTTCACTTCACCTCAGACCCGTCACCTGACGTGGAAGTGTCGCATCTATTCCCAGAGTTGAGACCCGAGGGCGCAGTGTACCGTGCCCCGCAGCCATGCTGCACCAAGCACCCGGTGGCTGACGGGCTCTGGGAGCAGGCAGGAAGCAGCTCTTCCACGATTCTCACAGCTAGCCAGCTTCCCCTTCGTTTCTTTTTCTTAGCTGTGAAAATTGTGTAAAAAACATTGTTGAAATATTTAAGTTTTCTATAACTGAGATGCATACAAGGTAACATATACAAATGAAAATTTGGTATTAAAAATTATAGCTGAAAGAAAACAGCAAGTGTTGGCTTGGATATATGGAGAAATTGGAACCTTCATCTGCTGCTGGGAGCATAATATGATGCAGCTGCTGTGGAAAACAGTTTTGGTGTTTCCTCAAACAGTTAAACAGAACTACCTTATGACCCAGCAATTCTGCTCCTAGAAGACCTGAAAGCAAGGACGGTAGACTTGTATACCAGTGCCCATTGCTGCATTATTTACAATAGCCAAAAAGTAGAAACAACCTGAATGTCCATAAACAGACGAATGGATAAACAAAATGTGGTCATTCCATAAATGGAATATTACTCAGCCAAGAAGTTCTGATACATCTATGAAATGTATGAACCTTGAAAACATGATGCTGAATGAAGTAAGTCAGACTCTGAAGGACAAATACTGAATGATTCCGCTTAGATGAACTATCTCGAACAAGAAACGCATAGAGGTACAATTTTGTCTGTTGTTACCGGAGGAGCTGTAATGTGTTGATGTCAGACCTCCTCTGACTTCAGGAGGAGAGAATCACCATCAGCCCAAAACTGATCCCTGTGAAGTGGAGGTCAGGTGTACCGCCGCTTTCCAACTTGTTCACAATTTCCGGCCCTGGCCGTTCTCCCCATTGCACTCTCCTTTCTCTGCTGGGGTCAGTAATTTGTCGCAGTAGCCACACAGAACTAACAGACCATACTTAGGATTTTGTGGTTTATTAGGGAAGTAACAGGCTACAACTCAGGATACAGTTCATCAGTCAGAACGCTTCTAACCAGAACAATTCCCAGCTGCTGCTTAGCCGTGCCCACAGGCAGGCCATGCTTCTTGGGTCTCTGCTGCTGGGTCCCACTTGGCCAGGCCTCTGCCCTGCCTGGGCAAGTGTTACAGCTCTTTAGCTCTGCTGACAAGTGCCCAAAGGCACCCAGCTTCACCAGCAAGCCACCTGCCTGAAGGCTCTCAGCTCTCTCTTGCTGCATGGGTCGGCAAGCCTGCTGCAGCCGTCTCACACCGGTCTCCTGGTTCTCACGCTCTCATGCCACTGCGGCTCATGCCATGTTCAGTGTTACAGCCTTCTATGTCTCCTGGGTCTAGGAGGTTTTCAGCTTAGGAACTTCAGATCCAGAGGATACATTCTTCCACTCCAGGCTCTTCTTGATGGTAATGAGGTCCCTTGCAGCCTCTGTGGGATTAGCCCTTATAAGCCTAGCCGGGTGGCAAAACAGATCAGTCTCCTTGGTAGGCCACAGTCGCCCAGTTTGCTGATAATCAACCACTTGCTGCAAGGGTTTTACGTACCTTATTTGCATAGGAAACTGTCCAGTCTCTTTGCAAGATTGTGGCCTGGCAAATCGTCTTAGCAGAACTACAAACCCAGGGCCATAAAGACCATATAAAGAGAGAAACCCATGGCTCTGCAGGGGTGCTGGTTTTCTGTTTGAGGTGATAATATTTTTTTTGGAAATGGATAATGGCCATGGTTGCACAGCACGGTAAATGTGATTGATGTCACTGAATTACACATTTAAGACTGACTGAAACAGCAACACTTTGTGATACATATTTTACCACAGTGGGGAAAAAAATATGTATTCATCTGAAGTTTTAAGGGCTGAATTGGAAAAGGAAGATGATACATGATGGTTTGCTTAGTAATATCAAAGTGAATAAAAATTAAAATTGGGTAAGTTAATTTTTATAAAAGTAAATTTGTAAAGATAATTTTTGCCACGTTTATACTTTAATTTTCATCACTAATTTTTTGTGAATGCTAAAAATTAATACATTAATTTCTAAACTCAGACTATGGCTGTTTGAAATCAAGATGAAAACTCTCCCAGTGTTCCATTTAAGAATTTTCCTCAAGATAACGTTCTTTTAAAGCTATTCACTTTTTCATCTAATTTTTAAATGTCATTTTTAAAATGGGTTCCATGCTAAACTTATAATGGTAATAAATTATATTATGAACAGCAAATGCTAGATAGATGGTTCATTAGAAAGCCTAACAGAGACTGACATTCACATCTGAGTCCCGAAGTGAGAGAGTGTCTCGGTAGGCACAGATATTGGGATACTTCTGTCTGTACCTTTTGGGATTTAGGGGTAACGGTTTTTTGTTTTTCCATTTTTCTGGTACTGATATAAAATTACAAAATAGGATTACTTTTGTAGCAGATTGCTTCTCATTTCTTTTATTTTGTTTTATTTATAGGTGTTGACTTTAAAATCAAAACCGTAGAGCTAAGAGGGAAGAAAATTAGATTACAGATCTGGTAAGTGGAAGCGTGTGCGCCCGTAGTGTGCTGTGTATGTCTCACCTCAGTTGATGCACTTGTCTAATAAAATTAACTCTTAGAGCTGGTTTGCCTCTCCCACTTTTCTTCTCTTTTGCTAATTTTAAAATTAAATGGACAGTGCTTCCTTCAAGAGAGACTTTATAAGAGAGTTTACTTCTTTCATACCCCATTTGCACACGGGGAATTGTGGAAACAGCAGTGTTATTTCAGTGGTAACTCATTTGGAGCCTTCATGCCTGTATTTCCAGTCATTTGGCATGCATATCAAAACTGTCATCACTAAAATAAGACTGCTCAGTTGCTTGTCTCCATGTCTGTAAAGTTATTTTGTATGATGGCGTTCAAAGAAAGTCCAGTAGGTTCATACCCAGGCTTGCCCGATTAAAGGCAAGCTGCCCATAGGAGAATGCAGAGGCTCCTTCATGGCCCAGTGTGAGTGTGCTTGCTGTGGGCTGAGCCTGATCCTGCCGGTGTGGCACTGGGGCCCCGTGAGGTGATCCCTCTATTAGTGCAGCTAGAAAATGAAGCCAGGGCCCCTTCTCTGAAGGAAAGCCACTTCTCAGAGTCAGCTTCCTCAGAGCCTAACCTTAGCGAGTGAGTAAGCCAGCCACACCACAGCTGTGCCAGCACTGAGAGCCCTCAGCCGGCTCCTCAGGCCTGAGGCCGTGCACTGTGCCGCCAGCAGTGCTCTCCAGAAGGAAGGAGCCGGGGCTGGTGGCGGTGGAAGGCTGGCACCCTGCCGTTTTCTGAGAATGCCGTTTTGTTTCTCGTGACACAGATGCGCTCTGCTTACTAACTCCGCGCGCAGGTCGCTCGGCTCTGAGTGTTTGTCCGGCGTGTGTGTGTGTGCTTTCATCTGCGCCACTGGCTGCTCATCTGTGGCATCCGTGAGTGTTAGTCCCCTGTCTCCATTCCTCATCTGTGTCCCTGTCTGGGCGTCCTGCAGCCGAACCAGCCTGCTTGCCTGAGGTAATACCTTCATTTCATCATGTCACGCTCATAACTCACCTTAAGGATTTTTGTTTGTTGTTTTTGGCTTAATTATGAAACATTAACAGTCTTGCCTAAAATACTACTTGAATAACTAAATATAGATATTTCTTATATTACTCCATGATTGAAAAGGCAGCAAACTTTGTACTTTGTTGCCCATTTTTGAAGTCTGGAAATGGCAACAAAGCATTTTGCACAGATGTTGCTGTTTCTAATTGTAAGCTCTTTAAAATAAAGACAGCATCTTTAAAAGATTTGGGGTATGTCCATCTCTGTGTCTAGCACCTGTGGGTGAAGTACTTTTCGATGAGATTGGTCACAAAGGGCCATATGGCTAACATTCAGCTGTTTGTGAAGCTTGCTGGTGTCTGATGACCTCAGCGTGTCTGCAGAGAAAAATCTTATGTAATGTAGTCAAATGTGTTCGTCTCTGCCGGGGTAACCTGGCTTGGGAAAGGATGTCCACATGTTCTGGGGCCTCCTGGACATTCTGCCTGCTAGAACTTCCTGATGCTGGGGATATTTAGTACCTCTGGAGTCTAACTACAGTGCCTTTAATGCGGATCCAGGAGGGCCCTGCCTTATCAGATTCTACTCTGAAACACATTTCTCATAGGTATAAGAGCATTCTCAAAAAAAGACCTTCTCTGCTTCTCCCTTGACTCTTCACTCCGTGCCTTTGGCCTCTGAATGTTTTAAACTCTTCTCAGCACTGGTGAAGAATATAACTCAGAGACGAAGGATGAGAGTCCTCTAACTTATCCAATGGTTGGTAGCAGGGTTTCTACATAGAATATTCCAGTGATTCAGTTAGGAAGTGGGATTTGTCTTTTCCTGAAGGGATTTTCAGCAGTGAGTAATATATTTATAATATACCAGCTACTTTGTTAATCACATAATATTAAGGATATGATTTTTATCTTCTGAGGTATTTTAAAAGATGAAAAAAACTTTTTCTTCATTATTGCTATCCATTTGGTAAAAAGTAGATCTTGGAGTCATGGTTCTAATTGTTGTTGCTGCTATTGTGTGCCCTCTAGTCAATTCTGACTCATAGAAACCCCATTCAACAGGGTAGAACTGCCCCGTGGGCTGTAATCTTTACAGGAGCAGATAGCCAGGTCTTTCTCTGGCAGAACTGCTGGTAGGTTCGTACCACCAGCGTTTTGGTTAGCACTTAACGATTTGGCTAGCACATAACTATTGCCACCGGGGCTCTTTAATTCTTATTACTTATTGGAAGTAATGGGTGGCTCTATTGGGCTTATGAGCAGTCCGCTGTCTGATGGTGTTGTATCTGCTTTGTCGTAGCATGTGGTTGTCAGTTGGGACTCAGTAGACAGTGCTGTGCCAGTGATAGCTGAGCTCTGATTTTCTAAGCGATAACCCCCTGAGAGTGTTGGTTTCTGGACACAGCCGAGCTAACAAGGTATTATTTACTGTAGAGTCGTAGAAGTTTAAAGTACTAAAAGCTACAACGCCATCGTCCCATTTCCACCTGACCTTTTATGTCATTGTCACATTTTTGGTTCCTTGATTATCTGTGGTCAGAAAAGGGACCGTTTCTCTCATCGCCATACTTAAAGTATGTATGCAAAAATGTTATGTAAGTCTAGCTGAAATAAAATGTGTGGACTAATGGTGCTTTGGATATACTTCAAACGCTGTACTGGAAATCATACAAGATGAGTTTACAGTCATTGTTTGAAATGGACTTGAAACCATGAATTTGCCTCCTACCTTTAGAGAAAAAAAAAAATTTTTTTTTTTTTTTTTAGGCAAGCATGAAATTACAGTGATACATATTAGGATTCCCTTGTTCTGTAAATCATTCTGGTCTTCACTGTTTGGGAAATTTAGTTTTAACCAGCTATTCTTTATGTTGGTATCGTGCTCATTTCCTTTACTTCTCTGCTTAGAAGAGATGGACTGTTTCAGGTATTTGAAATTATTTCCTGCATATTAGTAGTTTCATCATTTAAATGGGTATATTAAATACAACCAATAAGGATCTTTGAATTGCTTAAGCATCATTTTATTACCTAGCTGGGGAAACAGAATTGCAGGAATTTTTCAATTTGTACCAGAAGCAGAGAAAGAAGAAGAGATCACGTGCCAGCTGTAATAAATGATGAGTTAGCCGGCATGAGTAAACTGTGAGCCTCCAGGAATCAGTTTTCTGTCGTGGAGGTGGAAATTCAGGCTGACAGAGGTGAAGATGGGAGACAGCAGGATTGCACATCATTAGGAACAGGCAGAAGCGTGGCTGGGGTGCAGTACGTTACCATCACCTAGAGTTTTGAAAAATAGAGGCCTGTGTGGGGTTTTTAGGGTACTGGCTCCTAGTTGGTATTTAGTAAATCTTCGTTGAATTAATCGATCTTTCACCCACCCTGTTCTTTGATCATACATGAGAGAGCGTAGGGTTTAATATGTAGGGAATAGATCAAGGAGAGGGACTTTTGGGAGGAATAGAAAATAAAAGCTTTCTCAACCAAAATATTTGGGAATTTGGCATATTCTCTCAGAGGAAGGTGCTTTTTTACCTCTTGCATTCAGAGCCAGGCATAAAAAGATGGAATTTAAGGAGCGACTTTAAATGGGGAAATGTGAACTTCTTAGTAGTTTTTTGTAAAATGAAATTACTTACTCATTTATCTGTTAGAATGATTGCCTCAGATTTTGTGTTTTGGAGTCACTGTGTCCTGTTTTTGTATGTCTGGCTTAAAGCGGACAGACAGAGCTAATTTCATGTTTCTAAGATTCTTAGGCATCCTGGATGGTCCAGATGGTTAACGTGCTGGTCTGCTAACCAAAGGTTGGGGGTTCAAGTCCACACAGGCACCTCAGAAGAAAGGCCAGGCAACCTGCTTGCAAAAAACCAGCCGTTGTGAACCCTGGGGAGCACGGTTCTACTCTGATACATATGGGGTTGCCCCGAGTCAGTGTTGACTCAAAGGCAGCTGGTTGGTTCTAAGATGCCTGAGTCTGCTATTCACACAGCTTTCTTTACTATATCACAAATGCCTTTTACTGTCATATTTTTTGTTGGATTTTTATTACAGTGTCTATTATCTTTATTTTCTCTGTTGATCTCCCAGTTTCTGAATTATAAATACTTTGTGTATAGAAATGAATGTGAGTTGATTTACACTAAAAGGCAGCTTAAAATTACTTAGAATAGACATATTAAAATTGTAGTTCTGAGAATGCTCAATGAAGATCTTACATCTAATTGCTATTTAAGTTAGTGATGTGCCTATATTGTGCCAAGCACAAATTTCAGAGTAGAAAAATGTGTGTTATTTGACTTTTTAAAGAAATGGGAGATGCTGTTTTGTAACAGTATTCAAACAGCACAGAACGTTTTTTACAACGTTGAAAATATTTTGTCAGATTCTAAGCTGAATAAGCCATAACTTTTGATAGAACAGGGAAGCACGCTCTGAAAGGTTGGAGCCTTACTGGTTTGGGGAGTAGAATGTCTGCCCCCAATGCCTAGGAGCAGAGAAACAGCGTTCCTCATTGACTGCACGTGTAATTGAAATGGTGTCTGAATCCCTTCCTTCTCAGCCTGGGAAGCTGCCTGTCAGTGTGGTTTTTACGTTGTTTTTAGAAATCCTGAAGAACTCAGCCTCCATCTATCATATTCTTTAGTTTTCCAATATCTTGGCAGTTCTGGGTCAAAAAATAATGTTTATTTTGCCTTGAGGAGGTGTCAGCTCTCCACATTCCATACGTGTCTCCTGTTCAGTGCGTGTTGGTTGCCTGCCTGCTGTGGACCAGGCACTGTAGTGTCCAGCCAAGGGCACCAGTGTGGTCTCACTGCCTCTTGAACAAAGCACCTGGCTTTGCTGTATGTGGAAAGAATTTCCAATGAGCTTGTTTGTGTGTTTGTTTGTTTAACACTGTAATGTAACATTAATGGAACTAATTTGGCAGGAAGTCTAGCCTGAACAAAGTCATGAGTCTTAGCAACATTTTCAAAGAGTGTTTTTGCGGACACAGGCCCACAGGTGCACCTCAGGAGTCTCTTTTCATCAAATACATTTGAAAAACCTTGCAGCGAAGCATCTTGCTTATTTCTTGTTTAATCTGTTGCCACTCTCCCCCGCACCCAAGTACTTTACCGTGACCTTGACTTATTTGATACTTGACTGGTTTCACACACCTCCTGCTAATGTGCCTCAGAATTAGGATTCCTTGGGACTCGCTTTGGGAAAAGCTAAATTATAGATCAGAAGCCTATTATATTTATTTGTCGAAGAGTCTCATTTGTAATTAGATATATATGATGGTTCTCAAACAGTTTTTTTTTTTTGGCTTATTAGATGGAGAAAAAAATTCTACTTGGGTAGACTGTTAACATGCTTGCTTGTGTCACTCTTCATGTTGAAATGTTCGTCTTAAGCCTGGGGAATAGTTCTTAATATTTCAGCTAAGTGGTAGGAGAATACAGACTTTTACAAGTTTTTGCAAACCTATTCAGTATCTCTCTTCCCTTTTTCTCAGTGACACACATGAGCACAAAATACCAATTTAGGGAAGCAAAATACCTAGAAAAACTTAAGTATAATGCTTTATGACAAAAAATAAAACAGTTTAATATCAGCCCACTTCCTTGTACATCTTTGTTATTCCTCTGATTCCTTCCATATCAATTTCCTTCAGAGTCTAGTAGATCAGGGATTTAGATCCTTCCAGAACAAAGGTCTGGTTTTGTGGGGGACAAGGTGTGTTCAGGTGCACTTACATGATTTATAGTACTAAATTACCTTATACTCATAATTGTATTACAGAATATCAAAAAACTCCTTCCAAAGATATTGTTAGCTTTATTAACTCTTAAGAGATGAGTTAAGAAATAAAATATTGCTTTTATGCTTTTCTTTGTGAATTTTCGCTTTGGAAAGACAGTTCATTGGAAAAAATTAAGATTTTGCTATGTGCTGGATTTTAACATCTTTAGTTAAATTATTAGAAGTAAGGATGGCGAGACTTCGTCTCACGTACTTTGGACATGTTATGAGGAGGGACCAGTCCCTGGAGAAGGACATTATGCTTGATAAAGTAGAGGGTCAGCAACAAAAGAAGAAAACCCTCACTGAGATGGATTGACATAGTGGCTACAACAGTGGGCTCAAGCAAAACAACAGTTGTAAGGATGGTGCAGGCCCAGGCAGTGTTTCGTTCTCTTGTACACAGGGTCGCTGTGAGTTGGAACCGAGTTGACAGCACCTAACAACAAAAGTTAAATTATTATGGATCTACTTTCTCCCTTCCCCCTTTTGTTATGATTGTCTTTTTGTCATAAAAATTCCTTTTTCTTTTTTTTTTTAATTTCAAAACCTTGGTTTGAACGAAATTGGGAAGTCTTTATGTTTTAGTTTCACTTTAAGAGCTCCAAAAGCCCCGCTGCCAGTAGTCATAACCTGTGTACAGGTGTGGCGCAGAGTCAGGAGTTAGCTGATGGGAAGAAGGACATGCTTGTAGGAGGGTGCCGCTCTGCCTCCGGGGGCGGGGGGGGGTCAGGCGCTGCTGCTTGTCACCACAGGATGGCCCCGTGCTGCTCATCGAGACTGCCTTCTCAGAGCATAGCAGAGAAGCTCTCCTCTCTCCTCACCTGAAAGTAAGGGGTAAACTGCCACCCACACCCCAGCCCCACCTCAGCACTAGCGCTGGGGGCTGGGGAGACGTGAGCCCTCTGGGGACGTGGAGGGCATGCATTCCGTGTAATCTCAGGGTTCCCCCGCTTCCTGCCTGGGGGTGTGAGCGCACGTGTGGGCATGCATGTGTGCATACATGTGAAATGTATACTCCTTGTGTGTCGTCATCGCTCTCAGCTTTGTTTGTAATTGTTCTGTAAATCCCCAAAAGTGGGCTGCTTTTTAAGGACTGTATTGTTCAAACTTTTTTTTCCTTTTTTATCTTAGAAACGTGTATTTTGACGGTGTGTGATACCCACTGCTGATTGCCTTTTAAGGGAAGAGTTATTCCAGATACTTAGTTAATCTTGGCTCATAACCCGTCTCCATTCACCCACTGTAACTGTTAACCACGTACAATTGTGCCTTGTGTTTCAGGTAGTCCTAGCCAGCTGAATTCTTACCGCTCTCTTTCAGGGGAAGAAAGACATAGACATGGTGCTCTTGTTCCCTCCTAGTAGAAAAACAAGTGTGATACATGTTTGCATTGGAATGTGGTGCTCCTTCCTTTGTTCATTGCTCAGAAACTGATTTCTGCTGCTGTTTCTTAGGGACACAGCAGGTCAGGAGAGATTCAACAGCATTACCTCAGCTTATTACAGAAGTGCCAAGGGGATCATATTAGTCTATGACATCACCAAGAAAGAGACATTTGATGATTTGCCAAAATGGATGAAGATGATTGATAAGGTAGGTGTTGGATTTTTCTCTTAGATATGAGCTTTTTGCTTATGGGTGTTAATCATGATAAAAGACAGGAGGTGGAAACCTTTATGAGCGTGCTTTTATATACTAAGCATCGTTTACTCCATATTACACCCTTCAGAGTAGATATGTATTCCTGTGTTATATGAGGCAGGGAAGGATTAAATTCAGCCGGGAGTTTTATTCTAGCACCGTGGACCGTCTTAACTTCAAAGCCTAGACATGCTCATTCAGTTATATCTGCTGCTTCCAGGGAATTAGCCAGAGGGCACTTTTGTTACTGTGGGTGGTCCAGCTTGAGCGCCTGCCCACCTGTCAGTGTCCTCGGAGTACATGTGCCCTCCAGGGATCACCATCCCTGTAGCTCTGCGGACAGGCTTCCGGCATCACTGGACACTCACGGTTACCAGCGTCCCTTAGTTAACTGTTTTGAACAAAAGAAGATGCTATTCTTTGGCTATGATTAAATATATTCAGATAGCCTGTATCTATATGAGCAGTGTAAACCGTGGGTTCCCCTCTGAAGACTGTGTACTCAGAATACACAGTGAGAAGGCAGAGCAGCTGGGGGAGAAGTAGTGGTACACAGGCGATCAAATTCTGAGAGTTTTCTGCCTCTTATGGGATAATTTAATGTTCAGTCACTTTGCATATATTAGCACACCTAATGTGGATAGGATTTTGTTTAAAAATTGTATTTAAACCAGTTGTTAAATAATGTTGGAGAATGTTTGCCAGTTTTACCAAGCATGTTGTCAGTGAGTCAGGGACCAGGGCTCCTAACTTTACAAAGATGCATCGGCCCTCAGAGGGGCGCTGCTCTCCCTGCTTTCAGTCAGACCTGGGCGCCACACTTCCTGCTCTGTAGCGGGAGCCGCAGGCTGTGCTGCCAGGGAACTTAGCAAGGGGCAAGCCTCACCGCAGTCTAAAATTTGAAGAAATGGCCTAAGTCCTAAGGGCCCCATTAGGTGCTTCAGTCTCTGTGTTTTCCTCTTTTAGTTGAGTTTCCAATTAATTGGTAATTGTTTCACTTGTTAAATGCTGAAGTCTTAAGGTCTGATGCTCCATGTGATACTTTGATACTTACTCTTGATTTTTACTTGAGTAAGTTCTGTCCACCGTTTGTTGGGTGCTTGTTGCATACCAGGCCCTGTTCTTAGTCCTCACCGCAGCCCTAGCAGGCAGCCACCCACACGTCACCCAGAGGGAGGCTGAGATGCCTTGCTTGGCAGAGTAACTTGGCTGAGTTCACACAGTTCAGGTGGCTTTTGTTGTTATACATAAAATTAAATGAGTTACTCAAGTTACTTTGTTTTCTTAATTATAAAATCAATGATAACTTCATTAAAGAAAATTTGGAAAATCAAGAAAAGCACAAAGACGTAAATGGAAAATCTATCGTTCTACCACCCTGAAAGACTAAATGGGACTCATACTCCATTTAGTTTTAAATCCTTCTTATTTTGCAGATACTCTATCATGAAGTTCTTCCTGTCTCATTAAATGTTTTTCCAAAGCATGTGTTTTTTATAGCTGAATTTTGGATTTACCTCAACTTACTTAATTCTCATCTGTGTTGTTTGACATTTAGGGGTTTTTTTTGACAGATAACCATTTTGAGTTTGGAGCTCTGCCTGTATTTTGAATCTTTTTTTAGGCTAAATCCTTAGGGATTATTGGATCAAAGGCTACAAACATTGTGGCTCTTAATGCCTTTTACCAAATTGCATTGTGAAATGTGGTGCGCCTGTGAGTACATCATTGTGGTCAGTCCTGCCTGGGACGTGTAGACTCTCAAAGACTTGTGGAATGAATGAACAAATGCGTTAGCGAGTGCGATGCGAGCTTGGTTCACGCTGTTAGTAGATGACAGTGCCCATCTTGGAAATGCAGCTTCTGTTACCGTTCCACAGTATGCTTCCGAAGATGCAGAACTGCTCTTAGTCGGAAATAAGCTGGACTGTGAAACTGACAGAGAAATCACCAGACAGCAAGGCGAAAAGGTAAGAGAAATATGTGGCGCATAAGAAAGAAATCACTGTTGTCCTGCTCTCTGTTTAGTTGTCGATAATACCTTCTCTTTTAGCAAGTTACTTATTTTTTAAAATTAGGAAATATTTCAAGCATAAAAAAGTACAAAGAATAACATACCGTATTTTATATCTGTGGTATGAAAAATATTATGGTATTGCATATTTATGTCTATACTGGATAGAGCCATCACTAAGAGTTTTTAAGAGAAAGAATTATGGATACAGTTGTCCTATAATCACGCCCTTCTCATTTGTTTACATTTGTTTTGGGATCAGAGAAAAAATGTCAGCACGTTCTGCGTTGTTATCTAACCTCATATTTTATACAAGAAAACATTCTTTTAAACTGTAAAATTGCTGTCATGGTTTTCCCTTACTCTAACATATTTTAACCTCCCCTGGTTTTTGCTATGGACTCAATCATGGAGAACCAGTGATACTCATATTTGAATGTCAGATGCATTGCAGTTATAGAAACTTTGACAAGTCATTTGACTTAAAGAGCCTGGTATCATCTTAGGGGTTTTGGTTGTGTGTGTATGTGTGTGATTTACTTACCATGTAAGAAGTCGCTGTACTTTGTGAAATGTATGCCTGTGCATGGGTGGGGCTCTGCAGACCTCCTGGTCCCACCCCTTCACTTTGAGGCTGAAGCCCAAAGGCCATGGCTTCTCTAGACACAGTTCCTGGTGGGTCAAGAGCCAGGCCTCGTGCTCCGACAGCAGACTGCGTTGTACCCCACCCACAGGATTTTTTTTTTTTTTTCAGTTTGCACAGCAGATAACTGGGATGCGGTTCTGTGAAGCAAGTGCCAAGGATAATTTCAATGTGGATGAAATATTTCTGAAACTTGTTGATGACATTCTGAAAAAGGTAGAAAGGGAAGGATCTCGAAGTATTTAATGTGAAATCTGTTGTTTTATTATTTTTTTGTTTAGAAAAGAAAGTATGGTAGTTACTCTGGGGCTCAAGAACCAGGTGAAGTTAACTAGGCCCAGGGTACCCAGTTTGCTGTCGTGGCTTCAAGCTCTGCCCGTGGGTTTTCAGTGTCACTTAGCATTGATGTTATAATACACATGCTTAGCGTGGAAATACAGTGGGTGGGTGACTTGAGCCCTGTGACAGCGTGCCATGTTCCTTGGGCATTTATTTGCTTTTCTTTTTTCCTGTTTCCCATGAGAATTAATTTAAATACAGACAGTGGAGACTAGCAAAGTCCGCAGGTCTCTGAGCTGAGGAAAGAGCCCCTTGATACTGCCCACCTTGGCATCTGCTTCCCCAGTGGGTGCCTCATGCCAGTACTGGGGCCTCAGTATTGCAAGAGATTTGTAGACAACTTCGGTGAGCAGCAGTAGCTTCTTTGGGCGTCTTTAAGCTTACCTTCAAAGATTTTTAGTAGGAAGTTTATTTACAGTATTATTAAGTGTAATCTGCTCAGTTCAAATATAACTCAGAAGCTTTTACTAAAATAGTGGTTTATATAATTGCCGGAGGAGGTTATTTCTTTCTTTAGGAATGATAAAACTAAGCCCTGAGAATGCGGAACCATTTATTTATGTATTAATGTGTTAAACTTTCATTGTACTGGGCTCTCTGGAAGTAAATGTCCACAGACAGCAAGTATTTATGACGCTGGTCTACTCTTTTTTAACAAAGGGTTTTAAATAGGCTGGGCAGTGTTAAGGGTTTTGACAGGAAGCTCCGTGCACCTGGTTTTTTATTTTTGGCTTAATATTTTGACGTCTGGTTAAACTTCGATGATTGGAGGAGTTTCTGTAACGATACTTTTGTGTTATTGTGTGATTTGCAAAGCATTTACATGTACGTTGTATAGTAAACTGTTGTCTGTCTGCCCAGGTTTATTGGTCTTTTTCCTTTGTCCTTAAGATGCCTCTGGATATTTTAAGGAATGAATTGTCCAACAGTATCCTCTCGTTACAACCAGAACCCGAGGTTCCGCCAGAACTGCCTCCTCCGAGACCACATGTCCGATGCTGTTGATTTGCTACTTCGGAGACGTGGTGGAAATGATTCCTGGGAAGGGGAAGAATGTTCTATTCTGCACTACAATCATTTTGACAGTTTCCTTTCGCACTTTGTAATCCAAGTCAGAGCTATACAGTAACTTGTAAATATGCAAATATGCAATCCTGGGTAAAGTTTGGTTATAATTACATATTTCCCTCCAAATTATTATATTCATTGTCCCAGTGTCTAGTTACATGGCCTGGGAAACGTAGTACTTCTAATATGAAGAATGGGAAAGTTGAAAGGTATCATGTTTCTTGAGATAAATATTACAATTGTCCTTGTTAATTATATTCTGAGGACAGAAGATATTCTGATAAGAGAAAATGTGGTGCTTTGCTTACTGTTTTAAAGAAAATTTGTAAAACTAAAGACTTTTTGAAAAAAGCTATCTTAAGTGCTTTTTCTTTATTTAGAAGAGATTTTCCCCACAGCTGTAGCATCTTTGAAGTATTGGAGTATTTCTGCACAAAGCAAAGCTCCCGTATAGCAGCCATTGGTTATTTATTAGTGTTCTGTGTGGTAGGCTATTATAGTTAGAGGTCCCCAGGCCACAGAGCCGCCATCTTGGTTTCCTAACGACATGCCCTGTACTTATAAGAACTCTAAAGATTCAATAAAGAAAGAGATGTTTTTGAAACTATAGAAGATTTTAAAATAACGCTGCTGTCCTAAACAAATCCTGTTTAAAGGAATTTTAAAGAGATACATTTTACTATATCAAAGAACATACATGTATATGCCTAAACATTCTGTACCTTTGTAATGATAAAGCTTTTCTCCGTATGGTGGAGCTTATGCCTATTAAGCCTGGATGTGTTCAGTTTTTTTTTTTTTGGTCTGATAATGAATTTGTGAACTCTTATCTTTGATATATCTTTTAAACTTCACTGTTTTGTTTAGTCAAAGTAAATAAGCAATTACGTATTTGAATAACTTGGCGTGTCTTGAATGTTGTGGTATTGAAGAGCATTGTGGTCTTTCTACACTAATGAAGTGCAAATAAAATTTTGTATTTATGAATGACAGGTGAGTTGGCCCCTTTATTTGTGCAATTATAGATTGTATATATCTGACTGTTCTTCATAAACACGTCTTTTGAATGTCGTAGGTAGAAAAAATATGCACATAACTTTTATCATCAACACTTGATCATGGATTGTGCCAGTTATTAGCCTGTTGTCTCTCACATCAAACCCACCCTTTTATTCTCTGCTCTTTGATGCTGGGGCTGAGACTGTATGTTTGCCAAACTCTTGTTCTTCCTGTTAAAATCTGTGATGAGAGGAACTTGAACTCAGGCAGAGAGAAGGGCCTTGCTTCCCATTTTCCCATTCCTGTTGGTCAGCTCCAATCTCCAGCTTCCTTTGGGATCTCCAGCTCCTGTCTCCCTGCACCCAGTTAGAGGCCCCAGTGGCATTTGGACTGCTGCCTAAGGGGCCACAGCCCCTGGGCCATCCAAGCCCCTGCTAGGCTGTGCCCTCCTCACAAGTCCATACATCCACTGGATCCTGCCCCTTCTGCCAGGCCATACCCTCCTCAGAAATTCAAGCTCAGTCTTGCAAGCACCCTTCCTCTGTGCTCCAAAGTGCAGCAACACCGTCTTCCTTTTGGTTCCCCCAGCCCTAGCAATAGTAGTTGCTTCCTTTGGTAATTTATTGCTGAGTTAACTTAAAAGGAAAAAAAAAAAACAGTTCGTGTCCAGCTAACCCCAACTCATGGTGACCCCATGTGTGTCAGAGTACAACCATGCTCCATAGGGTTTTCAGTGGCTGATTTTTCAGAAGTAGATTGCCAAGGCCTTTTTTCCGAGGTACCTCTGAATAGACTTCATTAACAGCTGAGTATGTTAACCATTTGCATTACCCAGGGACCCCTTTTGTTTGTTTAGCGTCTTAACCGTGCAGTTAGTTCCCTGGGTTAAATCCATTCTGTTTAAAAATACCTCATTTGGTCTGGTTTTCTGACTGATGGCGAGTACCTGGTGTCAAGAGTGGTCTCAGAAAATACATCTTCAAAGATGAGTTTCTGAAAAACTTTGTTTGCCATGGGCATTTGTGGCTAACCCACTAATCTGTGGTGTGCTTTATATTTTCCACCATTCTTAGTTCCTACACATGTGTCTGTTAGATGTAGTTTAACAAAAGTACCATTCTTTCTTAGTGGGGTAGTTTGGAGTTAAAGGTAGGACTGTGCGAGGAGTCTTAGTGTGTATTACAGCTCTGAATTTGATTAAATTTTTGTTTGGTTTTCCAAGATACTTCTGGGAGTTTTTCTCCAGTGACTAGGGTTTTGTGACAGTAGGACTAGGACTCTTAGTTTACTATTATCCCCCACAAGTTTTTTTTTGGGGGGGGATGGGGGAGACTGGTTATTCAGTATCCCTTTCAAGAGTAATTCTCATGACTGATTAGTGGCTTCTCTTGCCCACATGTTGGACCAATGGGAGCCTCCACCATGGTGTGATAAGGTGAAACTCCATCTAGTCTCTCTTGATATCTAAAGGGAATGCTCCTTTTCAAAAATAATGGCAAATAATACTTTACATTTTTATAGCTCATTGGCCCAGATTAGTATCTCATTTGATGCTCACAGAAACTTTTAAGATAAATAGAGCCAAGTATAAAATTAATTTTCACTTATTTATGCAGATGGAGAGGAATACAATCCAAGAAAATACAAATAAAAATCACCTAAGACCACAAAGTCTTCAGATTTTGTTATGGCCACAAAATCATACTTCAGTCTGTGAACTAGTTATTAAACTTGGAGTCACGGCTTCTTCACAATTAGTGAATTAAGGTGCTTCGACCACAGTAGGAAACAGTGGGGTCATTCTGCATGCACGAATCTCCACTTCTTTTTTACCTTCTGGATCTTTGAAGTCCTTTTTCAAGTTGGCAGGTGGTGTTACACCTGAATGCTCCTTAGAAGTGAGGATGGCAAGACTACATCTTACTTCGGACATGTTATCAGAGGGACCGGTCCCTGGAGAAAGACACCATGCTTGGGAAAGTAGAGGGTCAGCAAAAAAGACCCTCAACAAGTTGGGTTGAGACAGTGGCTGCAACAGTGGACTCAAACATAGCAACGATTGTGAGGGTGGCACGGAATTGAGTAGTGTTTAGTCTTTTGTACGTAGGGTTACTATGAGTCAGAACTGGCTTGATGGTGCCTACCAACAATGACAACAGGGTAGTTTTATTAACTAATGGTTTAAAGTTTTTGGACTGTGAAGGGTGAATATTAGCTGATAACAAAAGGAGTCCAGTTGCTGTCCGGCTGTAAAACAAACTAAAACTAGCTTTTTTCATGAGTGACTTACATAAAAACTCAAGGTTTACACACACACAAAAAAACTGGTGGTTACAAGGGAGGGGAGGGGAAGCCACTAACTAGACAAGTAGACAAATGTTAACTTCAGTGAAGGGAAAGAACACACAATATAGGGGAAGTCAGCACAACTTGACCAAGGCAAAGTCATAGGAGCTTCCTAGACATCCAAACACCTTGAAGGGACCAAGTTACTGGGGCTGCGGGCTGGGGACCATGATCTTGGGGGACATGTAGGTCAATCGGCATACCATAGTTCATAAAGTGTTCTACATCCTACTTTGGTGAGTAGCATCTGGGTTCTTAAAAGCTTCTGAGCAGCCATCTAAGATACATCTATTGCTTCCATCCCATCTGGAGCAAAGGAGAAGGAAAAAAAAAAAAAGACATGGAAAATTTTAGTTCAAAGGTCTAATGGACCAGATGAACCACAGCCTTCACCAGCCTAAGCCCAGAAGACCTAGACGGTGCCTGGCTACTGCCATCAGCAGCTCTGACAGGGATCACAATAGAGGGTCCCAAACAGCAGGTGAAAAATGTGGAACAAAATTCAAGTTCACAAAAAAAGACCAGGCTTACTGGTCTGTAAGAGATTACAGAGGCGCCCAAGGCTATGGCCCCCCAGACACCCTGTTAACCCAGAACTGGAGCCACTCCCAAAGTCTACCTTTCAGCCAGAAGTTAGACAGGTTTATAAAGCAATAACACACATGAGGAATGTGCTTCTTAGTTCAATCAAGTGTACAGATCAAATGGGCAACAACTGCCCCAAAGCAGGAAGGGACAGGAAAACTGGACAAATGGACACACGGAACCCAAGTTGAAAGAGGGAGAATGCTGACACATTGTGGAAATTGCTACCAATGTCACAAAACAATTTGTGTATAAGTTTTTGAGAGACTAATTTGCACTGTAAATGTTTACCTAAAGCACAATTAAAAAGCTAGAGTAGTTATATAGTAAAACCTGCAAAAGCCAGAACCTGTTAAGGTGGAAACCTATCAGAGAAGGAAAACTCAAATATTTTCCATTAATAGCAATAAAAAAGTGATAAGACTGCACCCTGTCAGAGGCAGAAAACTTGCAAGACCTGGAAAAACAAGGAAGTCCCATCAAGTTCTGGCTCTCACAGTCTTCACTGTGACAAAGTAGACCTCTGAAATATTACCAGGAATAAAGAGGAGACCCTTTTGTCGTATAATGAAGGGGTCAGTTCACCAAGAAGACATACCATCCTTAAATGTGTATGCACCTAACTAAAGACATTCAAAATACATGAAGCAAAAACTGGTAAAACTGAAAGAAATACACAGATCCACAGTTAGAGATTTCAACACTCCTTTCTCAGTAATAAATAGAACAAGTAGAAAATCAGTAAGGACATGGAAGACTTAAACAAGAACTTGACCTTATCGGATTCCATCCAACAACAGAATATACATCCTTTTCAAACACACAAGAAATATTAACTAAGATAGACTAGATTCTGGGTGATAAAACAAGTCCCAACAAATTTAAAGAAAGTACCTTTGAAGACCACAACTGAGTTAAACTTAGAAATCAATAACAGATACCTGGAGAGACTTCCGGCCAACATGGTGCCATAGACAGAAGAACCACACCATCCCTCCACAGCAAAGACCCGAAAAACTAAGTAAAACAAACATCAGTCCTGGAACCCAAAGTGTCAAATGAAGAGATAAAGAACTCAGCCAAGCACCAAATGGATCAAGAAACTGATGCAGAACAGAGAGCGCAGAGAGATACCTGCCAAGGTCCCCCATCAGCTAACACAGCACGGATTCACCAATTTGGACTCCTGTCAGAGATCAGCAGGCAGGGAGCATGGGAAAGTAGCTTCACAGTGCTCCCAGCAGGAGACAGAGCACCCACTAACCAATGATACACAATTTCCCGCCCCCCATCCTCTCCCTACCGCTCTAACTCCGTGCTTCCTGACTCGCAGCTGTGGCTCTGCAGACCAGGAAATGCAGCCTCTGTGCTGCTTAGATTCCCCCCACTCACATCAGAAATCGGTGGACAGGTAGTATAGGAAAGCAGCTTCACGAAGGAGAGAGAGCGCCCAGTAACCAGCATATACATTTTCCTAACCCCCACCCTTCTCCCCACCCTGCCTTGGCCTCCTCTACTTCCTGCTGGCCACAGTTTCTTGGCCAGGAGGCAACTGATTTGGCTCTGGGCCACTTGGATTCACCCTGCCACACTGGCTGGCTCACTGAGTGCCACTTGTCTGTTGCTGATGTCGCTTTTTTCCGTTTCTTTTGGTTTCTTCCATGTCTCCCACAACCTCCCCCTCCTTACTCTCAGTCACCTGGCTCTGTGTGCCATCTTTGCTTCCTCTTCAAAGGCTGTGAAGTACCGCATGACTGGAGAACCACTTGCCTGGCCTGTGACACCACACTGGTGGGATCCCTGGGACCGTTTTTTTTTTTTTTTTTTCCTTTGTTGTATTTTTGTTGTTCATTTGCTTGTTTTTCTTTTCACAGCTTGGGAACCCCTTCTAACGAGGCTGCACTGAACAGCTTAGGACTCACTCCCCGCATCTGCACAGCCACATTGGCGGGATCCCTGGGGGCATTTCTTTTTTCTCATTTCATTTTTCTTTCTTTTTTCCTTTCTGCTTTCTCCATTTCTCAGTTCTCATTTCTCTATACTCACCTTCTTTTGTTGTCTCCTAAATACCTGGCACTGTGTGACAACTGTACCCCCTCTAGCCAAGCTATACTGCCCAGCCAGGGAACACTTTCTCAGTCTTCAAAGCTGCACCACTGGGACCCCTGGGGGCTTTTCTTTCTTTTTTCCAAATTTTTATCTAGTTTTTTTTCTTTTTCCCTTTTTTCTCCTTTTTATCTTTCTCCACTTCTTGATTTCTCATCTCTCCACTCTAAAGGCAAGCTCCCTTAGCACTCTTTATTGTTTGTTTGTGGCTCCTGTTTCTCTCTCCTCCCTCTCCTCTTTCCCACACCCATAATAGCTCCACACATCACAACCTCCCCTGTTGTTCCTGCCTACCTGCACTGTGTCCTGAACATCATGCCCCAGAGCAGTACAGGCATGGCCAACCAGAACCTGCTCAGCACTGATTCCCAACCCACCCTGTTAGCCCTAGTACATACCACAAATAACCCATCCAAGCCCCTCCCCTTGAGCTGGACCAGCCCTGCTGCACCATAGCTGAGTGACAGGCCCTGCCAATTGGACAAGGAGGTGAAAAGTATAGTGACCATAGATGAGTAAACAACAAAGAACACACAGTCCACCTGCTCAGACATAACCAAATAAAAAAGCAGGACGAAACAAGGGGATCTACAATCAATAAATGAAGAAAATAACTACTGAATGTCTGGAAGACAGCAGACAATACCAAAACATATTTTAAAAATGGACAGAATGGTTCCAGTAGGCATCCAAAATAAACACCAGATTTCTTTCCAGTAGAAGAAACGGCACTAGAACTACCTGACAGGAAATTCAAATCTCCAATATCAGAGCTCTCCAAGGGTTGAAGCAAAAAGCAGACAAAAATGAGGAAAAAATAGACAAATTTATGGAAAAGGCAGACGAATTCATGGAAAGTACAGACCAAAAAATGGAAGAATTTGGGAAAATAATAAGAAAAAAATGCCAAAATAAATTCACAATTAGAAATCATACAAAAACAACAATTAGAAATCCAAAAGATAAACAAGATTTCAGAAATTGTCAGTGTCATAGAAGGGTTGCGGAGCAGGATTGAAACGATGGAAGACAGGGCCAAGGAAACTAAAGACAAACACTTAGATACACCTCTGTTGGAAAAATCAGAAAAAAGAGAACAAAGAAAAATGAAGAAACACCAAGAATTATGTGGGATACAATCAAAAGCAAAAACTTGTGAGTGATCAGAGTTCTAGAACAGGGGTGAAAACAGAAAACACAGCAAGCATCATTGAATAATTGCTGACAGAAAACTCCCCTAATATCATGAATGATGAAAAGCTGACCATCCAAAAAGCTCAACGAAACCCCGTATAGTATAGAACCCAAAAGAAAAACACCAAGGCATAACACATAATCACACTTGCTTAAACCAAAGAAAAAATCCTGAGAGCATCTCAAGAAAAACAGAAAGTCACATACCACGGAGAAACAATAAGGCTAAGCTCTGATTATTTGGCAGAAACCATGCAGGCAAGAAGGCAATGGGATGTCATATATAAAATCTTGAAAGAAAAAAAATTGCCAACCAAGGATAATATATCATGGAAAACTCTTACCAACATACGTTGGTGAAATTAGGACTTTTCCAGATAAATGGAAATTAAGGAAACATGTAAAAACCAAACCTACAAGAATAATTAAAGGGAGTCCTTAAGTCTGAGAAAAAACATCAGACCACAGCCTGAATCTAGGATGCAAGATTGTACCAGCCAGATACCAGCCTAGGAAATGAACTCTCAAGGACTACCCAAAACCAAAAGAGTTACAACCAGGAACCAGAGAGATTAATCTGTAAATGACAACGAAGTCAGAACAATAAAATGGAATAAATGGTGTAAGTATAGAACTTTCAAATGGAGAGAAAGGCAAGGCAATACCAAGTAATATAGGAAGATAAGGTTAAATTTCAAGGTAACCACAAAGAAAGTTAACAAACCTACTCATCAAAATAAAGAAGAAAAACAAAGTCTCAATAAAAACAAAATCTACAATAACAAAAGAAACAAAAAAGTAATCCACAAACAAAAGTAATTCAGCATAGGAGAGTAAGAGGAACAAAGAAAATGTCAGCACCACGAAAAAAATCACTACAAAATGACAGTAATAAACTCACACCTATCAATAATTACACTGAATGTAAATGGCCTACACGCACCCATAAAGAGACACAGAATGACAGAATGGATTAAAAAAAAAAAAAACAGGATCCATGAATACACAGTCTACAAAACACACACCATAGAAACAAAGATGTAAATTTATTAAAAGTCAAAGGATAGAAAAAATATATCAAGCAAATAACTACCAAAAAAGAGCAGGCATGGCAATACTAATCTCAGATAAAATAGACTTTAAAACAAAATCCACCACAAAAAACAAAGAAGGGCACTATATAATGAAGGCTTAACCATAATAAACATCTACGCACCCAATGATAGGGCTCCAAAATACATAAAACAAACTGTAACAGCACTGAAAAGAGAAATTGACAGTTTCACAATAACAGTAGGAGACTTCAACACACCACTCTCAGTAAAGGACAGAACATTTAGAAAGAAACTAACAAAGACACAGAAGAGCTAAAGAGCACAATCAGCCAACTTGCGCTCATAGACATATATAGAACACTCCACCCAACAGCTGCAAAGTACACATTCTTTTCCAATGCACATGGAATGTTCATTCTCCAGAATAGACCACATCTTAAGACACAGAACAACCCTCACCAAAATCCAAAATATTGAGATAATACAAAGTAATATCTCTGACCACAATGCCATCAAAATAGGAGTTAACAACAGAGAGAACAAAGAAAAAAATCAATTACATGGAAACTGAATGACACCCTGCTGAAAAACCACTGGGTAATAGAAGAAATCAGAGATGGGATCAAAAACTTCCTAGGATCAAATGAGAATGAAAACGAAACATACCAAAACCTTTGGGACACAGCAAAGGCAGTGCTTAGAGGTCAATTCATAGCAATAGAGAGGCACACATCAAAAAAGAGGAAAGGGACAAAATCAAAATAGCTACACATCTTGAATGAACAGAAAGAGAACAGTAAAAGAAGCCCACAGCCACCAGAAGAAACGAAACAATTAAGATCAGAGAGGAAATAAATGAAATAGAGAATAGAAAAACAATAGACAGAATCAACAAAACCAAAGTTGGTTCTTTGAAACAATCAAGAAAATCGATAAACCACTGGCAAAATTGACAAAAGAAAAACAGGAGAGGATGCAAATAACCCAAATAAGAAATGAAATGGGAACATTACAACAGTCCCAACTGGAATAAAAAAGGCCATAACAGAGTGTTATGAAAAACTATACTCCTACAAATTTGAAAACCCAGAGGAAATGGAAAAATTTCTAGAAACACACTACCTATGCAAACTAACACCAAATGATGTTGAAAATCTGAACAGACCAATAACAAGAGAAGAGATTGAAAAGGTAATTAAAAAACAAAATTCCCGCCACCCCCCCAAAAAAAAAGCCCTGGCCCAGGTGGCTACACTGGAGAATTCTACCAAACATACAGAGTAGAGCTTATGCCAGTACTACTCAAATTATTTCAGAACATTGAAAAGGAAGTGATACTTCTGAATTCATTCTATGAAACCATCATATCCCTCACACCAAAACCAGGCAAAGACACCACAAAATAAGAAAATTACAGATAATATCTCTAATGACTATAGATGCAAGAATTCTCAACAAAAATCTAGCCAATAGAATCCAGCATCATATAAAAAAAAATAATACACCATGACCAAGTAGGATTCATACTAGGTATGCAAGGACGGTTCAACATTAGAAAATCAATTAACGTAATCCACCACATAAATAAAAGGAAAGAAAAGAACCACATGATCGTCTCAACTGACACAGAAAAGGCATTCCACAAAGTCCAACACCCACCCCTAAAGAAAACTCTCAATAAAATAGGTATAGCCTAAAATTTCTCAACATAATAAAGGGCATCTATATATAGGGTTATAACATAGGGTTGCTATAGGGTCTCTATGAGTCGGAATTGACTTGACGGCACTGGGTTTGGTTTTTTTGGTTTTTATGTAAGTAGGAGGACTTGCACTACCTGACCTCAGAAGCTACTATACACCTACGGTAGTCAAAACAGCCTGGTAATGACAGATACATTGACCAATGGAATAGAATTGAGAACCCAGATGTAAATCCATCCACCTATGGTCACCTGATCTTCGACAAGGGCCAAATCCATCAAATGGGGAAAGGACAGTCTTTTGAACAAATGGTGCTGGCAAAACTGGATGTCCATCTGCAAAAAAATGAAACAAGACCCATGCCTCACACCATACACAAAAACTAATTCAAAATGGATCAAAGACCTAAATATAAAGGCAAAAACTATTAAGTTCATATAAGAAAAAAATATAATCAATGTTAGAGGCCCTAACACATGGCATTAGCAGAATACAAACCACAACCAACAACACATAAACTGCAGAAGATAAGCTAGATAACTGGGATCTTCTAAAAATTAAACACTTATGCTTGTCAAAAGACTTCTTCAAAAGAATAAAAAGAGAACCTACACACTGGGGGAAAATTTTTGGCTATTACAAATCAGACAAAGGTCTAATCTCTGAAATCTACAAGAAAATCCAACACCTCTACAACAAAAAGACAATCCAATTGAAAAATGGGCAAAGGAAATGAACAAACACTTCACCAAAGAGGACATTCGAGTGGCCAACAGACACATGAGGAAATGCTCGCAATTACTAGCCGTTAGACAAATGCAACTCAAAACCATAATGAGATACAATCTCACCCTGGCATTATGGGCACAAATCAAAAAAAAACAGGATATAGCAAATGTTGAAGAGGCTGCGGGGAGATCAGAACTCTTATGCACTACTGGTGGGAATGCAAAATGATACAATCATTTTGGAAAACAATATGGTATTTCTTTAGAAGGCTAGAAATAGAAGTGCCGTATGATCCAGCAATCTCATTCCTAGGACTATATCCTAGAGAAATAAGAGTAGTCACACAAATAGACATATGCACACCTATGGTCATTGTGGCAGTGTTCACAATAGCAAAAGGATGCAAACAACCTAGAAGTCCATCAACAGATGAATGGATAAACCAACTGTGGTACACACACACAATTGGAGTATTTCCCAATGATAAAGAACAACAATGAATCTGTGAAGAGTCTCATAACGTGGGTGAATCTGGAGGACATTATGCTGAGTGAAATAAGTCAATCAATAAATCAAAAGGACAAATATTGTATGAGACAACTACCATAAAAACTCATGAAAAGATTTGCACAGCAAAAGAAACAATCTTTGATGGTTACAAAGGAGGGGAGCAGTGGGGATGAAAAAACACTAAATAGACAAAAGATAAGTGGTAACTTTGGTAAAGGGTAAGACAGTACACAATACTGGGGAAGCCAGCACAACTTGTACAAGGCAAGGCCATGGAAGCTCTATAGACACATCCAAACTCCGTGAGAGACTGAATTGCTGGGCAGAGGGCTGTGGGGACCATGGTCTCGGGGAACATCTAGCTCAATCTGCATAACATAGTTCATAAAGAATATGATCTACATTCTACTTTGGTGAGTAGCATCTGGGGTCTTAAAAGCCTGTGAGCAGCCATCTAGGATACTCTACTGCTCTCACCCCTTTAGGACCAAGGAAGAATGAAGAAAACTAAAGATATAAGGGAAAGATTAGTCCAAAGGATGAGTGGATCACATCTACCACGGCCTCTACCAGACTGAGTCCAGAACAACGAGATGGGGCCCGGCTATCACTGCTCTGACAGGGATCAAAGTACATGGTCCCAGAAAGAGCAGGAGAAAAATGTAGAGCAAAATTCTAACTCAAAAAGAAAAACCAGACTTGCTGACCTGACGGAGACTGGAGAAACCATGAGAGTATGGACCCCAGACACCCTTACAGCTCAGTAATGAAGTCACTCCTGGGGTTCACCCTTCAGCCAAAGATTGGACAGACTCATAAAACAAAACGAGATTAAAAGGGCACACCAGCCCCAGGGCACAGGAAACCTGGTAATAGGGAACCCAAGGTTGAGAAGAGAGGGTGTTGACATGTCATGGGGTTGTTAACCAATGTCATAAAACAATATGTGTAGTAACTGTTTAATGAGAAACTAGTTTCTTCTGTACACCTTCATCTAAAGTACAGTAAAAAATAATAATTAAATTATAAAAAAAAGAAAGACCTGGAAAATCTCCAAGTATTTGGATATTAAACAATAGATTTTTAAATAACCCATGTGTCAAAAACAAGTAAAAATCAAACAACTAACGGAAATGGAACAACCAGAACAAATATGAGAATGTTCACACATTGTGAAGAATGTAACAAATGTCACTGAACAACTTATAGAAATTGTTGAATGGGAACCTAAACTACTGTGAATCCTGAAAACACAATAAGATATTATTTTTTTAAGAAGTCGATCAGTATTAGAGAATACTTTGAATTGAATGAAAATGTATCTACAACATATCAACATTTATGCAATATAGCTAAAATAGTGCACAGAGGGAAATCTATAGCTTTAAATGCTTGTATTAGAAAAGAAAGAAGGTCTTGGGCAACTGACCTAAGTTTCCACCCTATAACACTAGGAAAAGCAGAGTAAACACAGTACAAGCAAAAGGAAGAAAATATTAAAGCATACGTCAATGAAACTAAGAACATAAAAATAATAGAAAAAAATCAATAAACCAAAACTGAATCTTTGAAAAGAGCAACATAGTTGATAAACCTCTAGGCAAATTCATCAGGAAAAATAAAAGACACATCACCCTGAGATACTCTTAAAACCTTGAGACAAAACTATCCCCTGAAGTCTACTTTTAGCAAAATAACAGATAATAAGCACACAAAATAAAAGATATTACCTATGAGTATGATTCTCCATCAAAAAACCATCTATATGAGACCAACAGGTCAACAATTACTCTACAGTAAAGATTAGAAGATAAGTTGGGGGGGGGGGTGGCCAGGGAAACTAGAGCGCTGGAAACAGAACAACCAGAATGCAATTAAAGAGAATGGTGACACATTGCGAAAAATTTAACAATGTCCCTGAACAATTTGTCTAGAAATTGTTAAGCGGGAACTTAATTTGCTGTGTAAACTTCCACTGGAAACACAATAAAATGTTATTAAAAAATAACAATAGAAGACAGGAATTAACCAATATCTGGAATGAAGGAGGGGACATCGCTACAGGCCAACCCTAAAGACAGTAAAAGAATAATAAGAGAATTACAATAAATTTAACAAAAAGATGAACTTCAATCCATATTTCTCACCCTATACAGCCATATCAGACCTAAACGTGATACCTAAAACTATAAATCTTCTAGAAGAAAACATATGAGATAATCTCTGTGACCTCAGATTGGATAAAAATGTCTTACAAATAACACCAAAAGCAGGATTCATAAAAGAAAAAAAAAATGATAAATTGAACTTCATCAAATTAAGAACTTCTATTTTTCAAAAGGCACTGGCAAAAGAATGAAAAAACAAACAAAAAAAACCCACACAGACTGGAAGAAAATATTTGCAAATCACATATATATATAGGCAAAATATATGAACAGCCAATTCACCAAAGAAGATGTTGTTAGGTGCCATTAGTCATTTCTAACTCATTGCGACCCCATGTACAACAGGAGGAAACAGTGCCCGGTCCTGCGCCTCCTCACAATCCTGCTATGTTTGAGCCCATTGCTGCAGCCACTGCGTCAGTCTATCTCATTGAAGGTCTTCCTCTTTTTCACTAACCATCTACCAAGCATGATGTCCCCCTCCAAGGACTGATCCCTCCTGATAACATGTCCAAAGTACATAAGACAAGTCTTGCATCCTCACTTCCAAGGTACACTCTGTATTTCTTCCAAGACAGGCATGTTCGTTCTTCTGACAGCCTGTGGTATATTCAACATCATTTACCAGCACCGTAATTCAAAGGCATCAATTCTTCAGTCTTCTTTATTCATTGCCCACCTTTCGCATGCATATGAGGTAACTGCAAATATCCATGGCTTGGGTCAGGCTCACCTTAGTCCTCAAAGTGACATCTTTGCTTTTTAACACTTTAAAGAAGTCTTTTGCAGCACATTTGCCCAATGCAGTAATCCTTTGATTTCCTGACTGCTGCTTCCACGGGCATTGACTGTGGACCCAAGTAAAGTTAAACCCTTGACAAAAACTTCAGTCTTTTCTGTTTATCATGATGTTGCTTATTGGTCTACTTGCTAAGATTTTTGTTTTCTCATTGATATTCTTCAGTAAGTGTTTCAAGTCCTCTTCGCTTTCAGCAAGCAAGTTTGGGTCATCTGCATATCACAGGTTGTTAATGAGTCTTCTACCAATGCTGATGCCACATTCTTCTTCGTACAGTCCAGCTTCTCGGATTATTTCCTCAGCATACACATTGAATAAGTATGGTAAAAGGGTGCATCCATGATGCACAAATCTTTCTTGATTTTAAACCGTGCAGTATACCCTTGCTCTGTTCAACTACCTCTTGGTCTATGTACAGGTTCCTCATGAGCACAATTAAGTGTTCTGAAATTCCCATTCTTCACAATGTTATCCATAATTTGTTATGATCCACACAGTCAAATGCCTTTGCATAGTCAATAAAACACAGGTAAACATCTTCCTGGTATTGTCTACTTTCAGCCAAGCTCCATCTGACATCGGTAATGATTATCCCTCATTTCAAATTCTCTTCTGAATCTGGCTTCAATTTCTGGCCATGTACTACTGCAACCAATTTTGAATTATCTTCAGCAAAATTTTACTTGTATGTTATATTAATGATACTGTTCGATACTTTCTGCATTCTGTTGGGTCACCTTTCTTTGGAATGGGCACAAATATGGATCTCTTCCAGTCAGTTGGCCATGCACCTGTTTTCCAAATTTCTTGGCATGGATGAGTGAGCACTTCCAGCACTGCATCCCATTGTTGAAACAACTGAGTTGGTATTCCATCAATTCCTGGAGCCTTGTTTTTCACCAATGCCTTCAGTGCACCTTGGACTTCTTTCAATGCCATCAGTTCTTGATCAAGTGCTGCTTCCTGAAATGGTTGAACATCGACCAATTCTTTTTGGTACACTGACTCTGTGTATTCCTTCTGTCTGCTTTTGATGCCTCCTGCATCGTTCAGTATTTTCCCCATAGAATCCTTCAGAATTCCAACTCAAGGCTTGAATTTTTAATTCAGTTCTTTCAGCTTGAGAAATGCCAAATGTGTTCATCCTTTTTGATTTTCTAACTCTAAGTCTTTGCACATGTCATTATAATATTTGACTTTGTCTTCTCGAGCCGCCCTTTGAAATCTTTTGTTCAGCTCTTTCACTGCATCATTTCTTCCATTCATTTTAGCTACTCTACATTCAAGAGCAACTTTCAGGGTCTCTTCTGACATCCATTTTGGTCTTTGGTTCGTTTCTTTTTAAAATTAATTTTTATTGTACTTTAAGTGAAAGTTTACAGATCAGGTCAGTTTCTCATACAAAAATTTACATACATCTTATTACCTTATAACGCTCCTAATTGCTCTCCCTCTAATGAGATAGCACAGCTCTTCCCTCCATTGTCTCTCCTTGTGTCCATTCGGGTAGCTTCTGGCCCCCTCTGCCCTCTCATCTCCCCTCCAGACAGGAGATGCCAACATAGTCTCATGTGTCCGCTTGATCCAAGAAGCTCGTTCCTCACCAGTATCATTTTCCATCGCCTCTTCCAGTCCATTCCTTGTCTGAAGAGTTAGCTTTGGGGATGGTTCCTGTCTAGGGCTAACAGAAGGTCTGGGGACCATGGCCTCCGGGGTCCCTCCAGTCCCAATCTGACCATTAAATCTGGTCATTTCATGATGATTTGGGATCTGCATCCCACTGCTCTCCTGCTCCTTCAGGGTTTCTCTGTTGAGTTCCCTGACAGGGCAGTCACCAGTTGTGGCCAGGCACCATCTAGCTCTTCTGGTCTCAGGCTGATGTAGTCTCTGGTTTATGTGCTCCTTTCTGTCTCTTAGCCTCATAATTACCTTGTGTCTTTGGTGTTCTTCAGTCTTCCTTGCTCCAGGTGAGTTGAGACCAATTGATGCATCTTAGATGGCCGCTTGCTAGCGTTTAGACCCCAGAAGCCACTCTCCAAAGTGGGATGCAGAATGTTTTCTTAATAGATTTTATTATGCCAATTGACTTAGATGTCCCCTGAAACCATGGTCCTCAAACCCCGACCCCTGCTACACTGGCCTTTGAAGCACTCAGTTTATTCAGGAAATTTCTTTGCTTTTTGTTCAGTCCATTTGTGTTGACCTCTCCTGTATTATGTGTTGTCTTTCCCTTCACCTAAAATGAAACTTATCTACTAACTAATTAGTGAATACCCCTCTCCCTCCCTCCCTCCCCCCTCTCTTAACCATCAAAGAATATTTTCTTCTCTGTTTAAACTGTTTCTCCAGTTCTTATAATAGTGGTCTTATACAATATTTGTCCTTTTGCAATTGACTGGTTTCACTCAGCATAATGTCTTCCAGATTTCTCCATGTCATGAAATGTTTCATGGATTCAACATTGTTCTTTATTGCTGCATAGTATTCCATTGTGTGAATACACCATAGTTTATCCTTCCATCCGTTGATGGGCACCTTGGTTGCTTCCATCTTTTTGCTGTTGTAAACAGTGCTGCAGTGAACATGGGTGTGCATATATCTGTTTGTGTAAAGGTTCTTATTTCTCTAGGATATATTCCAAGGAGCGGGATTGCTGGATTGTATGGTAGTTCTATTTCTAGTTTTTAAGGAAGCATCAAATCAATTTCCAAAGTGGTTGTGCCATTTTACATTCCCACCAGCAGTGTATGTGTTCCAGTCTCTCCACAACCTCTCCAGCATTTAGTATTACGTGTTTTTTGGATTAATGCCAGCCTTGTTGGAGTGAAATGGAATCTCATTGTAGTTTTGTTTTGTATTTCTCTAATGGCTAATGATTGTGAGAATTTCCTGTTAGCCACCTGAATGTCTTTTTTAGTGAAGTGCCTGTTCATATCCTTTGCCCATTTTTTAATTGGGTTATTTGTCTTTTCGTGGTTGAGTTTCAGCAAAATCATGTAGATTTCAGAGATCAGGCGATGGTCAGAAATGTCATAGCTGAAAACTTTTCCCAGTCTATAGGTAGTCTTTTTACCCTTTTGGTGAAGTCTTTGGATGAGCATAAGTGTTTGATTTTTAGGAGCTCCCAGTTATCTGGTTTCTCTTCGGCATTTTTCATAATGTTTTGTGTTCTGTTTAAGCCATGTATTAGGGCTCCTAACATTCTCCCTAATTTTTTCTTCCATGGTCTTTATCGTTTTAGACTTTATGTTTAGCTCTTTGATCCATTTTGAGTTAGTTTTTGTACATGGTGTGAGGTATGGGTCTTATTTCTTTTTTTTTTTTTTTTTGCTGATGGATATCCAGTTATGCCAGCACCATTTGTTAAAAAGACTGTCTTTTCCCCCATTTAACTGACTTTGGGCCTTTGTCAAATATCAGCTGCTCATGGATGGATTTATGTCTGGATTCTCTATTCTGTTCCATTGGTCTATGTGTCTGTAGTTGTACCAGTACCAGGCTGTTTTGACTACTGTGGCGGTGTAATAGGCTCTGAAGTCAGGTAGAGTAACACCTCCCACTTTGTTCTTCTTTCTCAGTAATGCTTTACTTATCCAGGGCCTCTTTCCCTTCCATGTGAAGTTGGTGATTTGTTTCTCCATCTCATTAAAAAATATCTTTGGAATTTGGATCAGAATTGCATTGTCTCCGTAGATGGCTTTTGGTAGAATAGACATTTTTACGATGTTAAGTCTTCTATCCATGAGAAAGGTACGTTTTTCCACTTATGTAGGTCTCTTTTGGTTTCTTACAGTAGTGTCTTGTAGTTTTCCTTGTATAGGTCTTTTACGTCTCCGATAAGATTTATTCCTAAGTATTTTATCTTCTTGGGGGCTACTGTAACTGGTATTGATTTGGTGATTTCTTCTTGGATGTTCTTTTTGTCGGTATGGAGGAATCCAACTGATTTTTGTATGTTTATCTTGTATCCTGATACTCTGCTGAACTCTTCTATTAGTTTCAGTAGTTTCTTGGAGGATTCCTTAGGGTTTTCTGTTCATAAGGTCATGTCATCTGCAAATAGAGATACTTTTACTTCTTCCTTGCCAATCTGGATGCCCTTTATTTCTTTATCTAGCCAAATTGCTCTGGCTAGGACCTCCAGCACAACGTTGAATAAGAGTGGTGATAAGGGGCATCCTTGTCTGGTTCCCATTCTCAAGGGGAATGCTTTCAGAATCTCTCCATTTAGGATGATGTTGGCTGTTGGGTTTGTATAAATGCCCTTTATTATGCTGAGGAATTCTCCTTCTATTCCTATTTTGCTGAGAGTTTTTTTAATCATGAATGGGCATTCAACTTTGTTAAATGCCTTTTCTGCATGAATTGATAAAAATCATGTGGTTCTTGTCTTTTGTTTTATTTATATGATGGATTGCATTAACTGTTTTTCTAATGTTGAACCATCCCTGCATACATGGTATAAGTCCCACTTGCTCATGGTGAATTATTTTTTTGATATGTTGTTGAATTCTATTGGCTAGAATTTTGTTGAAAATTTTTGCATCTAAGTTCATGAGGGATATAGGTGTGTAATTTTCTTTTCTTTTTTTTTTTTTTGTGGTGTCTTCACCTGGTTTTGGTATCAGGGATATGCTGGCTTCATAGAACGAGTTAGGGAGTATTCTGTCCTTGTCTATGCTTTGAAATTCTTTTAGTAGTAGTGGCGTTACCTCTTCCCTAAAAGTTTGGTAGAACTCTGCAGTGAAGCTGTCAGGGCCAAGACTTTTTTTTTGTTGTTGGGAGTTGTTTGACTACCTTTTCAATCTCCTGTCATGGGTCTATTTAGTTGTTCTACTTCTGTTTCTGTTAGTTTAGGTAGGCAGTATGTTTCTAGGAATTCATCCATTTCTTCTAGGTTTTCAAAATTGTTAGAGTTCAATTTTTCATAGTAATCTGATATGATTCTTTCAATTTCATTTGGGTTTGTTGTGATATGGCCCATCTCATTTCTTATTCAGGTTATTTGTTTCCTTTCCTGTTTTTCTTTAGTCAGCCTGGCCAATGGTTTATCAATTTTGTTAATTTTTTCAGAGAACCAGCTTTTGGTCTTGTTAACTCTTTCAATTGTTTTTCTGTTCTCTAATTCACTTAATTCTGCTCTAATTTTTAGTATTTATTTTCTTCTGGTGCCCTATGGTTTCTTTTGTTGCTCTCTTTCTCTTTGTTCAAGTTCTAGGGACAGTTCTTTAATTTTGGCCCTTTCTTCTTTTTGAGTGTGTGCATTTATTGATATAAATTGACCTCTGAGCACTGCTTTCAGTGTGTCCCAAAGGTTCTGATAGGAAGGTTTTCATTCTTTTTGGATTCTCTGAATTTCTTTATTCCATCCTTAATGTCTTCTATAACCCAGTCTTTTTTGAGCACTTATTGTTTGGTTTCCAAGTATTTGATTTCTTTTACCTGGTTTTTCTGTTGATTTCTACTTTTATGGCCTTATGGTCAGAGAAGATGCTTTGTAATCTTTCAATGTTTTGGATTCTGCTAAGGCTTGCTTTATGACCTAATATGTGGTCTATTCTAGAGAATGTTCCATGTGCACTAGAAAAGAAAGTATACTTGGTTGCTGTTGGGTGGAGTATTCTGTATATGTCTATGATGTCAAGTTTGTTGATGGTGAGAATTAGATCTTCCATGTCTTTTTTGAGCTTCTCACTGGATATCCTGTCCTTCACCGAAAATGGTGTTAAGTCTCCTACTATAATTGTGGAGGTGTCTATCTCACTTTTCAATGCTGTTAGAGTTTGTTTTATGTATCTTGCAGCCCTGTCATTGGGTGCATAAAAATATTCAATATGGGTATATCTTCCTGGTAAATTGACCCTTTAATAATTATATAGTGTCCTTCCTTATCCTTTCTGATGGCTTTAACTTAAAAGTCTATTTTGTCAGAAATTAATATTGCCACTCCTACTCTTTTTTGATTGTTGTTTGCTTGATATATATTTTTTCCATCCTTTGAGTTTTAGTTTGTTTGTGTCTCTAAGTCTAAGGTGTGTCTCTTATAGGCAACATATAGCTGGATTATGTTTTTTAATCCAATCTGCAACTCTCTGTCTCTTTCTTGGTGCATTTAGGCCATTTACATTCAGTATAATTATAGATAGGTATGAGTTTTTGGTTTTATGAGTTTAGTGATGTCATTTTGATGCCTTTTGTGTGTGTGTTATTGATAATTTCATTTTTCCACTTACTTTTTTGTGCTGAGAAGTTTTTCTTTGTAAATTATGTGTTCCTCTTTTTCATTTTAGTTGAATTTATTTTTGCCGAGTCCTTATGTTTATCTTGTTTTTTATTTTGAAGTATGGAATTGTTAGCTTTCTTTGTGGTTACCTTAATATTTACTCCTATTTTTCTAAGTATAAACCTACCTTGTATCACCCTATATCGCCTTAATTTCCTCTCCATGTGGAAGATTTATGCCTCCTATATTCAGTCCTTTTTTATTGATTATTTTCATCTTTTACATAATGACATCAATGATTCCCTGTTTTGAGCTTTTTTAAAAATTAATCTTATTTTATTTTTGTGATTTCCCTATCTGAGTTGATATCAGGATGTTCTGTTCTATGTCCTTGTGTTGTGTTGATATCTGATATTATTGATTTTCTGACCAAAGAATTTCCTTTAGTAATTCTTGTAGCTTTGGTTTGGTTTTTGCAAATTCTCCAAGCTTGTGTTTATCTGTAAATAACTTAATTCTGCCTTCATATTTGAGAGAGAGTTTTGCTGGGTATATGATTCCTTCCTGGCAATTTTTCTCCTTCAATGCTCTATGTATGTCATCCCATTGCCTCCTTGCCTGTCTGGTTTCTGCCGAGTAGTCTCAACTCATTCTTACTGATTATCCTTTGTAGGTGACTTTTCATTTATCCCTGGCTGCTTTTAAAATTTTCTCTTTGTCTTTGGTCTTGGCAAGTTTGATGATAATATGTCTTCATAATTTTCTTTTGGGATCTACCTCGTATGGCGTTCAATGAGCATCTTGGATAGACACCATTTCATCTTTCACGATGTCAGGGAAGTTTTCTGCCAACAGATCTTCAACAATTCTCTCTTTATTTTCTGTTATCCCTCCCTGTTCTGGAATTCTGATCACACACAACTTATTTTCTTGATAGAGCCCCACATGATTCTTAGGGTTTCTTCATTTTTTTTAATTCTTTTATCTGATTTTTCTGCAATTATATTGGTGCCAACTGCCTTATCTTCCATCTCCCCATTCTGCATTCCAATTCCTCAGTTCTGCTCCTCTGACTTCCTACTGAGTTGTCTAGCTCTGTAATTTGATTGTTAATCTTTTGAATTTCTGAATGCTGTCACTCTATGGAATCTTGCAGCTTATTAAATTTTTCATTATGGTCTTGAATAATCTTTTTAATTTCTTCAACTGCTTTATCTGGGTGTTCCTTGGCTTTTTCTGTACATTGCCTTATTTCATTTCTGATGTCTTGAAGCATTCTGTATATTAATCTTTTGTATTCTACATCTGGCAATTCCAGGCATATATCTGCATCCAGGAAAGACCTTGAGTCTCTGTTTTGGGGGTTTGTAGAAGCAATCATGGTCTGCTTCTTTATGTGATTTGATATCGACTGCTGTCACTGAGCCATCTGTAAGTTATTGTAATAATTTATTTTATATTTACTCACTGAGTCTTATCTTCTTGTTTTGTTTTGTTTCAATATACCGAGATTGGTATATCGTGCACTAACTTGATTGTTGGAGCCTTTGATGCACTTATGTCCTGTTACCAGATTGTTAGGGCTGTTACCAGGTATATAAGCCTATGAGTCCATTCACTATTCTTGAATAGCATCAACTGAGGTGTCCTGATGGTCAGTCACCTAGTGTGTGGTGTAAGCTCTCATCTACTATCTTAGAGGAGTAGTGGTGATGGTTGTCTGCACCAGTTTCTGGTAGTGGCACAGGGTCACACTGCGAGGAGGGCAGAGTGCTGACAGCCTTCCCCCAAGTGCCAGTGAGGAAGGAGCATCTCTCTTCTCTAGAGTTCTCTTGTGGGTGGGCTCTTCGGCTGTACCTTAGGCACCCAATGCTTGTACCTGTAAAGACTGGTAGGCACCACTATCCTCAGACTCCTTTCGCAGGTGGCTAGGTGGTGTGGATGGAGCCTCAGTGCTCAGTTCCCTGCTGTGGGTCAGTGAGGGCTCTGTTTAATAGGTAGAGTGGTATCTGACCTCCAAAATCTGCATCTCCACTGCTCAGCTGAAAGAATTACTGTAAGACCTCTAGGAGAATTGCCTTTGGATTATAATAGTCACTTGGTTCCATGTAGGGGTGAAAGCCAAAGACTATGCATCTCTTATGCCTGGACTGGAGCTGCTTCTGTTCTGATCTTCCAGTTTAGGGAAGTCAGGAAAGGATTTTTCCCATGATTGTTAATTGCTACTTTTCCCAGGACAGGAGAATGGGTTTGAAAAAAGCAGGGCACTTCTATCTCTGGCCCAGGGAATTCAAATGTTAATGAAGCCAGCTGGTGCAGGGAGGGGAGGGATCAGATAGATAGGAGAGAGTAGTGCAGTAGAATAGACAAAATCACTTATCTTGTGTGGGGAAGGGTGTTTTACCTGAGATTCCAGAGGGATGTGTAGCCTGTATGCACTGGCTGGGTCCCTGCTGAGATTGCCCCAGGGAGTTAGGGCTGTGTCCCATGCTTGCCTTGTCTCAGGAAGCCACCATCAGCCCGACTGCACTCGCTCCAAAGCTCAGTACCAAGAGATCAGGGCTGGGGCACTGCTTCTGTGTGGTCTCTTGCTCCCCTGTCACTGAGGTTGGTGTGTAGCCTATGTGCACTGGCTGGGTCCCTGCAGTGATTGCCCCTGGGGCTAAGGGCTGCGTCCATTCTTGCCTTGTCTCAGGAAGCCACTATTATCCCCACCACACTTGCACCAAAGCCCAGCACCAAGGGATCAGGGCTGGGGTGCTGCTTCTGCGTGGTCTCTTGTTCCCATGTCAGTCAGATTGGTGTGTAGCTTGTGTGCACTGGCTGGGTCCCCGCCGAGATTGCTCCAAGAGGTTAGGGCTGCATCCAATGCTTGTCTTGTCCCAGAAAGCCACCATCAGCCTCACCACATTGGTACCAAAGCACCGCACCAAGGGATTAGGGCTGGGGCACTGTGCTCTGGGCTCCAGAACTAGTCACTGCTTCAGAGCAGTCTCTCACTCCCCTGTCACTCAGGTCCATTCCTTAGTTCTGTGTTTGATGGTCAGTGTTCATAGATTGTCATGTATGCTATCGATTCACTTGTTTTTTCGAGTCTCTGTTGCAAGAGGGTTCAGCAGAAGCTTCTGCCTAGTCAGCCATCTTGGTCCTGCCCCCGAGTCCTCTTTCCTTTCTTTTTAATGACTTTTTGCTTTTTTCATGGATGATGTTCTTGACGTCTTCTCACAACTCATCTGGTCTTCTGTCATTAGTTGTTCAGTTTGTCTCCAAATTCAGGTCAGATATACTCAAGGTCATATTTTGGCTCTCATGAAGTTGTTTTAATCTTCTTCAGCTTCAGCTTGAACCTGCATATAAGCAATTGATGTGTTCTGCAGTCAGCCCCCGGCCTTGCTCTGTCTGATGATATTGAGCTTTTCTACTGTATCTTTCCACAACTGTAGCAGATTTGATTCCTGTGTTTTCCATCCGGTGAGGTCCACATGTATAGTCGCTGCTGTGTTGATGGAAAAAGGTATTTTCAGTGAAGAAGCCATTAGTCTTGCAAAATTCCATCACTTAATCTCCAGCATCATTTCTATCACCAAGGTCATATTTTCCGAATACCAATCCTTCTTCTTTGTCTCCAACTTTCACATTCCAGTCACAAGTACTTATCAGTGCATCTTGTTTGCACGTTTGATCAATTTCAGACTGGTAAAAATCTTCAATTTCTTCATCTTCAGCCTTAGTGCTTGGTGCATAAGTTTGAATAATAGTCCAATTAACTGGTCTTCCTCGTAGGTATATGAATATCACCCTACCACTGACAGCGTTGTACTTCAGGATAGATCTTGAAATGTTCTTTTTGACAATGAGCATGATGCTATTCATCTTCGATTTGTCATTCCCAACATAGTAGACCATATGATTGTTTGATTGAAAATGGCCGATGCCAGTCCATTTCAGCTCACTAATACCTAGGATATTGATCATTATACATTTGCAGCTCTCTATTCTCATTTTGAGTCATGCCACATCAGCAAATGAAGGTTCCAAGAGCTTGACTCCATCTACGTCATTAAGGTCGACTTGACTTTGAGGAGGCAGCCCTTCACCAGTTGTGTGCCTTCCACCCTGAGGGGCTTATCTTCTGGCCCTATATCAGACAGTGTTCTGCTGCTATTCATAAGGTTTTCACTGGCCAATTTTTTTCATAAGTAGATTGCCAGGTCCTTCTTCCTAGTCTTAGTCTGGAAGCTCCGCAGAAACCCGTCCAACAAGGGCGACCCTGCTGGTATTTGAAATACTGGTTGCAAAGCTTCCAGTATCACAGCAACACTCAAGCCACCACAGTACAATGAACTGACAGATGCGTGGTGGAAAGAAGACGTAAGGGTGGCAAATAAGGATATGAAAAGATGCTCAGCATCATTAATCATTTAGGTTGTTATTAGTTGCCATCAAGTTGATTCTGTCTGCCAAGTAGAACTGCTCCATAGCATTTTTAAGGCTGTGACCTTTCAGAAGCAGATCACCAGGCCTGTCTTCTAAGGCTCCACTGGTTGGGTTCAAACCGTCAACCTTTCAGCTAGTAGTCAAGTGCTTAACCATTTGTGCCACTCAGGGACTGCTCATTTGTCAATAGGGAAACACAAGTTAAAACCACAATGAAACACCACTACAAACCTGTTCCAATGGCACAAAAAAAGACCTGACAGTACCAAGTGCTGGTAGGGTGTGGAACACCAGCAATTTATGAAAATGAAAAATGGCACAGCCACTATGGAAAACAGTTTCCTGTGAAGTTTAACGTACACTTACTATATGACCAGCAATTCCACTGCTAAGTATTTACCCAAGGGAAATGAAAACTGATGTTCACACAGAACCTATACACAAATGGCGTTAGCAGCTTTATTTGTAATCTCCAAAAACAGGAAACAACCCAAATGTCCCTTAAGTGGAAAGTGAAAAAACAATCTATGGTACAGCTATATAAAGGAACACTGCTCAGCAGAACTATTGATACCCACAATAACACAGATGAATCTGAAATGCATCAGGCTGAGTAAAAGAAGCCAGACTCAAAAGGCTCTAAACTCTATGACTCCATTTATATGGAATTCTAGAAAAGACATAATTATAAAGACAGGAAGCAGATCAGTTGTTGCTGAGGATTGAGTAGGGGTAGGGGCTCACTCCAGAAGGGCTTGGAGAGTTTTCTGTGGTGATGGAACTGTTGTATATCTTTATTGTGTTGGTGGTTGCATGATTATATATGTTTGTCAAAACTGACAGAATTGTGCACTATGTAAAATATACCTTATGAAAAGTGTTTAAAAATTGTTAGGTGAATGATTGATGGAGGACTAGATCTTTGTATAGTATCCAACGAACAGCATAGTTTACATTCTGATCACAATGGGAACAGTATGAGTGAACAGAAGGCTCTAGTCATCCTGATCCAGGAATCCCAGATCATTCCACAATGTACTTATATTTCTTTTATAATAAAAGCTTATTAAATTAAAATACAAAACTAAAACCACTAGGAACAACACAGAAGTGACTCAAATGGCTATAGGGAAGCTAATATAACTTCAGAATTCTTCCACACTTGGATCCTGGCCAGGAAAGACTGCTCTCCAGGCACAGCCAAGATGGCAGAATAGACAGATGCTTCCAGCAAGCCCTCTTTTCAAAAAGACCAAAAAAAAAAAAAAAAACAAGTGAAACGAGTATATTTGTGACAAGCTGGGAGCCCTGAGCTTCAAAGGCAAGCTTAGAAAATGAACCGAGGGGCAGGGAAGGAAGAGACCGTTCAGAAGCAGAGAGGAGGTACCAGACTTGATTCGCGGGGAGCCCTCAGGCACCATTCCTGGAGCGGTGGCGGAGGGCTGGTAAAAGCGTTCAGCTGCAGTTTCCTCAGGGAGAAGCAGCCAGCCACGCAGCCTACCCACACCTCTGGAACCTGCGAAGAACAGGACTCTTGGCAAAAGCTAAGTACTTGCGTATATTTTACCGCACCCCCCGCCCCGCTCGCCCCCAAGCAAGCTTCAGTGGCTGAATTCCTGGGGCCTGAGATGGGCTCCATTGAGCACTTAGAGCCATCCACCTGGCCTTGCAGAAGGAAAAAATTTGCAATTGGGGGAAAAGATAATTTGCCAGCTCCACTAACTGGGGGAGCGCAGGACAGAAGTGGTTCCTGTCCAGGCATAAACGGTCTGTGGACTTTGAGGACCTTTCCCTTCTGTATGGACCTATGTGGCCCTATTTCCAAAGAATAGGCCCTCATTGGCAGACTCCAACCGTTTCAGCTGTGCAGCAGAGAGGTGGGTGTTTGATGTTCGGCATTGCTTTGCTTATTAAACAAGGTCTTCACCTACCCACATCAGGAACCTAAGGACTGGTAGCTCCACTCAGGTCACCAAGCCATCTGCGACAGGGGTCCAGGGATAACTGGAACCTCCCAGTCCTTACAACTAAAAACTTTGGGTGCCCATGCTCCATCTGCAGAACCCACCCACCTGCATGCTCTAGGGAACAGGGATGTGCTTTCCTCAGAGATATTCAGGGGTCAGTTCTCAGCCCCCTGCCTTGTTCAGAATGTGTCCCCCTGCTGCAATCAGATACCGGTCCAAACAGCAATCACCCCTGCCCTTCTAAGACTGTAGGACAGAGCCTGGACCACACACTTGATGATCAGCTACCTGGACACCTGAGCTGAATTCAGACAAGAAAAGTGAATGAACCCATAGACTGATATACCTGATAATAGCTCTAACCATCTGGGGATAGGATGTCAGAGCTCCAAAGGTGAAAATAATCAAGCTAGCTCACTCAAGCAACCCATTTGGGCATATCAAAAAAAAAAAACAAAGCAAGAAGCGAAGACACAGTAAGCAAACATAAAATAAACTAATACACTAACTTATAGATGACTTGGAGACAACAGTCAATGTCAAGCCACATAAAGAAACAGACAATGATCACCTCAATGAGCTCTCAAAACAAAGAATCCAGGGATCTTCTAGATGAGAGTGCATTCCTGGAATTACCAGAGGTAGAATACAATAGATTAATATACAGAACCCTTCAAGACATCAGGAAGAAAATGAGGCAATATGCAGAACGAGCCAAGGAATACACAGATAAAGCAATTTAAGAAATTAGAAAGATTATTCAGGAATATAATGAAAAACTGAATAAGCTGGGAAAATCCATAGAAGACAGCAATCAGAAATTTAGAAGATTAACAATAAAATTACAGAAGTAGGCAACTCAGTAGAAAGTCAGAGGAGAAGAATTGAGCAAGTAGAAGCTAGAATTTCTGAACTTGAAGATAAATAGCTTGGCACTAACATATTTGAAGAAAAATCAGATAAAAGAATTTTAAAAAATGAAGAAACCTTAAGAATCATGTGGGACTCTATCAAGAGAAATAACCTACGAGTGATTGGAGTACCAGAACAGGGAGGGGTAACAGAAAATACAGAGAAAATTGTTGAAGATTTGTTGGCAGAAAAATTCCCTGATATTGTGAAAGATGAGAAGGTATCTATTCAAGATGCTCATCGAACGCCACATAAGGTAGATGTTAAAAGAAAGTCACCAAGACATATTATAATCAAACTCGACAAAACCAAAGGTACAGAGAGAATTTTAAGAGCAGCTAGGGATAGATGAAAAGTCACCTGAAAAGGAGAGCAAATAAGAATAAGCTCAGAATATTCGGCAAAAACAATGCAGGCAAGAAGGCAATGGGATGACATATTTTAAAAATTGAAGGAAAAAAACTGCCAACCAAGAATCATGTATCTAGCAACACTGTCTCTTAAATATGAAGGTGAAATTAGGACACTTCCAGATAAACAGAAGCTTAAGGAATTCATAAAAACCAAACAAAAATTACAGGAAACACTAAAGGGAGTTCCTTGGTTAGAAAATCAATAACACTGGGTATCAACCCAAGACTAGAACACTGGGCAGAGCAATCAGAAATCAACCCAGACAGGGAAATAAAAAAAACAAACCAAGATTAAAAAAAAAAGCTCAAAACAGCAATGTTATTATATAAAAGAAGACAACATTAAAACAAAAAAGACAGGCTAAGAAATGTAGTCATAGATCTTCCATATGGAGAGGAAGATGCGGCAATAAAAAGAAATAAAAGTTAGGTTTAAATTTAGAAAAATAGGGGTAAATAATAAGGTAACCACAAAGGAGACAAACTGTCCTACTCATCAAAATAAAATACAACAAAAAATTAGAGACTCAGCAGAAACAAAATCAACAACAAAAAATAGGAGAAAAGGACAATGTATAAAGATAATCTACTCAGCACATAAACTGTCAACAACACACAAAAAAGACATCAAAATGATAGCACTAAATTCATACCTATCCATAATTACGCTCAATGTAAATAGACTAAACCCACCAATAAACAGACAGAGAGTGGCACAATGGATTAAAAAACATGATCCATCCAAATGCTACCTACAACAGACATACCTTAGACTTAGAGACACAAACAAACTAAAACTCAAAGGATGAAAAAATATATATCAAGCGAACAACAATCAAAAAAGAGCAGGAGTAGCAACATTGATTTCTGACAAATTAGACTCTGAAGTTAAATCCATCATAAAGGATAAGGAAGGACACTATATAATGATTAAAGGGACAATATACCAAGAAGACATAACCATATTAAATATTTATGTACCCAATAACAGGGCTGCAAGATACATAAAACAAACTCTAACAGCATTGAAAAGTGAGATAGACAGCTCCACGATTATAGTAGGAGACTTCAACACACCACATTCTGTGAAGGACAGGACATCCAGAAAGAAGCTCAATAAAGACATGGAAAATCTAAATGCCACAATCAACCAACTTGACCTCATAGACATATACAGAACACTCCACCTGACAGCAGCCAAGTATACTTTCTTTTCTAGTGCACATGGAACATTCTCTAGAATAGACCACGTATTAGGTCACAAAGCAAGCCTCAGCAGAATCCAAAACATTGAAAGATTACAAAGCATCTTCTCTGACCATAAGGCCATAAAAGTGGAAACCAATAACAGAAAAAGCAGGGAAAGAAGTCAAACACTTGGAAACTGAACAATACCCTGCTCAAAAAAGACTGGATTATAGAAGACATCAAGGATGGAATAAAGATATTCAGAGAATCCAATGAGAATGAAAACACTTCCTGTCAGAATCTTTGGGACACAGCGAAAGCACTGCTCAGAGGTCAATTTATATCAATAAATGCACACATCCAAAAAGAAGAAAGGGCCAAAATCAAAGAATTATCCCTACAACTTGAACAAATAGAAAGAGAACAACAAAAGAAACCCTCAGGCACCAGAAGAAAACAAATAATAAAAATTAGAGCAGAACTAAATGAAATGAAAAACAGAAAAACGATTGAAAGAATTAACAACACCAAACCTGGTTCTCTGAAAAAATCAACAAAATTGATAAACCACTGGCCAAATGAACAAAAGCAAAACAGGAGAGGAAGCAAATAACCCAAATAAGAAAGGAGATGGGCAATATTACAAAAGACCCAACTGAAATTAAAAGAATCATATCAGATTACTATGAAAAATTACACTCTAACAAATTTGAAAACCTAGAAGAAATGCATGATTTCCTAGGAACGCTCTACCTACCTAAACTAACACAAACAGAGGTAAAACAACTAAATAAACCCATAACAAAAGAAGAGATTGAAAAGGTAATTTAAAAAATTCCCAACAAAAAAAGCCCTGGCCCAGATGGCATCACCACAGAGTTCTACCAAACCTTCAGAGAAGAGTTAACACCACTACTACTAAAGGTATTTCAGAGCAGAGCAAAGGATGGAATACTCCCAAACTCATTCTATGAAGCCAGCATATCCCTGATACCAAAACCAGGTGAAGACACCACACAAAAAAGAAAATTACACACCTATATCCCTCATGAACATAGATGCAAAAATCCTCAACAAAATTCTACCCAATAGAATTCAACAACATATCAAAAAAATAATTCACCATAACCAAGTAGGATTCATACCAGGTATGCAGGGATGGTTCAACATTAGAAAAACAATTAATGTAATCCATCACATAAATAAAACAAAAGACAATCACATGATTTTATCAATTGATGCAGAAAAGGCATTTGACAAAGTTCAACACCCATCTATGATAAAAACTCTCAGCAAAACAGGAATAGAAGGAAAATTCCTGGACATAATAAAGGACATTTGTACTAAGCCAACAGCCAACATCATCCTAAATGGAGAGAGCCTTGAAAGCATTTCCCTAGAGAACGGGAACCAGACAAGGATGCCCTTTATCACCGCTCTTATTCAACATTGTGCTGGAGGTCCTAGCCAGGGCAATTAGGCTAGATAAAGAAATAAAGGTCATCCAGATTGGTGGGAAAGAAGTAAAATTACCTCTAATTGCAGACGACATGATCTTATACACAGAAAACCCTAAGGAATCCACAAAAAAAATTACTGAAACTAAAAGAAGAGTTCAACACATTATCTGGATACAAGATAAACATACAAAAATCAGTTGGATTCCTCTACACCAACAAAAAGAACATCAAAGAGGAAATCACCAAATCAATAGCATTTACAGTAGCCCCCAAGAAGATAAAATACTTAGGAATAAATCTTACCAGAGATGTAAAAGACTTATACAAAGAAAAATACAGTACACTTCTGCAAGAAACCAAAAGAGACTTACATAAGTGGAAGAACATGCCTTTCTCATGGATAGGAAGACTTAAAATTATAAAAATGTCTATTCTACCAAAAGCGATCTATACATTTAATGCAATTCCGATCCAAATTCCAACGACATTCTTTAATGAGATGGAGAAACAAATCACCAACTTCATATGGAAGGGAAAAAGGCCTGGGATAAGTAAAGCATTACTGGAAAAGAAGAACAAAGTGAGAGGCCCCGCTGTACCTGATTTTAGAGCCTATTACACCACCACAGTAGTCAAAACAGCCTGGGACTGGTACAACAACAGATACATAGACCAATGGAACAGAATTGAGGATCCAGACATAAATCCATCCACATATGAGCAGTTGATATTTGACAAAGGCCCCAAAACAGTTAAATGGGGAAAAGACAGTCTTTTTAACAAATGGTGCTGGCATAACTGGATATCCATCTGTAAAAAAATGAAAAAAGACCCATACCTCACTCCATGCACAAAAACAAGCTCAAAATGGTTCGAGACCTAAATATAAAATCTAAAATGATAAAGATCATGGAACAAAAAATAGGGACAACATTAGGAGCGCTAATACATGGCATAAACAGTATACAAAACATTATTAAGAATGCAGAAGAAAAACTAGATAACTGGGAGCTCCTAAAAATCAAACACCTATGCTCATCCAAAGACTTCACCTAAAGAGTAAAAAGACTACCTACAGACTGGGAAAAAGTTTTTAGCTATCACATTTCCAATCAGCCCCTGATCTCTAAAATCTACATGATACTGCAAAAACTGAACTACAAAAAGACAAATAACCCTATTAAAAAATGGGCAAAAATATGAACAGACACTTCACTAAGGAAGGCATTTAGGTAGCTAACAGATATATGAGGAAATGTTCATGATCATTAGCCATTAGGGAAATGCAGATCAAAACTACAATGAGATTTCATCTCACTCCAACAAGGCTGGCATTAATCTAAAAAACACAAAATAATAAATGTTGGAGAGGCTGTGGAGAGATTGGAACACTTATACACTGCTGGTGGGACTTAAAGTGGTACAACCACTTTGGAAATGGATTTGGCGCCTCCTTAAAAGCTGGAAATAGAACTACCATACAGTCCAGCAATCCCACTCCTCGGAATATATCCTAGAGAAATAAGAGCCTTTACAAGAACAGACATATGCACACTCATGTTTATTGCAGCACTGTTTACAATAGCAAAAAAATGGAAGCAACCAAGGTGCCCATCAACGGATGAATGGATAAATAAATTATGATATATTCACTTAATGGAATACTACACATCAATAAAAAGCAGAGATAAATCTGTGAAACATTTCAAAACATGGAGGAACCTGGAAGGTATTATGCTGAGTGAAATTAGTCAGCTGCAAAAGGACAAATATTGTATAAGACCACTATTATAAGAACTTGAGAAATAGTTTAAACTGAGAAGAAAACTTTCTTTTGTGACTACGAGAGTGGGGAGGGAGTTACGGTGGGAGAGGGGAATTCACTAACTAGATAGTAGATAAGAATTATTTAGATGAAGGGAAAGACAATACAAAATACAGAGGAGGTCAGCACAACAGGACTAAACCAAAAGCAAAGAAGTTTCCTGAATAACCTGAATGCTTCAAAGGCCAGTGTATCAGGGGCAGGGGTTTGGGGACCATGGTTTCAGGGGACATCTAATTCAATTGGCATAATAAAAGCTATTAAGAAAACATTCTGCATCCCACTTTGAAGAGTGACGTCTGGGGTCTTAAACGCTAGCAAGCAGCCATCTAAGATGCATCAATTGGTCTCAACCCACCTGGATCAAAGGAGGATGAAGAACACCAAGGATACAAGGTAATTACGAGCCCAAGAGACAGAAAGGGCCACATAAACCAGAGACTACATCATCCTGAGACCAGAAGAACTAGATGGTGCCCAACTACAACTGATGACTGCCCTGACAGAGAACACAACAGAGAACCCCTGAGCGAGTAGGGGAGCAGTGGGATGAAGACCCCAAGTTCTCATAAAAAGACCAGACTTAATGGTTTGACTGAGACTAGAAGGAGCTCAGTGGTCATGGCCCCCAAACCTTCTGTTGGCCCAGGACAGGAACCATTCCCGAAGCCACTCTTCAGACATGGATTGGACTGGACAGTGGGTTGGAGAGGGATTCTGGTGAGGAGTGAGCTTCTTGGATCAGGTGGACACTTGAGACTATGTTGGCATCTCCTGCCTGGAGGGGAGATGAGAAGTTGGAGGGGTTAGAAGCTGGTGAAATGGACTCGAAAAGACAGAGTGGAGGGAGGGAGCGGGCTGTCGCATTAGGGGGATAGTAATTGGGAGTATGTAACAAGGTGTATATATGTTTTTGTGTGAGAGACCTGCTTGATTTGTAAACTTTCACTTAAAAAAAAAAAAAGACTGCTCTCGGCAGGTGGCTTATATATCGGACATGGAAATATATTGCGCAACTACAGGGTTGCTATGAGTCAGAATGGACTCAATGGCAACAGGGGATTTGGGTTTTTTACGGCAGGGGTGGGAGCCCTGGTTGCACAGTGGTTAAGAGCTTGGCTGCTAACCAAAATGTAGGCAGTTTGAATCCACCTGCTGCTCCTTGGAAACCCCATGGAGCAGTTCTACTCTGTCCTAGGGTTGCTATGAGTTGGAATCAAGCTGATATCAACAGGTTTGGCAGGTACACAAAAGGAAGAGTTATGCACACTCACCATCCACTAACACATTCCCTGTGTTTGCAAAAAAGAAAAAAAAAACTCCAACTATGTGCCTTTCTGATCATTTCATCAGGACAGCAGTATACAATCTGGTTTCCTCATATTTCTCAGTCCTCCACGGGCTTGCCAGCCAGGCCGTGGCCCACTGAGGTACCACCACCTGCCAGCAGCTCAGCAAGGTCTTCCCTCTCTCAGCCTCAAGGGCATAGTCATTTTAAAGGTTGGTTTATAGGATTGTTGTGAAGAGTAAACGAGATAACAAAATTAGGGTGGCTAACACCATTCTTGGAAACCCTGGTGGCATAGTGGTTAAGCGCTACCACTGCTAACCAAAAGGTCAGCAGTTGAAATCCACCAGGAGCTCCTTGGAAACTCTATGGGGCAGTTCTACTCTGGCCTGTAGGGTCGCTATGAGTCGGAATCGACTCAATGGCAACGGGTTTGATATTTTTTAACATGGTTCTTGTTCTTTTAAATACTGGTTGCTTTGTCACATCCGTTCTCCTCTCCAAACCCTCATGACTGATCCCAAACTAACTCATCTCAGCCCATTTTAAGAAAGCCAATGAAGTATTAAGTAATTGTGACTAAATTGAATACCAAGAGAGATGTCATATGTGTTAGGATGCAACGGCCTGGGTGGCCATCCATTCAGGCTGGCGCTTTCATTAGGCTTTTTATTTCCCACCAAAAATGAAAGCACCCCTACCACCTGCTTGGTGCTTTTTAAACATATGGATTGCTCTTAATCAGCTACACAAAATACCCACACTCCAAGCTGTTGAAATTGAATACAGGCTTCAAATATGTGCTGCTCAACTTTGTCAAGAACTCTGGGGAGCATAGTTTACAAGATGCTCTCTCTGTTCCTTTCTTTGGTATTAGCCCCCAGATCAAGGCTGCTCACAGGAGATGTGGACCAAGCAGCCCCTTCCCCTGGGTCCCAGGGATCAGCTTCACTGTGCTGCTGAGTCATGCCTACAACTAACACTCAACACTTTAATATCTGGTGGAACCCAAGAAACCTCTTGTAGATGAGATGTTGTTGAGTACATTATGAGCCGGAATTTCAATTTATTTTTCAATGTTACTGAAGTGCATGTATTCATCTCAAATTCCTTGGAAACAATATAGACTATAAATACAATGAAATGTCTTGGTACTTGAATAATCTCTGAATGGCTTCTGCAATAATGCAAATTTTCCTTTAGGAGGAGCCAGAGTACTAATTATAAAAATCCTGCATCTTTAACGTTTATAAATTGTATACTTATTTCTAAATTAGAATCCTTATTTTTTAAATGCTTTCAACTGTATATAAAAAGTCGTACATAATTAAAAGTTCTCATATGTAAATTTTAAACATTATGCCTAATCTTTTAGCAGTAATTTGAACAGACCTAGGAAATTTAGCTTGAACTCAGGGGAATTTTCCCAAATAGAAGCCTGATTATTTTTAAGCATAAAGAAGTGTTAGAGATGGACAAAGTACAATAATGGTTTTAAAGATAATTCTTTAGGTAAAATTGAATCAATTTTATTGTTTGCTTTTTTGTCCAGATGCCATTTAAGGAAGACAAATTGTATTTTACTCACTGAATCTATGTGGCATTTACCTTTTAAATTTTAGTCATGAACCATACTCAAAGATTGGTTTCCCCGACTACTGGAAAATATCAGAGGGCCAGCGGAGGAGAGGGGTGGGAGACCGTTAACGACACGAGAGGGAGGTAGTCGGGAATCCACAGAATCCTGAAAGGGAAGTTAACAAGGTGCCAGTTTGCGCAAAGTGTCACAGTCCTGGTGAGACAAGGAAAGGCGTTTAAAGAGGACACAGCCACTTCAGTCACCCTCTGAGGAACAAAGAGGGTATTACATAACTTCTCTGAGAACGAGAAAAAAAGGGAGGAATTCAAGTGGATGCCATTTTGAGCTGAATTTTGTAAGTATGTAATCTTGGCAAGGGTAACTTCAAGCATTATGATCGACTTTATACCATCTAGACAAGCTCCTGGGTGGTGCAGTTAATGAACTTGGCTGCTAACTGAAAGGTTGGCAGCTGGAGTCCACCTAGAGGCACTTCATAAGAAAGCCCTCATGATCTGCTTCTGAAAAATCAGCCGTTGGAAACTCTGTGGAGCACAGTTCTACTCTGACACACACGGGGTCACCATGAGTTGGAATCACCTTCATGGCAACTGTTACACCATGTATGAATTCTCTTGGTCTGTGCTTATAGTTAAATAATGATTAGGTGTAAACCAAAAAAACCAAACCCGTTGCCGTTGAGTCAATGCTGACTCACAGCACCCGTACAGGACAGAGTAGAACTGCCCCATAGGGTTTCCAAGGAGCGTCTAGTGGATTCAAACTGCCAACCTTTTGGTTAGCAGCCAAGCTCTTAACCATGCCACCAGGGCTCCATGATTAGGTTTAGGATGTAAGAAAAGGATACTACTTTCCTCTGGTTTCTCTCCTTGACAATCGATAAACATGAGCAAACGGTGAGCAACCGGAGTTGTGGGACAAAGGTGATTCCTTCCTGGCCTCTTGGAAGATGGGCGATCAACAGACCAGTCAGGGCTACCAGAGGGCCAGGGCTGGACTGGAGAAGACTGGGCTTCTCAGGGGCAGGCTCTCCTGGAAGCTTTTTGGTTTAGTTCTCTTCTGTATTATGTTGCTAACTTTTATTGCAGTATAACATACATGAAGAAAAGAACACAAATCTTAAACGTACAGCTGATAAATTTTCTCAGAATGACTCTACCTTCTGAACAGCAGCACCCCCCTAAACAAGAACCAGAGCATTATCAAGACTGCAGGAGTTTCCTCTTACACAGTGTCCTACCTTCTGACTCCAGAGATTGGTTTGCTGATTTTTGAACTTTATATAAGTAAATCATACATAAGGTGCTCTCTTGTGCTACCTTCTTTTACTCGTCACTATTGTGAGATTTATCGATGTTGTTGCAGGAAGTTAGAGTATTTTTATTATCCATTCTACTGTGGATGGGTATCTGGATAGTTCGGGATTATTAAAAATAGAGCTGATATGAACATTTTTGTTCGTTCTTCTGGTGAATATAGGTATGAAATTCTGCTGGGCATACCTAGGTGTGGAATTGCTGGGTCATAGAGTATGTTTGAAGATCTGATGGGTGTATAGTGGTATCTCACATTTTAACAAAGGCCTGATTAAAAGGAGAGACTGATGTACCTGAGAAAACAGCTCCCACAAAAGATGTGAAGAAGTGAGGGTGAGCCTGCCATTAGCAGCCATGATTTGTGGGTACAGCGTGGCCTAAGCTTCAGGAGCAATAGTCTAGCCTAAGATCCCCATAGGTTAGCTTAAGGCACTGGCTGAGTATGAAGTTAATTCAAGTATTTGCTCTTTGTCTCATGGAAGTTTGCTACTAATGATACTGATATTAATAACCAGGCTCACATTAAAACTGGGTTTCTTCATGTGCTGTAAATGAAGAAGTAGAAACTGGAGACAGGATTGACCCTGACGTAGCTCTTCCACCTTGTGGGATGGTAAAGGCAGCTTTGATCATAACATGATCACGCTGAAACTATGAACACACTAAGTGTGTGGTGGGCAGAGAACGGCCATGGACTCCCACAAATTTAGGTTTCAGTTTTAACTCTGCCACTTACTAACTGTACGAAAATTCACTGAATTTCTTGGAGCATCGATTTCCTCTCATTTATACACTGAGATTTTGAGGAGTTACAAAGTAATGTATGTAAATTCCTGAGTGTTCACATTTCCATCATTTGTGTTGCAAAGAGGGCCTGTTCCCTCCCAGCCAGGATGGCTCCACGACCAACTTCCAGAGCAGCTAGGCTTTGATCTTGCCGTCCTGCTACCTTCCCAAATCTTCTGCCGGACTCTCCATTGGTGTCACCTCCTAAATAAACTTTCTCTCTCTTTCTGACTTGGAGTACGTTTCATTAGCTCGACTGCTCCAGGGCACGGACCCTAATCCCGTAACATAAGCATAAGCCCTTCTTCATAGAGGAGAACACTCAGAACCTTTCACAGAGTTCTCCAAGGCCATGTAGTGACCAAGACCCAGCCTCTCCCCTGTGGTACTCCCGCTGGCTGAAGCCCTACAAGCCCTACACACACCTCTAAATGCATTTATTATTGTCTGTTGACAATAAATGTGCCTGCCAAAGAGGGGTGGGGGAAGCAATGCAATTGTATATGGCTGTGGTGTGTTTATGTAGCTACATGGATGCATACTGCATACTGTTAAAATAAAAACCATATTATGCCAATAATGGAAATTGATAGAAGTTTATTTAATACACAATTTGCAGACTGGAGTAACATTTAGACTTAGGGAGTCAAAAATGTTCCAAAGAGAAATGAAATCCCAAAGATTTTTTTTTTTTAATTGTACTTTAGATGAGGGTTTACAGAACAAACTAGTTTCTCATCAGTTAGTATACACATTGTTCTATTACATTGGTTAACAACCCCAAGACATGTCAACACTTTCCCTTCTGAACCCTGGATTCCCTATTACCAGTTTTCCTGTTCCTCCTACCTTCCAGTTCCTGCCCTAGGGCTGCTGAGTACCTTTAATCTTGTTTTGTTCCATGGGACTGTTCAATCTTTGGCTGAAGGGTGAACCTCAGGAGTGTCTGGAGGCCATACCCTCAGGGCTTCTCCAGTCTCTGTCAGGCCAGCGAGTCTGGTCTTTCTTTTTGAGTTAGAATTTTGTTCTACGCTTTTCTCCAGCTCTGTCCAGGACCCTCTATTGTGGTCCCTATCAGAGCAGTTATTGGTGGTAACAGGGCACCATCTCGTTGTTGTGGACTCAGTCTGGTAGAGACCATGATAGATGTGGTCCATTTGTCCTTTGGACTAATCTTTTCCTCGTATCTTTAGTTTTCTTCACTCTTCCTTGCTCCCGACGGGGTGAGACCAGTGGAGTATCCTGGATGGCTGCTCACAGGCTTTTAAGACTCCAGATGGTACTCACCAAAGTAGAATGTACCACATATTCTTTATAAACTATGTTATGCCAACTGAGCTAGATATTCCCTGAGATCGTGGTCCCACAGCCCTCAGCCCAGCAATTCTGTCCTTCAGGGAGTTTAGATGTATATATGGAGCTACCATGACCTTGCCTGGTCCAGGTTGTGCTGGCTTCCCCAGTATTGTGTACTGTCTTACCTTTCGTCAAAGTTTCCACTTATCTACTGTTTTTTCCATCCCCATCCCTCCCTTCCCTCATAACCATCAAAGATTGTTTTCTTTTTGTGTGTAAACCTTTTCATGAGTTTTTACAGTAGTGGTCTCATAGAATATTTGTCCTTTTGTGATTGATTTATATCACTCAGCACAATGTCCTCCAGATTCATCCATGTTATGAGATGCTTAACAGATTCATCCTTGTCCTTTATTGTTGCATAATACTCCATTGTATGTACCACAGTTTGTTTATCCATTCCTCTGTTGATGGGCATCTAGGTTGTTTCCATCTTTTTGCTACTGTGAAAAATTCTGCAATGAACATGGTTGTGCATATATCTGCTCCTTTGACGACTCTTATTTCTGTAGGATATATTCCTAGGAGTGGGATTGCTGGACCATATGGTATTTCTATTTCTAGCTTTCTAAGGAAGCACCATGTCACTTTCCAAAATGGTTGTATCATTTGGCATTCCCACCAGCAGTGGATAAGAGTCCCGGATCTCCCCGCAGCCTCTCCAACTTCTGTTTTTTCCTGTTCTATTGATTCATGCCAGTAATGCCTGAGTGAGATGGTATCTCGTTGTGGTTTTGATTTCCCTTTCTCTAATTAAAAATTAAAAAAAGGGGACTGTGGGCATTTCCTCATGTGTCTGTTGGCTGCTTGAAGGTCTTCTTTGGTGAAGTGTCTGTTCATTTCCTTTGCCCATTTTTTAATCGGATTATTTGTCTTTTTGTTGTAGAGGTGTTGGATTTTCTTTGTAGACTTTAGAGATTAGACCTTTATCTGATTTGTAATAGCCAAAAAATTTTCCCAGTCTATAGGTTCTCTTTTTACTCTTTTGGTGGTCTTTTGATGAGCATAAGTTTTAATTTTAGGAGACCCAAGTTATCTAGCTTATCCTCTTGGGTGTTGTTTGTTGTGGTTTGTATCCTGTTAATGCCGTGTATTAGGGCCTCTAGCATTCATCCTATTTTTTCTTCTATGAACTTCATGGTTTTTGCCTTTATATTTAGGTCTTTGATCCATTTTGAGTTAGTTTTTGTATATGGTATGAGGTATGGGTCCTGTTTCTTTTCTTTCTTTTTTTTTTTGCAGAAGGACATCCAGTTCTGCCGGCACCATTTGTTAAAAAGACTGTCTTTTCCCCATTTGATGGATTTTTGGCCCGATCAAAGATCAGGTGACCATAGGTGGATGGATTTACATCTGGGTTCTCAATTCTGTTCCATTGGTCAATGTATCTGTCATTGTACCAGTACCAGGCTGTTTTGACTACCATAGCTGTATAGTAGGTTCTGAGTTCAGGTACTGCAAGTCCTCCTGCTTCATCTTTCTTCTTCAGTAGTGGTTTACTTATCTGGGACTTCTTCCCTTTCCAAATAAAGTTAATGATAAGTTTTTCCAACTCTTTAAAGATTATTGTTGGTATCTGGATTGGGATTGCAATGTATTTGTAAACGGTTTTGGGTAGAATTGTCATTTTCACAATGTTGAGTTTACCTAACCATGAGCATGGTATATTGTTCCATTATGTAGGTCTCTTTTGGTTTCTTGCAGCAGTGTTTTGTAGTTTTCTTTGTATAGGGCTTTTACATCCCTGGTTTTATTTATTCCCAAGTATTTTATTTTTTTGGTGGCTATTATAAATGGTATTGTTTTCCTGATTTCCCTTTCATTATTCTCTTTATTGGTATATAAGAATCCAACTGATTTTTCTATGTTTATCTTGTATCCTGCTACTCTGCTGAATCTATCAGTTCCAGTAATTTTCTTGTGGAGTCTTTTGGGTTCTCTATGTACAGTATCATATCATCTGCAAATAGGGAGAGCTTAACTTCTTCATTACTAATTTGGATGCCTTTTATTTCTGTTTCTTGCTTTATTGCTCTGGCTAGAACTTCCAACACAATCCTAAATAGGAGTGGTGATAAAGGGCACCCTTGTCTTGTTCCTGTTCTCTAGGGGAATGTTTCCAACCTCTCTCTATTAATAATGATGTTGGCAGTGGTTTTGCATCTACACCCTTCATTATGTTGAGAAATTTTCCTTCTATACCTATTTCATTGAGAGTTTTTATCAGGAATGGGTGTTGGCCTTTGTCGAGTGCCATTTCTGCATTAATTGAGATGATGAAGTGATTCTTTTCTTTTTATTTATGTAGTGGATTACATTGATTGATTTTCTGATGTTGAACCACCATTGCATACCTTGTATGAATCCTACTTGGTCATGGTGTATTATTTTTTTGATATGTTGCTGAATTCTATTGGCTATAATTTTGTTGAGAATTCTTGTATCTATATTCATAGGAGATACTGGTCTGTAGTTTTCTTATTTTGTGGTGTCTTTGCCTGGTTTTGGTATAAGGGTTATGCTGGCTTCCTAGAATGAATTTGCAAGTGTTGCTTCCTTTTCTATGTTCTGAAATAGTTTGAGTAATATGGTGTAAGCTCTTCCCTGAATGTTTGGTAGAATTCTCCAGTAAAGCTGTTGGGAGTTTTTTTTTTTACGTTTTCAATCTCTTCTCTTGTTATGGGCCTGTTCAGATTTTCAGCTTCATGTTGTGTTAGTTTGGGTAGGTAGCGTGTTTGTAGAAATTTGTCCATTTCCTCTGGGTTTTCAAATTTGTTGGAGTATAGTTTTTCATAATACTGTGCTATGGCCTTTTTTATTTCAATCGGGTCTGTTGTAATGTCTCCCAGTTCATTTCTTATTTGGGTTATTGGCATCCTCTCCTGTTTTTCTTTTGTCAGTTTGGCCAGTGGTTTGTCAATTTTTTGATCTTTTCAAGAAACTAGTTTTGGTTTTGTTGATTCTTTCTATTGTTTTTCTATTCTGTATTTCATTTATTTCTGCTCTGATCTTTATTATTTCCTTTCTTTTAGTGGCTGTGGGCTTCTTTTACTGTTCTCTATTTGTTCAAGTTGTGTAGCTAATGTTTTGATTTTGTCCCTTTCTTCTTTTCTGATGTGTGCATCTATTGCTATAAATTGACCTCTGAAGACTGCCTTTGCTGTGTTCCAAAGGCTTCGGGATGATGTGTTTTCATTCTTGTTTGATTCTAGGAATTTTTTTTAATTGTGCTTTAAGCAAAAGTTTACAAATCAAGTCAGTATCTCATACAAAAATTTATATACAACTTGCTATATACTCCTAGTTGTTCTCCCCCAATGACACAGCACATTCCTGCTCTCCACTCTCTATTTTTGTGTCCATTCAGCCAGCTTCTGATCCCCTCTACCTTCTCATCTCCCCTCCATACAGGAGCTGCCCACATAGCCTCATGTGTCTATTTGATCCAAGAAGCTCACTCCTCACCAGGATCATTTTCTATCCTATATTCCAGCCCAATCCCTGTCTGAAGAGTTGGCTTTGGGAATGGTTACTGTCTTGGGCTAACAGAAGGTATGGGGACCATGACTTCCAGGGTCCTCCTAGTCTCAGTCAGACCATTATGTCTGGTCTTCTTACAAGGATTTGAGGTCTGCATCCCACTGCTCTCTTTCTAGGAATTTTTTAATTCCATCTCTGATTTCTTCTATTACCCAGTAGTTTTTCAGCAGGGTGTTACTCCATTTCCATGTAATTGATTTTTCCTTACTATTCCTCTTGTTAATTTCTACTTTGATGGCATTGTGGTCAGAGAAGATACTTTGTATTGTCTCAATATTTTGGACTTCGTTGAGGGTTGCTCTGTGGCCTAAGATGTAGTCTATTCTGGAGAATGTTCCATGTGTGTTGGAAAAGGATGTATACTTTGCAGTTGTTGGGTAAAAAAGTTGGGTAGAGTGTTCTATATATGTCTATGAGGTCAAATTGGCTAACTGTGCTCTTTAGCTCACCTGTATCTTTGTTAGTTTCTTTCTAGATGTTCTGTCCTTTACCAAGAGTGGTGTGTTGAAGTCTCCTACTATTATTGTGGAACTGTCAATTTCTCTTTTCAGTGCTGTTAGAGTTTGTTTTATGTATTTTGGAGCCCTGTTGTTGGGTGCATAGATGTTTATTATAGTTAAGTTTTCATTATATAGTGCCCTTCTTTGTCTTTTATGGTGGAGTTTGTTTTAAAGTCTATTTTATCTGAGATTAGTATTGCCACTCCTGCTCTTTTTGGTAGTTATTTGCTTGATATATTTTTTTTCCATCCTTTGATTTTTAATAAATTTGTGTCTTTGATTCTAAGGTGTATCTCTTGTAGACAGCATATCAATGGATCCTTTTTTTTTTTTTAAATCCATTCTCTCACTCTGTGTCTATTTAGGCCACTTACATTCAGTGTAATTATTGATAGGTGTGAGATTATTGCCCTCATTTTGTAGTGCTTTTTTGTGTGATGCTAACGTTGTCTTTGTTCCTCTTATTCTCCTGCACTGAGTTCCTTTTGTTTGCGAATTTCTTTTGTTTTGTAGGTTTTGTTTTTATTGAGACTTTATGTTTTTCTTCTTTATTTTGATGAGTAGGTTTGTTCACTTTCTTTGTGGTTACCTTGAAATTTAACCTTATCTTCCTAGGTTTGAACCAGTCTATTATTACTTGGTATCGCCTTGCCTTCCTCTCCATTAGAAAGTTCAATACCTACACCACTTATTCCCTCTTTTATTGTTCTGACATTGTTGTCATTTATAGATTAACCTCTCTGGTTCCCTGTTGCAATTCTTGTGGTTTTGGATAGTCCTTGAGGGTTCATTTCCTATGTTGGTATCTGGCTGATAAAATCTTGCATCCTAGATTCAAGCTGTGGTCTGATGTTGTTTGTTCTCAGACTGAAGGACTCCCTTTAATACTTCTTGTAGGTTTGGTTTGGTTTTCACATATTCCTTTAATTTCTTTTTATCTGGAAATGTCCTAATTTCACCATCATATTTGAACAAAAATTTTGCAGGATGTATTATTCTTGGTTGGCAATTTTTTTCTTTTAAGGTTTTGTATATATCATCCCATTGCCTTCTTGCCTGCATGATTTCTGCCACATAATCAGAGCTTAGTCTTATTGTTTCTCCTCTGCATGTGACTTTTTGTTTTTCTCCAGCTGCTCTCAGGATTTTTTCTTTGTCTTGTGGTTCTAGTGAGTGTGATTATGATATGCCTTGGTGCTTTTCTTTTGGGGTCTGTACTATATGGGGTTTGTTGAGCTTCTTGAACGATCAGCTTTTCATCATTCATGATATTAGGGAAGTTTTTGTCGGCAACTCTTCAATGATCCTCTGTGTGTTTTCTGTTTTCTCTCCCTGTTCTGGAACTCCAATTACTCACAAATTTTTGCTTTTGATTTTATCCCACTCAGCATTTCCTCATTTTTCTTCATTCTTTGTTCTGATTTTTCCTCAGAGTTGTATCCAAGTGTTTCTCTGCAATTTCGCTGATTCTATCTTCCATTGTTTCAAACCTTCTCCTCAGCCCTTCTATGACACTGTCCATTTCTGATATCTTGTTGTTTATCTTTTGGATTTCTAACTGTTGTTTTTGGTATGATTTCTAGTTGTGAATTTATTTTGGCATTTTGATCCTGTATTATTTTCCTGAATTCTTCCATTGTTTTTGTCTGTATTTTCCTTGAATTTGTCTACCTTTTCAATAAATTTGTCTCCTTTTCAATAAATTTGTCTATTTTTTCCTCATTTTTGTCTGCTTTTTGCTTTAATTCTTGGACAGCTCTGAAAATTAGAGATTTGAATTCCTTGTCAGGTAGTTCTAGTGCCTTTTCTTCTACCGGAAAGTCATCTGGTGTTTTATTTTGGATGCCTAGCAGAGCCATCCTCTCCTTTTTTTTTTTGTTTTGTAAATATGTTTTGATATTGTCTGCTGTCTTTGGGTAATTCAGTAGTTATTTTCTTTGTTTCTTCATTGTGGATTTCTTTGTTTCATCCTGTTTTTTTTTTTTTTTTTTTCTTTTTTTTAATTTGCTTATGTCTGAGCAGGCAGGCTGTGCATTTGTTGTTTGCTGCTCTGTAGTCACAATACTTTTCACTTCATTGTCCAATGGTGGGGTCAGTCAATCAGCTATGGTGTAGCAGGGCAGGTCCAGCTGAAAGAGAGGGGCTGGGATGGGTTGTTTGTGGCCCATACTAGGGCTCACAGGGTGGGCCAGGAATCAGTGCCCAGTAGGTTCCATTAGGCCATGCCTGTGCTGCTTGGAGGTGTGATGTCCAGTGCCTGATGCAGGTAGGCAGGAAAAAGGGCAGAGGTTGGAATGTATGAAGATAGTATGGGAATGGGAAAGAAGAGAGAGAAACAAGAGTCAAAAACAAGGGAAAGAAAAAAACACACACACTCCAAAAAAAAAAAAAAAAGAGTGCATAGGGAGATTGCCATTTGAGTGGAGAGATGAAATCCTGAGAAATGGAGAGAAGCAAAAGGGGGGGGGGGGAGAAGAAGAAAGAAAGAAAAAAGGGAAAAAGAAAAAAGTAATAACTAGACAAAAATTTGGAAAAGGAAAAAATAAGTAGAAAATAAGAGCCCCCAAGAGTCCCACGAGTGCAGCCGCAAAGACCGGGGATGTCTCCTGGGTTGTGCCTGGCTAGAGGGGACATAGATGTCACACAGCACCAGATATTCAGGAGACTGGAAAAGAAGGTAAGTGTACACAGACAAGAACTGAGAAATGAAGAAAGACAGAAAGGGGAAAAGAGAGAAGGAAAAAAAAAAAGAGAGAAATGCCTGCAGGGATCCTGCCTACGAAGCTGCACAGATTAGGGAAGTGGCTCTTAGGCTGTGCAGTGCAGCCTGGCTAGAAGGGGTCCCAAGTGTGAAAAGAGAAAGAAAACAAACAAACAAAACAGAACAAAGTGAAACAAGCAAAAAAAAAAAAAAAAAGCCCCAGGGATCCCACCAGTGTAGTGTCACGGGCTGGGGGAGTGGATCCCACAGCCTTTCAAGTAGAGCAAAGATGGCACACGGAGCCAGCTGTTCAAGAGAAAGGAAGGGGAGTTGGTGGGAAGAATGGGAGAAACCAAAAGAGATAGAAAGAAACTACACCAGCTCAGCGACCGGACCATTGTGGACAGGCAAATCCAAGCAGCCCGGGGCAGAAGAAATTGCCTCCTGGCCAAGAGACTGTACCTGGTGGGAAGCAGAGGAAGCCGAAGGGGGAGAGGAAAAGGGTGAGGGTTAGGAAAACGTATATTGCTCGTTACTAAGTGCTCTGTCTCCAGCTGGGAACTTCGTGAAGCTGCTTTCCTGTACTCCCTGTCCACCGATCTGTGATGTGGGTGGGGTGAATCCAAGCAGCATGGACGCTGCACTTCCTGGCTGGCTGAGCCTCTGCAACCAGCCAGGAAGAGGTAGAGCAACAGGAAGAGGATGGGGGGTGGGAAAGCGTGTATCCCTGGTTACCAGGTGCTCTGTGTCCTGCTGAGAGCCCTGTGAAGCTTCTTTCCCATGCTTTCTGTCATCTGATCTCTTACAGGAGTCCAAGATGGCGAATCTGTGCTGCGTTAGCTGATAAGGAACTTCAGCAAGTATCTCTCCTCACTCTCAGTCCTCTGTCACTTTCTTATTCCATTCCGTGTCTGGGTGAGTTCTTCATCTCTTCGTTTGATACTTCAAGTTCCAGGAATGACGTTTGTCTCTGTTTTACTTAGTTTTTCAGGTCTTTGCTGTGGAGGGATGGCATGGTGCTTCTGCCTGTGGTGCCATATTGGCTGGAAGTTGAACTTCCAAAGATTCTTACACCCCATCTTATCAACCTTGCCAAGAAAAAGGGAAGAAATAGAACTGATAAAACAATTTGTGGTCAGGAAGGAATTCACGCAGCCTTGTCCTGAAGAACAATTGAAATAGTTACTGATTCACACTAAAACACAGCTCTGGTCTGCCCTTGGGAGTGTCTGTTTCTCAAAACTGACTGCACATAGGTAAGTCTTCAGAACAGCACAATCCCTAAGGCAAATGGTCCTTACTAATTAGCTAGCCTATTGTTTGACTTTGTGGCTCAAGGTTCAAAGATTATCTTGTAACTTGGGTTCTTGTCCTGTCTTATTAGCTGATTGAAATAAGACGGACACTGATCGCAAGGGAAACAAAGTGGCAAGTTTATTGTCTGTGCAAACAAGGAGTGCCTGGGGTCTAGTAACCGTAAGGCCAAGTGCTCGCTGACTAAGGGGGCTGAGGAGCTTTTTGTCTCTAGTGGCATCGGGGGCTGGGTTTGGTACCCGGAACTTTTTGCCCTTAGACCTCCCACGCCCATATTTGGGGGGGGGTCAGTTGAAGGATGTGATTTCTTCAATCTGTGCATGCTTCAAGGTGTAACTTGGGCTAGCTCAGTGGATGGAGCCACTACCTGCTGCGACTTCCTGAAAAATGTTGCTCAAAACAAGCTTGTGGTTAGCAAGACAAAGACATGGGGGAAGGGGTGTTGATTAGGATTTTCAATATGGCGAAGCAGCCTGTTTCAATGTCAGGACTATAGCTTGGGTGGGTCACCCCAAACCCCAGGAAACCCAGAAATCTCTACTCCACAAGAATTAAAAACTCTGTTCCTCAATACATAGATACATTTTAATCACAACCTTTACAATCCTCAGGGATGGATTACCCAATAAGCAAGGTACTCACAGGTTTACTTGTGCTTACTTACTAATCTGTAGTGCACAATTTCACCTGTTTTGTAATTTGAAATCACGGACTACAGATTAGTAGACACAAGTAAGCCGAAGTCTACCTTGTTTATTGGTTAATCTGCCCCTGACACTCTACAAGCCTCATTTTCATATTGTAACTTGGAAATTCGGCATTAATGCTACACAGAAAAGCAAATGTAACCCACTTGTGAAAACACAAATTGTACTGTTGCATTTGTAGCCTATTAATACAGACTGAATAATAAATGGTGAGCCATCACACTGCAGTTGACCGCACTGACTGTAAGAAGGGTTAGGAAGGTAGAGAGCAGGCTAGGCTAAGGACAGCTCCACAATTCCCAGGCACTGCTAGAGTTTGCCTTTACTAGTTTAAGGGGGTTCTTCTTGCTCAAGCTTATTTTAATTTTTTTTCCTTCCTCCTCCTCACTGTGAATTTATCCAGGAACATAGCAGAGCCTGTCACCTAGGAAACTGGCTCGCAGGCTGGCTGATAAATAGAGGTTGGAAATTGCACCCTTTCGCATTACAAATTTGCATTTGCAGCTGGGCTCCCGGTGACCTCGCAGGAGGACAGACAACAAATCCGATCGCGGTGATGAATGAGGGCGCTGCACCCCGCACGGCTCACAGAGCAGATCCCTGGGAGCCATGTGGACCAACGCCTCAGCGTCTCCCTCTGGGAGGAGCCATACAAGCTGTGAAACAGGCCTTCTCCTCCCTCTAGGAGGAGGCTGGAAGGTGTTTTTATTTTAAGAACGGGAAAGAAACAGTGCAGTCTGGATTGTCTCTCTGTGAGGGGTGCGGTGGCTTCTACCTTTGACCACCATTTCTTTTCCGCATTTTCCCAAAGAGCTGCTTGCAGGTTAGCACTGAACTTGAGACAGATGAAATGAGGACAAAGCCCTTGGATTCCCAGTGGAGTTAATTTAGAAAGAGAGAGGGGGAGTGTGCCTGGACAATAAGGAGCCTGTAGCGTCTGTCAGCAGGCTGTCGTTATTCTGCGGTGTTGGCAAAGCCTCTCCTTTCTTTTCTTTGCCCCATTGTGTGCCAGTGCCCGCAGACTTCTGTAGCAAGCGACTGAGCTCCAGCTGTATTCAAAGTGGGGAGAAGGGGCGTTGCGTGCGCAGTTACACGGCACTCCTTTCCGCTTCTCCCCCTCCTTCTCTTTACGTAACAACTGCCAACTCACACCTCTAGCTGGTGGGTGTTATTCTAAGCATTTTGTAAGAAATGACTTTATTTTTACAGCAACCTACGAGTTGGGCACTGACTTGACGCCAATTTTAGAAATGGGGAAACTAACGCAGGAGAAGGATTACTCTGAGGTCCCCTAGCTCGAACGTGGCAGAGCCAGGGCGCAGTCTGACTCTAGGAGCGCCCGGCACCTCACACACGCGCATATGCGGCAGTACTCAGCCCGGAAAGGGGGCCCCGGGGGTCAGAGCTAGTGAGAGCAGGTGCTGCTGAGTGAGGTGCGTGGGTCTTCCCCACGTCCGCAATCGCCATTGGGCTGGAAGGCCCATCTGCCCACTGGGGCCTAGCGCGAACTCCTCCCAGACTCTGCCAACGAACTACTTTGGCCCCTTCACCCACAGGCCCTGTGCGCAGGTGTTGGTGACCTTATGAGATTAAGAGCTGGTCTGGGTTGCTGCTTCTCTTTCCCACCCCAGTGCTCCTGTCCTTGACTCCCCGTTAGAGCCCAACCTGGCTCCTAACCCAAGGGGCGCATCAACGCCAACGCTCTCTTCAAGCTCGGTGGGATTTCGCAGGAAAGACGCTTTTTATTCTCAAAGATCCTGTCCTCTAGAGAGAGGCCTGTGTGTATATCTAATGCCCAAGAAAGGATTAACGCATTACTGATAGTGCTTTGTGAGTGTCCGCTAAATGCCAAGCCCTGCGCTAAGCAAAGGACACCCTGGGGACAGGCAGACAGGGTCCCTGCCCCGAGGGCCGCCCATTCATGGGCAGTAAACAAGCAAAGGCGTTAAAAGGAAACAGTAAGGGCAGGAAGAAAAGCAAACACGGTTCTAGATAGAGCGAAGAAGTGGAGGTGAAGACACTGCCTTAGAAACAGCGTCAGAAGACATGCCCTGGGGGAGGGGCGCTTGAGCTGAGAAGGCAGTGACAGGGGCAGCCTGGAGGAAGTCTGGGGGCAGCCTTCTGACCACCTCCCCCCCCCCACCAAAAAAAAGTCCGGGAATGCAGAGGATGTGCTGGGGGAGGAGGGAAAAGAGGGAGGGGAAACAGCTCCTGCAGGGCCACACCGGGAGAGGAATCCTAGGCTCCATTCTAATGCAATTGTTCCATAAAAAAGAGAAAGGCAGCCCAGTGCAGTGACTTGTGGTTCTGAAGTATCCACCCTGCAGTTTGTTGTGAGAATTAAATGAGATTATTCGCATACGTTTGCTGATTGTTATTATTGTTAATAATAGCTGGTTTTTGTCGGAGCTTCCTGTGGGCCAGGCCTTACAGGCATCAACCCTGTGAGTCCACATTGTACCGTTTGGACTGTGCTTGGCTCAGAGACTTAGTAACTCACCCAAGTCCACACAGCAGGTCAGTGGTCTCCACTACCCCTGGCTGCCTCAGCCAAGTGGCAACAAGGATGGCTGTAGTCTTCATGGGTTATTCCCCAAGGGCTAGGCATGAGGTAGGTAAACCACACCCATGTCTTAAGTGCAAATACAAATTCAAGTGATTTGAAAAGTGCTGTGTTTGAATTTGTGTTGAACCTGATAAATCATTCTTGCTTGTGGATGTTACTTCCCCAGAGTTAACCACTTCACACTTGGCAGAACCTGAACTTGAAATCGGTCAGTGTGATGGGTGTTCCAGTTTAAGAGAAAGAGATTTATATGAATGGACAGAACCATATCGTTATGCCACAAGCCACCCTAAAGAATGGTAAGAAAAGGACAGGATAGAGAGAGGAGTTACTGGGCTGCGTGTGTGTTCTAATACTTGAATGTGTTTGCAATATTACTGCATAGCGAACAAGTGGAAAAGATAAGGAAATGAAGAAAACGTAAGGATTTTGAGAGTTAAGTATTTTGAGAGATGACTAAATATAGAAGAGAAAATTTATCAAATTAAAGAGATGAGGATTTTATCTGTTTTTACTGTGTAGAGTAATTATTTGTCATCATTTGTTGCCTGTTTCAAAAATTATGAGGCCACGTTCCTGCTCTGACATTCAAGTATTTGTCAAAAATCTAAAATATTTTTTGCTTAGTAAGAGATAACTCCATTGCTGTCGAGTGACTGATAGTGACCCTATAGAAGAGAGTAGAACTGCCCCATAGGGTTTTCAAGGAGTAGCTGGTGGATTTGAACTACCGGCCTTTTGGTTAGCAGCCAAGCTCTTAACCACTAGGTCACTGGGCTCCTCTAGTAATAGATTCTTAAGTCTTTAATAAAGATGGGATGTCCAGAATGACACTGGACCCCTACACCAGACAGAAAAAAATTAACTTAAATTCCGTCATAAACTTCAATGTAACAACGAAAACTATAAACCTCTTAGAAGAAAATTTAGGAATAAATCTTTGTGACCTTGGGCAATGACTTCTTAGATATGGCACCAAAAGCACAAGAACAAGTGATACCATCAAGATACCATCAAGAAAGCGGAAAAAAAACAACCCACAGAATGAGGTTGCCCGTATCAAAATATTTGCAAATCATACATTTGAAAAGGGACTGATATCCAGAATATGTGAAGAACTTTTACAATTCAATAAAAAAGACAGCCCAGTTAAAAATGGGTAAATGTTTTGAATAGACACGTATCCGAAGAGGACATACAAATGGCCAATAAGAACATGAAAAGATGCTCAATATCATTAGTCATTTAGGGTAATGCAAATCAATTGCATAGTGAGATACCACTTTACACCTAAGAGAATGGCCAAAATAAAAAACATAGACAATGCCAAGTGTTGGCAAGGATGTGGAGAAATCACAACCCTCATTCATTGCTACTGGGAATGGTTAAATGGTGCAGCCACTTTGGGAAAACTTTTGGCAGTCCCTCAAAATTAGAGAGTTATCATTCAGCCAACCAATTGCTGTTGAGTGGATTCTGACTCATGTTGACCCCAGGTGTTTCAGAGTAGAACTGAAGTCCACAGAGTTTCCTTGGCTGTGACCTTTCAGAAATAGATTACCAGGGCTTTCCTTGAATGCTCCTCTGGGTCAGTTCTGTTAAAAATAATCAAAATGCTATGAAATTTGAACAAAAGATTTGCTCTGAGCAGTTATTCCCTATATAAGTGTAGGGAGACCATTTTGATTCCAGAAAAAGCAAATGGCTTGAAGAAGCTAGGTACAATGAGCTTTATAAAGAGAAGGGGATGGAGAAATAAAGAAAATCAACCACTGGCTACTCTTAACATGATTGATTGAACCCTGCCCTCTGGCCTTGGCCTCTGGCCCTCCGCCCAGCCACATCTTTTGAAATTCAAATTTTGTAAGCCTGGCTGTGAACAGGAAAGAAAGGATTTGCAAGTTTGGGTGAAAGAAAAGCCACTGGTGGAAGAATTTTAGTCCGGGATTTCTTTGAAGTGAATATTTGGTTTTGTGAGTAAGAAAACCCCAAAATCAAAGCAGGATATCTGCTATCAATTTCTCTCTTTGTCAGTTCAAACCACCGAATTTTCAGTTAGTAGCCTAGTGCTTAGCCACCTGAACCACCAAGGGATTCCTAGAATTACCATGTGACCTAGTAATTGTACTCCTTTGGGTATAGACCCAAGGGAAATAAAAGCATATGCCCGCACAAAAACTTATACATGGATGTTTATAGCAGCAGAATTCATAATAGCCAAAAGGAGTAAATAACCAAATTATTTATCAATTGATGAATGGATAAATAAAATTTGGTCTATTCATACAAAGAATATATGCTTGACTTAGGAGTTAAAATTGGAGCCATTATTCCCTGTCCTTGAGCATAAAGAACGAGACCCAGCTGGAGCTGTAGTCACAAAGACACACCAGCAGGGCCCTAATGTATAAAAACAATAGGTAGGACAATCTTGGAAAACACCTTTTAGGGAACCGTTCACATAAAAAATCTTTAAACAGAGCACAAGAGACCCACATATTTTCCACTCTTATTTTTTGTATTAAACCAAACCAAAACCAGTTGTCATCAAGTTAATTCAGACTAATAGCAACCCTATAGGACAGAGTAGAACTGCCCTATCGAATTTCCAAGAAGCAGCTATTGGATTTGAACTGCCAACATTTCAGTTAGCAGCTTAGCTCTTAACCATTGCACCACCAGAACCCTTCTTCTTCTATTAAAAAAACCCAGTGCATTTAGTAAATAGTAAGATTTGTTGGATCAATGAAGACCCTGCTTACTGTCTTACTGAAATTTGTACCAATGATTATTAAGACAATTCAAAATGTAGAATCATGCCGATTTAGCAGCTTTTAGCGATCTGTGAAAAGGCAAAACTTTTAATGATTTTACCCATTTGTAATGTCAATATATATACTGATGATTCTGTAATATGCTCGTCCATTTCCCACCTTTGCCTCTTGGAACATATGCTGAATAAAATCTTTCTTCTTGCTTTACTGTAACTCTGTGGTGATTTTACCCTAGGACAATTAATGGCATAGTCTGGCAGTATTTTTCTGAAACCAAGAATCCAGTCGACCTTGAGGAGACCTGGACTGCAGAGCAGAAGCTGGCAAAGAAAGTCCTGTCTTCTGGATGCCATGTCCCTTCGACACCAATGGGATAAGTGCTCTCAGAAAATGAGGCTTTGCTTATTCTTTTTTGCTCTCTTTCTCACATTTTCTTAAGTTTTGTTCAGCATATTGTTTGAAAACTGGTTGTTTGATTAAGGACAATCTTTCTTAGATTTTTGCTTGTTTGGTTAAGAGTGGCTTTAGTGGCTCTTTTGATGAACTGCAGCTTGGTGTCTGGATTTAGGCATTTGAGACACTAAAAAGGTAATTTTATTTTCAAAAAGTTCTGGGTCACTATAATTAGCAAAATTCAGGCACAGGTGGACCAGTAAAAACCATTAGATCAGTTGCCAGCATTTATCATGAGTGTTGAAGACTCCCATGGTAGGATAAGGTGGTCGTGAGACAGGCTAGAGCAGTAGGCTGCCTGCCACCAGCAAGCAAACTCTCACGCAAGGAAGGTACACATTGGTCTAGGCAAAACACTGTTCAAACCCTGTGGCATTCTTTGTTAGATTTGTTTTTGTGACCTAAAGAAAATCTGGGACATAGTACTGTTTTGAAACCTCTTTCTTTTTCCCTTTGCAAATTTAAAATGTGAAATAACCAAGAGAAAGGCAAAATTGATGGATGGCCTACCATGTGGCACACCTGCTGCCTTTGTGATAAAGAGTTTTGGGCCTAATTTGACTTGGTATTTAGAAAAACGGCATGGTTTGACAAAAGAAAAAGATTTGTTGCAATGGCCTAAATGTGGGACTTTTGAATTGGCCAAATTAGTCTTTTTAAGATGTAAATTAGAAGCAAAGGGATCTAAAATAAATTAAAATCAGTGGAAAGTATTTTTCTTAAACACCTGCTGAAATGTCTTTTGATTTAGGAATCAATATTGGCCCCATTATTCCCTGTCCTTGAGCATAGAGAATGTGACCCAGCTGGAGTTGGACTCACAAGAGCTCAACAAGACTCACAAGAACACATCAACCGGGCCTTGAGGTATAAAGACAATAGATAGAAAAATCTTGGAAAATACCTTTTAGGGAACCTTTCACATAAGCCAGAACACAAAAGACTTCCCACTCTTATCTTTTTCTGTTAACATACAGTGAATAGAAATTTGTTGGACCAGTGAAGGCCCTCTTGGCTGTCGTTACTGAAACCTGTACCAATGATGGTTAAGAAAGATGATTCAAAATGTAGGATGACAGTTTCTAGCCAATCTGTGAAAAGGTGAAGCTTTCAATGGTTTTGCCCATTTGTAATGTTAATGTATACTGATGACTCTGTAACCTTCCTTCGACTCGGGCAGACATGGCTGTGGCAGCATGCTTGTTCATTTTCCCACTTTTGTCTATTCTGTAATTTCCTTGGACTTGGACAGACATGGTTGTGTTAGCATGCTTCTCCATTTTGCCATTCTTGCTTACTCTGTAATATTTCCTTGGACTCGGGCAGACGTGCTTGTCTGCTTCTCAACTTTTGTCCTTTTGAATATATGCCAAATAAAACTTTTTTTTTGCTTTACTAAACTTGAAGATTTTTCCCCTACAACACTTTTAGCTCTTTGGGTCCTTTTTGTTGTTGGCCTTGTATTTCTACCTTTGTTTCTGTTTGTCTTTTTATGTTGACTTGTTTTATGAAATTCTCAAGGGGAGATGGAAGCTTCTGACCTGTCTTACAAAATTTGCAGGGGGACATGGTAGCTCTAAACCTGTTTCATGACACAGTTTCTCAATAAAGAATCACAATGTTACGATTAAAATCATCAGTAGCTGAAGTACTTTCCAGTTGGAGGAACTAACATATTTAAGGTCTAAAATAAGAGATTAGCTCTCTACCTAGCAGAATGAATTAAGTTCAAAAAGAAGGAAACCAAAAGCCTGAAACTTAGAGCTTAACATCGTTGGTAAATGAGCCTGTATTTTTTTCCCCAACCCCTACCAGGACACTGGTTTGGGATTCATATTTTAAAACACTATAAACTGAGTATATTAGAAATAATTCTAAATTTCAGTGGTCACTTTGGGAAAATGAGTTTCAATCTGCTGTTTTTTTTTCCTTCCTTCCACTTTGGGAAATGAGTACCATTTGTGTTGTCTTTTCTTTCCTCTTTGAGGAACTTTTGTTTGATACTCAGGTTTTGTCAAAAGTTCTAATATTACTCCATTTGAGGCTCTGGCAAGTTAAAAAGTTTTATCTAGGAACCGTTTTTTCTGTTGAATTGAGTCAATCTTATCAATTGCTATAAACACTTTAAGAAACAAGATTCCCCATATCCTTGTTTTGTGTAGTATTGTATAAGCCTGTTATTTTAGCTGGCCTCAGAGACTGATGAATTTATGTGGTCTTTCTGTCTCGTTTTGAGAGCTTACTTCTGGTCTAGAGCATTGTGTCTGAGTTTCTGTCTTGTATCAGGTTGGAGGCTATGGCTGACAATTGCTGTTTTTTGTAAGGCTGTCTAAAACTTCAGTTATTTCCTTTTCCAATACAAACTGTGTCTTGTGTCTGTCTTATGATTTAGAAATCATGTAAGAGATAGGGACTATGTCAACCTCAAAAGCAAAACCTTTCTAAGTAACTTAAGCTAGATATTACATGAAATATGTTTTATGTAATTAAGAGGGATAGTTTTGTCTTAAAGTAAGACTAGTAGTTCCAGAGTGGGAAAAGGGAGGCATAGGACAAGCCTAGGGAAGAAAAAAAGGCTAGCTAAGAAATAATGAGTTCATTTACAAAGTTGCTGAAGAGCTTTGGTATGTATTGGGTATAAAGAGCAAGCAGAACTGCTTACCAAAGGAAGAGTAAAAGGGAAAGAAATTAGTTATCTTTTGCCTTTCAAAATGTGTAGACCAATTTAAACATATGTAAGTAACTTGGAATGACCTAATCTTGTCTTCTACCCTGAGTCAGAGGAGAGGGAGGGTGAGCCAGGATCAGGCTTCCCTAGCCCCCAGCCTCTGAGGTCATATAGCTCCAGGGGAGTTTTTGAAAGACGCCTTCAAACTAGGTACAGAAATTTTGAGACCAAAGAAAACAAGAAAAAATTGCTGCCTTATTATAATTATCAGAAATTGGGTAGATCTAAATCATAAAAGAACTATATACAAGTTCTGCCATTGTAGCACAATGAGACACACCTAAAGTGGCCTGGGGAAATGTTTTTACCCCTAGTCAGAGACTTAAGTTTGTATCCATATCAATGAATTGGTCCTTTGAGTGGAGACTTTGTTATTTACAAAGCCAGTTGATAAAATCTTTAAGGGCTAAAATTGTTGTTGTTAGGTGCCATCTAGTCGTTCCCAACTCATAGTGACCCTATGCACAACAGGATGAAACACTGCCCAGTCCTGAGCCATCATTACAATCGTTGTTATGCTTGAGCTCATTGCTGCAGTCACTGTGTCAATCCACCTCGTGGAAGGTCTTCCTCTTTTCCGCTGACCCTGCACTCCACCAAGCATGATGTCCTTCTCCAGGGACTGATCCCTACTGACATGTCCAAAGTATGTAAGATGCAGTCTCGCCATCCTTGCCTCTAAGGAGCATTCTGGTTGTACTTCTTCTAAGACAGATTTGTTCATTCTTTTGGCAGTCCATGGTATATTCAATATTCTTCGCCAACACCACTATTCAAAGGCATCAACTCTTCTTCAGTCTTCCTTATTCATTGTCCAGCTTTCACATGCATGTGATGCAATTGAAAATACCACAGCTTGGGTCAGGCGCACCTTAGTCTTCAAGGTGACATCTTTGCTCTTCAACACTTTGAAGAGGTCCTTTGCAGCAGATTTACCCAATGCAATGCATCCTTTGATTTCTTGACTGCTGCTTCCATGGCTGTTGATTGTGGATCCAAGTAAAATGAAATCCTTGACAACTTCAATCTTTTCTTCTTTTGTCATGATTTTGCTTGTTGGTCCAGTTGTGAGGATTTTTGTTTTTCTATGTTGAGGTGCAATCCATACTGAAGGCTGTGGTCTTTGATCTTCATTGGTAAGTGCTTCAAGTCCTCTTTACTTTCAGCAACAAGGTTGTGTCATCTGCATAACGCAGGTTGTTAATGAGTCTTCCTCCAATCCTGATGCCTCATTCTTCTTCATATAATCCAGTTTCTCGGATTATTTGCTCAGCATACAGATTGAATAGGTATGGTGAAAAAATACAACCCTGATGCACAGGTCTCCTGACTTTAAACCAGTCAGTATCCCCATATTCTGTCTGAACAACTGCCTCTTGATCTATGTAAAGGTTCCTCATGAGCACAATTAAGTGTTCTGGAATTTCCATTCTTTGCAATGTTATCCACAATTTGTTATGATCCACACAGTCAAATGCCTTTGCATAGTCAATAAAACACAGGTAAACATCCTTCTGGTATTCTCTGCTTTCAGCCATGATCCATCTGACATCAGCAAGGATATCACTGGTTCCATGTCCTTTTCTGAAACCAGGCTGATTTTCTGGCAGTTCCCTGTCAATATACTGCTGCAGCCGTTTTTGAATGATCTTTTGAGGGCTAAAATTAGATTGGGAAAAATATGGGAAATAGTAAAAGTTGAATGAAAACTTAGACTATTTCAACAAACTTTATTTCAACAATAATTATGTTTTGTGGTATACAGGCTTAAAATAATTTCCAAAATATTTTAGGTAACTTACTATATTAAATTAATAGATATTCATCGTAATTTCAGTTTATGTATTTTTGCTTTTCATGCCACAGAGAAAGGCTACATATATACCTGTTGCCGTCGAGTCAATTTCAACTCAGAGCAACCCTATAGGACACAGTAGAACTGCCCTTTAGGTTTTCCAAGGAGCACCTGGTGGATTCAAACTGCTGACCTTTTGATCAGCAGCTGTAGCTCTTCACCACTACACCACTGGGGTTTCCAGGATATATGTATGTATGTATATAGTATGGATTTGGGTCTGCTAATGAGTGTGTTTATTTTTGCATTTAAAGGGATGTACTATAAGAGATATGCAGTGAAGAAAACGTTTAAGAGGTTTATTAAAAAGAAATATATTCAATATGGTCAAAAGTTTTATCCATCTGGCAAAAGCTTAATGGTTTAATTTATGAGAGTTTTAGGAGGCTCAACGTTAAAGAAGTACAACCAGAATGCTCCTTAGAAGCAAGGATGGTGAAACTTCATTTCATGTACTTTGGACATATTATCAGGAGGAACCAGCCCCTGGAGAAGGACATTGTGCTTGGTAAAGTGGAGAGTCAGCAAAAAAGTGGAAGACCCTCAACAAGATGAATTGACACAGTGGCTGCAACATGAGTTCAAGCACAACAACGACTGTGAGGATGGCAAAGGACCAGGCAGTGTTTTGCTCTGTTGTACATGGGGTTGCTATGAGTCAGAACTAACTCCATGGTACCTAACAATAACAATGTTAAATAGCATATAAAACAAAGAATTGGGTTTCTCACTGTTAAAACAGCAAATTTTCTATGATTACTAGGTTGAAGGGTTAATTTATTCTTTGTGTAATCCACCTTGTAGGCAACGGTTTGGCCTCTCATTAGAGTAAGATTCCTGAGTCAAAAACCAAGCTGGATGTCTTTAAAAAAAAAAAAGATTTTTACCTTTAAGATACTTGGTTAAATAACTTATTGTTTCTCAGTGACCTGTAATGAACTACTGACAATTATGAAACTTCATGGAAAGCCAAACAAAATTTTATAAAGAAAAAGTGCTGAAAAGGTTTATCTAATATATTACAAATTACATGTAATGTGTTGTCAAAATCAAGAGAAGCTCCTGATTCTCTTTGGGTTAAATTCTGTATGTTAGTATTTCTTCTTACGTTTTTGCCTAACATTAGACAATAGATACATAATTATGTGTCATAATTTTATTTTATTTTTTCATTACTAACTTTATCACTTTTTTTTTTTAATCTAGTATCATCAAGGCCAGTGATTTGACTGGGGAATTCACATTATTTACTCATGAAGGTTTTCCTTTTTTTATTGCTATTCAGGTATTTTGAGACTTGATAATCTTGGTATATCTGACAATATGGTATTATGTCTCAAGTTTATTATGTATTATATCAGAAGCTCTTTGAAAATAAAGTTAATCATTATATTTATTGATATTGTCCAAAGTTTTTTTTTTACTGATCATATTTGACTTTTCCTTACCTTTGTAACTAATTTCTATCAAGTCTTTCACTTTTTAGAGTATTATTTTTATAAATCAATCACAGCCATATTAAGTTTTATCATCTGCAGATAGCTTTTTATTTTGCTGATTTGCTGAAAATGTTTAACCAAAATATCTCAACAAAGAGATGGACCATGACTAGACTGAACCAAGATTTCCAGAACTCTTATGTAGAAGCTGATGGGTTCACAGACTGTGGCTGATTCAGAGTCTTGTGGAACAGAAATTAACTACATAAAACTGAAGGAACTAAAGGATTACTATGGGCTTTATGTGAGAATATTGCTGATGTTTTAAGGTCCTATTTTCTGGATATAAGAAACCATTTTCCTTCTTTCTCCTAAATTATCTAACTAATGGGTTTAGATATTACAACTCTTGAATTAGAAGTTCCTGTTGGTAAACTTAGCAAAGTTTTAAATATTATAACCAGAGAAATGTCTGAAGTTCAAGCTGTGATTTTACAAAACAGAATGGCGTTAGCGTTGCTGTTAGTCCCTCCGGGAGCAGTTTATGTCTTAACAGATGAATGCTGCTGTGTTTGCCTTAACGCACAGTCTGAGGGTCTGCAGAATGTAGTTGCTGTGGAGGCCCATGGAAAGCAATCACTGATGCTGCTTATGTTTGAACAAACACCACGTGAGATTTGTTTTCTTGGTTTAAAGACCTTAGGGTCATGGTTTCATTGGCTTTTTCAGACAATTGCCTAATATTATTGTTAGTGTTTCTGTTCTACCTCCGAGTTTGCTAGGAGGTACCTGAAATCTTAAAAACCAAATGGTGCCCAACTACCATTACTGAACATTTTTGAAGTCAGAGAGTCTATAGCAGGATCATGGTAAAACAGGAGGAAATGATGAAAGAGTTGTACCTCTCCTGGAATCCAGATTTCTACTTTCATTAAGGTTGGGGTAACTCGCACTGGCCATTGCCTTTGGGTTCCCTTTTGAATCTTGAGCTTTGAGAAACAAACAAACAAAAAAACTGGTTCCTGAAGGCACTTCTGAGTCAAATAGTCCAGATAAACTAGTGAAACCATTTTACTCTTGGCATTGTGCTTTTTTGAAAAATTCCATCTGTTTTGGGAAACTGACTCCAAATGTCAGACTGCAAGCTATGTTTAGGGTAAATCAGTAATTAGTCTAATTAGTCTTCAAGACGATGTTGTATAAAATACCATTCTAATGCTTATAATCAAACTGTCACCCCCTTGCTATGTAGAAAATTATGTGTTTTAAAGAAACCAGCTTTTCAGAGAAGACTGACCTCATTGCTCAGACTCCATTTTGTCTTAGGCTCCACTTCTGCTTCTGAGAAAGTGAGCCATGACTATTAATAGGTAAACCAGGGAGGGCCAGCTTGCCCTCAAGAAGAACACTTAGTATGTTTTAAATAGATTAACTGAAGATCACCAAAAAGAGGGGTCTATCCTGTATTATTTTGCTAACCATGTATTCTCTAATGGAAATTTGGTTGTCACATGAAAATTTTTCTACACCTTCTGTTTCCTCTAGACAAACTTTTTGTGCTCTTTATGATTATATGTTTGTGTGTGGTGGATTCAACTATACTAGTTTAAAAAAAAAAACAAAACAGTGCCATCCAAGTGACAGTGAGTTTATGTGGGCAATCTCTTGTTTAGATTCCTGGTAAATGCATGAGCAATTAACTTTGAGAACTTCAGTATTACCTTTAGATATTCATAGTAATGGTGCTAGTAAGTATTGGAAAGGTAATGTTAAATTGTTACAAATTGTAACATGAGAGTCAAAAGAGTGGTCCAATACTCAGGGTGGGGTTGGTCATTTCTAAGAGCTTTAATTCCTACTTTTGGTGCAGTTGAATTAAATAAATCTTTAAGAGACTTATCAATCACTATGGGACAAATAGCAGACAAAGTTACTAATGGGATGGAAACACAATAGCAATCTCTGACCTCATTATCCAAGGTAGTATTAGATAACAGAATAGTCTTAGATATATTATTAGCCTAAAAAGGTAGAGCCCGTTCTGTAGTGAATACCTCTTGTTGCATTTGGATAAATAACAAAGGAGAAGTAGGACAAGATATACATAGAATTAGACATCAAGCTACTTGGTTATACACTATAACATCCTTAAAAACACCAGATTTATTTGGTTGGTTATCATCAGGAATAAGTACATAGGCTAGATCACTATTGCAAGGAAGAGTAATATTCTTAGTCTGCGTCCTGATAGTATGAGGCATAATAAAAGTTATCTTCTATTGTCTTACACACCTAAAAGGCAAAAGAAAGGCTTGGGCTAAAATGTTGGTGTACATTTATTCAAGTGGAGAGTCATCTGAAAATTGCTAAGTTCCAGCTGAGAATATGCACACAAAGAGCAGAGAGAAGGCTCTCTCCAGGAGTGTGAGTGCAGTTCACAAAGGTCCTGCGGAAAGAGGTGGACGAGCAGATGGAGAATAGTGCTAGCCCACGTACTATGCTCCACACACTGTGCCATGAATCTTATTTATTCATCTTCACTATCCCGTTAGGATTAACTGCACTGATGTTCCTAAAGTGTTTTCAAGTGTCTGGCACATCCTAAATGCTATATATGCACTTTTTGAATCAAATAAACACATAGATGGAAAAGAAGTAGGTACATTATGGCCCCATTTTACAGTGGAAGAACTGAGGCACCGAGGCACAGACAGACTTGGTCAAAGGTACAGAGCTACTAAGAAATTGGGAGAAAATAAGAAAATGAGCTAATTAGAAAAGGAAAGAGAAGAAAACTTTTCAGATTCAAACGAGTTGGTTGGTAAGGTCTGGATTTAGCTCTCTTGCTTAGGGAGAACCTGGGTGGTGCAAACAGAGTTAACACGCTTGGTTGTTAACCAAAAGGTTGGAGATTTCAGTTCATTCAGAAGCACCTCAGAAGATAGGCCTGGGCAATCTATTTCTGAAAAATCAGCCATTGAAAACTCTATGGAGCACAATTCTATTCCAACACACATAGGGGTGCCATGAGTCAAAATTAACTCAATGGTAACTGGTAGCTATTGCTTAGGGTGAGGCTCCAAGGACTTGTTACCTGTGCCTAGGAGTAAAAAAACAAAACAAATGAAACCCAGTGCCATTGAGTCGATTGCGACTCACAGCAACCCTATAGGGCAGAGTAGAACAGCCCCATAGAGTTTCCAAGGAGAGCCTGGCTGATTCAAACTGCTGATCCTTTGGTTAGCAGCCGTAGTGCTTAGCTACTACGCCACCAGGGTTTCTGTGCATGCCTAAGAGTTCAGATCCAATATATGGAGGGAAAGAGTCTCCTCTATAGCTTCTAATTACAGAAATAATGTTAAAAAGTAAACACAATTTTAAACGATATTTTCAAATTACATCATAGCCAGGAAAACCACTTATGTTAGAATTTTAAGGGAAAAAGCAGAAAATATAATATAGTGTGATAATGACTGCCTTTGAAATAAAGCAAAAGTCCCATGAAATAAGAAGTTGAGGGAGAGTACATTTTACAATAGCATTTCTTTCCACCAGTCTTTTAATTTCTTCTAATTTGTTATTTTAAATTATATGGAGTAATGTATATTCAAAAAGTTGCTCTTTGTTGAGTATGTATTATATTAACGACAAAACATAATACTAAAGATTTAATTTTTTAAGAGGAAAAATAAATAAACTAATGGGAGGATGAAGACCTCATCTTTTTGTCTCTAATTCCTGGCTGGAGGGAAGTGAGAATGAAACGTGGAAAGGGATTGATTGCTACTAGTACTCTGAATTTAATGGACCACTGTAGATTAATCTTTCCTAGCTTTTGTGAAAATGCCTTCCATTCCATTATACTGTTTTCACATAAAGATGGTTCTTCTGTACATTTGTACAAAACATTTTTTATGTTGTTTGCCTGCTCACAGCCCTTCACCATACAGCTATTCCCCAACCTTCTCTGAGCATCCGAATTACCCAAGGAAACTTTAAAAAGGCTCTACTGCCTGGATTCCAGCCCCAGAAATCTGGATTTAATGTGACTGGATTGGGGTCAGGCATCAGTATTCCAGGTGATTCTAATGGGCAGTCCGGGCTGAGAGCCACTGCTCTGCACCGCTTGAATCTCTGCATTAGCTCATGATTTCTGACTTCTGACCAATAATATTTTTCTCCCACAAGTTTGAAAATTGGGAAATGATGTTCCCCTCTTGGAAATTTGGAGATGTCAGCTGCTAGTGGATGGAGTGCTGAGGCTGGGTGGCCATGATGGCAATGGTGAGCCAGCATCATGGGGAGCACCATGTATGAGTGGTCAGAGAAGAGGGCTGGTGAAGGGAGGAGGGGAGAGATGTGAGAGAGACGGCCTTTAAGAGAAAATAACTCAGCAGTGATGGCCTGCCAACTCCCATGGCCAGTGTACATGAACCTGACCCTTTTCTCTTTAAAATGAGGTATCGTCTTTCAAAGTAGGAAGTTGGGACTTTTCTCCGTTGAAATTAATGGAGGTGGCAGGGGGAGGGGGGAATAAGAGGACAGGAAACAGAACCAGAAGATCTCTTGACAGTGGTTACTGTGGTAAGGTCTTTGCCTCATGAGAGGATCCTCAACCTGGAGTCATGAATGGATGGACTGCCAGGGTTGTGAATCCCCTCAGAAGTCCAGGTGGAATTTCATGTTCATTTGTGCATAAGTGCATTTTTATGGAAGAGAGGTCTGTAAATTTTATTCTCAGAGGCTTCCACGAACCTAATAATTAAAAACAACACTATAAGAATAGAAAATTCTAAGAGCATCTATTCTTCTAAATATTAGGTAGGAATTCAAATACATTAACCCTAAAGACAGAGGAGAGAGAGAGACCAGTATGGTCAGTGCAAATCCTAAAAGATGTGTGTGTATTGTGCACATATGTGTGTCTGTTTATTGGAATTTAGGTTGCTTTTAAAAGTTATATGGAAAAATAATGCCATGTGTTGGAGCAACAGTGACTGTCATATACTTTAGTGAGAGCATAAGTTGGCACAACCACTTTGGAAAATGATTTTGCATTATCTACTAAAATTAAGCCAACAGAACTACATGCACATGTACACCAAAGGATATGTCCAAAAATGTTTATAGTGATATTATTCTGAATATACCCCAAATACAAACAATCTAAATGACTATAAAGCGGAATGTATAAATAACTTGTGGCAGCCACACAATAGATTTCTATGCAGCAAGGAAAAGAATAAAATACAGCTACATAGAACAATATATGAAACTCAAAAAACATAATATTGGACAAAAGAAATAAGATACATGTCATGGATAGAGTTGTGTCCCCCAAAAATGTGTGTATCAATTTGTCTAGGCCAGGATTCCAGTATTGTGGGATTTCCACCATTTTATGATCTGATGTGATTTTTCTGTGGGTTATAAATTCTATCTCTATGATGTTAATGAGGCAGGATTAGTGGCAGTTGTGTTACTGAGACAGGACTCAATCTACAAGATTAGATTGTGTTTTAACCCAATGTCTTTTAAGGTAAAAAAGAAGCAAGCAGAAAAACAGGGGGACCTCATATACCAAGAAACGAGAGCCAGAAGAAAAGGGCGTCCTTTGGGCCCTGGGTCCCTGCACTGAGAAACTCCTAGTCCAGAGGAAGATTGATGACAAGGGCCTTCCTCTGGAGCCGATGGAGCCTTCCGCTGGAGCTGATGCCCTGAGTCTGGACTTCTAGCCTACTGGACTGTGAGAGAATAAACTTCTGTTTGTTAAGCCACCCACTTGTGGTGTTTCTGTTACAGCAGCCCTAGATGACTAAGTCAATACACAAGAAAACACACTGAATTATTCTATTCTTATAAAGTTTAAAACAGGCAAAACTAACTGATGGCATTTAGAAGTCAGGATTCTAGTGGTCACCTCCAGTAGGAGCATGAAGAGGCTTCTGGGGTGCTAGTAATGTCCTAGTTCTTAAATATATTCATCAAGCTGCACACTTAGGGCTTGTGTGTTTTTATCTCTAAATATTATGCTCCAATTTTTTAAAAAGATGCCTCGCCATATATCTGCAAACACAGGTATACTGAAGTACACTTAGATGACAAGAGATTTGCATGCACAGCGCATGAAGAATTACTACAAACATAAAAGGTAGAAAATTGGCAAAATTAATGAAAGCGGTTCCACAAAAGAGTGTCAAGCTATCAAGCTTTTCCGAAACACTAGGGGCTGCTAGGGTGACTTGCACACTTCCACGGATTTGGACAGAAAGAAAACAATGATCCCAAATGGATTTAGACAGTTTAATCCTCATGGCACAACAGACAGCATGAGCTTGTTCAAAGCAAATACTAAAAGATATGTGCCTATTGCGTGTGTATGTGTGTGCTTATGTTCTAATTGATTCCTTTGACCCCCCAGGTACCAGAGGGGCTACGTGGGGGCAGGCCCAGGGGGTGCTGCACGCACAGGGATCTCAGTTCCAGCCGGGGATCGCTAAACTTAGTTTTCCCAATGTTAGAAAACGCTGCTCGGAAAACTGCATTCTCTCCTCCGGAGAGAGAGACATTGTCCTTTTAACCCTGAAATGGAAGCAGATCTTCTCCGGGGAGGGCTGAGAGAGGCCTTTATCTTTACTATCCAGGAAAGTCTCCAGGGAGAGACACATTCTCTGTCTTACTCTCCTGGGGAGGACACAACTCTGCCATCTGACCCAGAGGGAGACGCTATCTCTACACAAACATCCTTGGAAAGAGCCTGACACAAGCTGTGTGGAGATGACATGGAGAGGTGTCTCCCAACCAGAGTGTGAACAAATCATTCATAGGTGTATGAAAAAAGAGCTCATTATTATTAGTAATCAGGTATAGTTAAAGGCGCCGTGAGACGCAGATACCACCAGATTAGAAAAATTTAAGGATCAGATAATCCCGAGGATCACCAAGAATGTAGATTAATAATATCTCACATCACTGCTGCTGGAGTATTAAAGGGGGAAGGAAAATGTCTGGCATTATCTCTTAAAGCTGAATGTGTACATATCCTATACCCAGCAAGTACACTACAAAATACATGCCTTAGAAAAAATCATGCACATGTACACAAGGAGAAAAGTCAGAAAAGTTTATGGCAGTCTTACTCATAATAGGCAAAAACTAGAAACAACCCCAAAGCATGAAGGATAAAGAAATTGTGCTTTTTCATACAATAGACTTTCATACAGCAATGAAGATGCATGAACCCAGCTGTGTGGATCAACATAACGACTCTAAAAATGTATTGAGCTAAAATAGCAAGTCACGTGATTCCATTTATATAAATTTCAAAACAGGCAAATAGAAAAAACATTATTTAGTGATACATATTCAGCTGGTAAACCCAAAAAGATAAGCACATAAAACTCAGGACAGTGGCCACCGCTCAGAGGAGGAAAGAAGATGCTGTGGGCTGGGGCAAGCCAGGGGTGCAGAGGAACTTCTAAACACCCATCATTTTCATTTTATTATTTTTTGTTAAGTTTTAAATGCACATTTGTTGTTGCTGTTAGTTGTCATTAAATTGATTCTGATATAACTCACAGTTTTAAATGTATTAAAAATCAAGAGCAATGAAGGCAGAAAAGTCAGAGTTTTGCTTTCCTCCGTCCCTTTCCTTCTATCTCTGTATGTGCTTTCCTGGATGCATGAATCTCTGGGTTCTCTCTTCCTATGTGTTTTTGTCCTTCAGCAAACTTAAGCTGTTACCTCTGTGTGAACTCACAATGTACTTGTATTGTTGTTGTTAGGTGCCATCAAGTCGGTTCCAACTCAGAGACCCTATGTATAACAGAATGAAACACTGCCCGGTCCTACACCATCCTCACAATTGTTGTTATGCTTGAGTTCATTGTTGCAACCACTGTGTCAATCCATCTCCTTGAGGATCCATCCTCTTTTTTGCTGACCTTCTTCTTTATCAAGCATGATGTCCTTCTCCAGGGACTGGTACCTCCTGATAACATGTCCAAAGTATATGAGACATAGTCTTACCATCCTTGCTTCTAAGGAGCACTCTGGCTGTACTTTTTCCAAGACAGATTTGTTCGTTCTTTTGGTGTCCATGGTATAGTCAGAATTCTTTGCCAACATCATGATTCAAAGGCCACAATTCTTCTTTGGGCCTCTTTATTTGCTGTCCACCTTTTGCATGCATATGAGGCGATTGAAATCACCATGGCTTGAGTCAGGCACACATAGTCTTCGAGGTGATATTTTTGCTTTTTAACACTTTGAAGAGGTCTTTTGTAGCAGATTTGCCCAGTGCAATGTATCTTTTGATTTCTTGACTGCTGCTTCCATGCGTGTTGATTGTGGATCCAAGTAAAATGAAATCCTTGACAACCTCAATCTTTTCTCCGTTTATCGTGATGTTGCTTATTGGTCCAGCTGTGAAGATTTTTGTTTTCTTTATGTTGAGGTGTAATCCATACTGAAGGCTGTGGTCTTTGATCTTCATCAGTAAGTGCTTCAAGTTCCCTTCACTTTCAGCAAGCAAGGCTGTGTCATCTGCATAATGCAGGTTGTTAATGAGTCTTTCTCTGATCCTGATGCCCCATTCTTCTTCATATAGTCCAGCTTCTCGGATTATTTGCTCAGCATACAGATTGAATAGGTATGGTGAAAGAATACAACCCCGACTCACCTTTCCTGACTTTAACCACACGGTATGCCCTCGTTTTGTTCCAATGACTGCCTCTTGATCTATGTACAGACTCCTCAGGAGCACAGTTAAGTGTTCTGGGATTCCCATTCTTCACAATGTTATCTATAATTTGTTTTGAACCACACAGTCGAATGTCTTTGCGTAGTCAACAAAACAAAGGTAAACACCTTTCCGTTACTCTCTGCTTTCAGCCAAGATCCATCTGACATTAGCAATGATATCTCTGGTTCCACGTTGTCTTCTGGATCTGACTTGAACTTCTGGCAGTCCTCTGTTGATGTACTGCTGCAATCACATTGGAATGATCTTCAGCAAAATTTTACTTGTGTGTGATATTAATGATGTTGTTGGATAATTTCTGAATTCGGTTGGATCACCTTTCTTTGGAATAGGCATAAATATAGATCTCTTCAAGTCGGTTGGCTGGGTAGCTGTCCAAATTTCTTGGCGTAGATGAGTGAGCACTTCCAGTGCTGTATCCTTTTGTCAAAACATCTCAATTGGTATTCCATCGATTCTTGGAACCTTGTTTCTCGCCAGTGCCTTCAGTGCAGCTTGGACCTCTTCCTTCAGTACCATCAGTTCCTAATCATATGCCACCTCCTGAAATATTTGAACTTTGACCAGTTCTTTTTGATACAGTGACTGTGTATTCCTTCCATCTTCTTTTGATGCTTCCTGTGTCTTAATATTTTCACTGTAGAATCCTTCAATATTGCAACTCAAGGCTTGAATTTTTTTCTTCAGTTTTTCAGCTTGAGAAACGCCAACTGTGTTCTTCTCTTTTGGTTTTCTACCTCCAGGTCTTTGCATGTGTCATTATAATACTTTGTCTTCTTGTGCTGGCTTTTGAAATCTTCTGTTCAGTGATTTTACTTCATCAATTCATCTATTTGCTTTAGCTACTGGACATTCAAGAGCAAGTTTCAGAGTCTCTCCTAACATCCAGTTTGGTCTTTTTTCTTTCCTGTCTTTTTAATGACTTCTTGCTTCCTTTTTAAAAATTTTTTATTGTACTTTAGATGAAGGTATATAGAGCAAACTAGTTTCTCATTAAACAACTAATAGACATATTGTTTTGTGACATTGGTTGCCAACTCCATGACGTGTCAACACTCTCCCTTTCTCTACCTTGAGGTCCCCATTACCAGCTTTCCTGACACCTACTGCCTTTTCATCCTTGCCTCTGGGCTGGTGTGCCCATTTAGTATCATTTTGTTTCATGGGCCTGTCTAATCTTTGGCTGAAGGATGAGCCTCAGGAGTGTCTCCATTACTGAGCTATAAGGGTGTCCAAGGGCCGGGTTCTCTGGGTTCCTCCAGTCTCTGTCAGATCACTTAGTCTGGTCTTTTGTGTGTGTGTGTGTGTGAGTTGGAATTTTGTTCTACATTTTTCTCCAGCTCTGTCCAGGACCCTTTATTGTGATCCCTGTCAGAGCAGTTGGTGGTTATAGCTGGGCACCATCTAGTTGTGCTGGACTCAGTGTGCGGGAGGCTGTGATAGTTGTAGTCCTTTAGTCTTTTGTACTAATCTTTCCCTTATGTCTTTGGTTTTCTTCATTCTTCCTTGCTCCAGATGGGGTGAGACCAGTGGAGAATCTTAGATGGCTGCTTACAAGCTTTTAAGATCCCAGATGCTACTGACCAAAGTAGAATGTAGCACATTTTCTTTATAAACTATATTATGCCAGTTGAGCTAGACGTTCCCTGAGACCATGGTCCCCACAGCCCTCAGCCCAGTAATTTAGTCCCTAAGAGAGTTTGGATGTGTCTATGGAACTTTCATGACCTTGCCTTATACAAGTTGTGCTGGCTTCCCCGGTATTCCATACAGTCTTACCCTTCACAAAAGATACCACTTATCTATTGTTTATGTAGTGCTTTTCCATCCCTACCCCTCTCCTCCTTCGTAACCATCAAATATTGTTTCTTTTTGTGTGTAAACCTTTTCATGAGTTTTTATAGTTGTGGTCTCATACAATATTTGTCCTTTTGTGATTGACTTATTTCACTCAGTATAATGCCCTACAGATTCATCCATGTTGTGAAATGCTTCATAGAGTTACCATTCTTCTTTATCATAGGGGAATACTCAATTGTGTGTGTACCACAGTTTGTTTATCCATTTGTCTGTTGATGGGGATCTAGGTTGCTTCCATCTTTTTCCTATTGTGAACAATGCTGCAATGAACATGGGTGTGCATATGTCTGTTCGTGTGATGGCTCTTATTTCTAAAAGTAGGATTGCTGGATCATATGGTATTTCAATTCCTAGCTTTTTAAGGAAGCATCATATTGTTTTCCAAAATGGTTGTACCATTTTGCATTCCCACCAGCAGTGCATAAGAGTTGTAATCTCTCCACAGTCTCTCCAACATTTGTAATTTTCCGGTTTTATTTATTATTATTTTTTTTAATTCATGCCAGTAATGTCAGGGTGAGATGGTATCTCATTGTGGTTTTGATTTGCATTTCTTTAATGGCTAGTGATTGCAACCATTTCCTTATGTATCTATTAGCTGTTGAATGTCTTCTTTGGTGAAGTGTCTGTTCATATCCTTTGCCCATTTTTAATTGGATTATTTTTCTTTTTGCTGTGGAGGTGTTGGATTTCCTGTAGATTTTAGAGATTAGACCTTTGTCAGATTTGTTATCACCAAAAATGTTTTCCTAGCCTATAAGTTCTCTCACCAAAAGGTGAAGTTTTATGTTGAGTACAAGTGTTTAATTTTTAGAAGATCCCTGTTATCTAGCTTATCTTTTGGTGTTTGCATATTGTTAACTGTGGTTTCTATCCTGTCAATGCTATATATTAGGGTTTCTAGGTTGATCCTATTTTTTCTACTATGGCCTTTACAGTTTTTGGATTTATATTTAGGTCTTTGATCCATTTTGAATTAGATTTTGTGTATGGCATGAGGTATGGGCTCTGTTTCATTTTTTTGCAGATGGGCATCTAGTTTTGCCAGCACCATTTGTTAAAAAGACTGTCTTTCCCCCCATTCAGTGGATTTTGGGCCTTGGTCTAAGATCAGGTGTCCGTAGGTGGATGGATTTATATCAGGGTTCTCAATTCTGTTCCACTGGTCAATGTGTATGTCATTGTACCAGTACCAGGCTGTTTTGATTACCATAGCTGTATAGCACATTCTGAGGTCAGGTAGTGTGAGTCCTCCTACCTTCTTCTTCTTCGATAGTTCTTTACTTATCCAGGGCCTCTGCCCATTCCATATAAATTTAAAGATTAGTTTTTCCGTCTCTTTAAAGAATGTTGTTGGTATTTGGATCAAGATTGCTTAGTATATTGCTTTGTATATTTGTAGATTGCTTTGGGTAGAATTGTCATTTTCACAATATTGAATCTACCTATCCAAAGGCATGGTATGTTTTTCCATTTATGTAGGTCTCTTGGTTTCTTGCAGTACTGTTTTGTAGTTTTCTTTCTATAAGTCTTTTACATCCCTAGTTAGGTTCATTCCTAGTATTTTATTTTGGGGGGGCTATTATTTTTTTCCTGATTTCTTTTTTATTGTTCTCTTTATCCATGTATAGAAATCCAACTGATTTTTGTAAGTTTATCTTGTATCCCACCACTCTGCTGAATCTTTCTATTAGTTCCAGCAGTTTTCTCATGACGTCTTTTGGGTTTTCTATGTATAGTATCATATCATCCACAAAGAGAGGCAGTTTTACTTCTTCCTTGCCAATTTGGATGCCCTTTATTTTTTTTCTTGTCTTATTACTCTGGCTAGGACTTCCAGCACACTGTTAAATAGGTGCTGATAAAGGGCTTGTTCATATTCTCAAGGGGAATGTTTCAGCCTCTCTTCATTAAGAATGATGTTGGTTGGGGCCAAGATGGCTGACTAGGTAGAAGCTACCTCAGATCCCTTTTGCAACAAAGACTCGGAAAAACAAGTGAATCGATCACATACATGAAAATCTACAAACGCTGACCATCAAACACAGATCTAAAGAGTTGACCTGAGGGACAGAGGAGCGAAAATGTGCACCCTGAAGCAGCAACAGCCTCTGGAACCAGCGTCCCGTGCCATAGCCTTGAGCCCTCGCGGTTCCCTGGTGCTAGTGGTGGGGTTGGTTGCAGCTTGCCGAGGCGGGCCAGGCACAGAACACAGCCCTAACCCCTAGCCCCCTGGGGTAACCTCAGTAGAGACTCAGCCAGTGCAAGCAGGCTGCACACTGACAAGGCTAATGAGAGAACGAGCAACGACAGGGAAGGAACGACTGTTTTCAGAGCCTGGAGCCAGCATCCCAGTCAGAAAACCTTGGCACTGGGCTTTGGACTGGGCACAGGGGAGCTGAGCATGGCTTCCTGAGATAGCGCAAACACGGGACGCATCCCTAGCCCCCCTGAAGTGACCTTGGGGGAAGCCCAGCCAGCATAGGCAGGCAATGCAATGACGCGGCTGACAGGAGGAGAAGTCACTGGGAAGCAGCGACTGGTTTTGGAGCCTGGAGTGTGGTGTCCCAGCCGAGGAACCTTGCGCTGGGCTTTGAACTGGGAGCAGAGGAGCTGACCATGATTCGAGACAGCACAAGCATGGGAGGTTGGCCTGACCCTCGGGGGCAATTTCGACCCAGCCAGTGCACACAGGCTACACGCCCCTCGACCTTCGGGAATCTCAGATAAAACAGTCATCACCAAGCAAGATAAGTAACTTTGTCTATATTGCTGGATCCACTGGACCACCCAGCTGGGTACTCTCTCCTATCTATCTGATCCCTCCCCTCCCTGCCCTAAGTGGCTTCATTAACATTGGAATTTCCTGGTCTAGGGAGTGAAGTGCTCTGTGTTTTTTTTTTTTTTTCTTTCTTTTCCTAACCCATTTTCCTGGCCTGAGAGAAGCAGCTACTGAAAACCCAGGGACAAAAAATCCTTTCCTGACTTCCCTAAACTGGAATAAAAATACAGAACCAGGTCCAGCCAAGCATATGAGACCCACAGTCTTTGGCTTTCATCCCTACAGGGAACAAGGTATCTATTATAATGCAAAGACAATTCTGACAGAGATCTGACTATAATCCTTTTAGCAGATCACTGGAAAGACAAGTTTTCCAGGTCTGATATCTCTACCTATTAAACAGAGCCCTCATTGCTCCACCCAAACCACCTAACCACCTGCCAAAGGGGTCTGAAGATACTGACACCTACCAATCTGTAGAGGTACATGTATTGGGTGCCTAAGGTACAGCTGCAGATCCCATCCACCAAAGTGCTTTAGGAATAGAGACACATCTACCTCACTGGCATGTGGGGGAAGGCTGTCAGCATCCTGCCCCCCCTGGAGTGTGCCCCCTGCTGCTACTAGAATCTGGTGCACACAACTATCACCACTACTCCTCTAAGTGAATACATGACAGTCTACACCACACACTTGGTGACCCAAAATCACAACACCTAAGCTGATTCTATAATAGCCCAAACCAGCTGGTAATAGGACATAAGTGATTCAAAGGCTACAACAATCAAGACAGCACAATCTAGTAGCCCATCTACGTATATTGAAAGAAAACAAAACAAGATAAGACTCAGTGAGCAAATATAAAATAAACCATTACAATATCTTATAGATGGCTCGGAGACAGCAGTTGATATCAAACCACATAAAGAAGCAGACCATGATTGTTTCTACAACTCCCCAAATTAAAGAATCAAAATCTTTCCCAAACGAAGATACAACCCAGGAATTGCCAGATGCAGAATATAAAAAACTAATATACAGAATGCTTCAAGAAATCAGGGATGACCTCAGAAATGAAATAAAGCAATCTACAGAAAAAACCAAGGAACACACTGATAAAGCAGTTGAAGAAATCAAAAAGATTATTCAAGAACATAGTGGAAAAATTAATAAGCTACCAGAATCCATAGAGAGACAGTATTCAGAAATCCAAAAGATTAACAGTAAAATTACAGAATTAGACAACTCAATAGGAAGCCAGAGAAGCAGAATCGAGCAACTGGAATGCAGAATGGGGGAGCTGGAGGATAAGGCAATTGACAACAATATAGTTGAAGAAAAATCAGATAAAAGAATTTTTTAAAAATGAAGAAACCCTAAGAATCATGTGGGACTCTATCAAGAAGAATAACTTGAGTATGATTGGAGTTCCAGAACAGGGAGGGATAACAGAAAATACAGAGAGAATAGTTGAAGATCTGTTGGCAGAAAACTTCCCTGGCATCATGAAAGACGAAAGGGTATCTATCCAAGGTGCTCATCGAACCTCATACAAGAATGATCCAAAAAGAAAATCACCAAGGCATATTATCATCAAACTTGCCAAAACCAAAGATAAAGAGAAAATTTTAAAATCAGCCAGGGATAAAAGAAAAGTCTCCTACAAAGGAGAATCAATAAGAATAAGTTCAGACTACTCAGCAGAAACCATGCAGGCAAGAAGGCAATGGGATGACATATATAGAGCATTGAAGGGGAAAAACTACCAGCCAAGGATCATATATCCAGCAAAACTCCCTGTCAATTATGAAGGTGAAATTAAACATTTACAGATAAACACAAGCTTAGAGAATTTGCAAAAACCAAACCAAAGCTACAAGAATTACTAAAGGAAATTGTTTGGTCAGAAAATCAATAATATCAGATACCAACACAAAACAAGGTCACAGAACAGAACATCCTGATATCAACTCAAATAGGGAAATCACAAAAACAAATTAAGATTAATTTTAAAAAGAAAAAAAAATGCTCAAAACAGGGAATCATTGAAGTCATTATGTAAAAGATCACAACAATGCAAAAGAGGGACTAAGTACAGGAGGCATAGATCTTCCATATGGAGCGAAAAACAAGGCAATATAGGACGACACAAGTTAGGTTTTCACTTAGAAAAATAGGGGTAAATATTAAGGTAAGCACGAAGAGGTCTAACAATTCCATAATTCAAAATAAAAACCAAGAAAGATGTAACAACTTAGCAAATACAAATTCAACTACTATGAAAATGAGGAACACACAATTTACAAAGAAAAACGTCTCAGCACAAAAAAGTGAGTGGAAAAATGAAAGTGTCAACAACACACACAAAAAGGTATCAAAATGACAGCACTAAACTCATATTTATGTGTAATTACGCTGAATGTAAATGGACTAAAGGCACCAATAAAGAGACAGAGAGTCTTAGACTAGATAAAGAAACATGATCCATCTATATGCTGCCTACAAGTGACATACCTTAGGCTTAGAGACACAAACAAACTAAAACTCAAAGGACGGAAAAAAATATATCAAGCAAACAACAATCAAAAAAAGCAGGAGTGGCAATATTAATTTCTGACAAAACAGACTTTAAAGTTAAATCTATCACAAAGGATAAAGAAGGACACTACATAATGATTAAAGGGACAATTTACCAGGAAGATATAACCATATTAAATATTTATGCACCCAATGACAGGGCTGCAAGATACATAAAACAAAACTTTAACAGAACTGAAATGTGAGATAGACATCGCCACAATTACACCAGGAGACTTCAACACACCACTTTCAGACAAGGATAGGACTTCCAGTAAGAAGCTCAATAGAGACAAAGAAGACCTAATTGCTACAATCAACCAACTTGACCTCACAGACATATACAGAACACTCCACCCGACAGCAGCCAAGTATACTTTCTTTTCTAGTCCACATGGAACTTTCTCTAGAATAGATCACATATTAGGTCATAAAACAAACCCTTGCAGAATCCAAAACATCGAAATATAACAAAGCATCTTCTCAGACCACAAGGCCATAAAAGTAGAAATCAATAACAGAAAAATCAGGGAAAAGAAATCAAATACTTGGAAACTGAACAATACCCTGCTCAAAGAAGACTGGGTTATAGAAGACATTAAGGAGGGAATAAAGATATTCATAGAATGCGATAAGAATGAAAACACTTTCTATCAAAACCTCTGGGACACAGCAAAAGCAGTGCTCAGAGGTCAATTTATATCAATAAATGCACACATACATAAAGGAGAAAGAGCCAAAATCAGAGAACTGTCCCTACAACTTGAACAAATAGAAAGCGAGCAAGAAAAGAAACCCTCAGGCACCCGAAGAAAACAAATAATAAAAATTAGAGCTGAACTAAATGAATTAGAGAACAGAAAAACAATTGAAAGAATTAACAAAGCCAAAAGCTGGTTCTTTGAAAAAATTAACAAAATTGATAAACCATTGGCCAGACTGACTAAAGAAATACAGCAAAGGAAACAAATAACCTAAATAAGAAATGAGATGGGCCATATCACAACACACCCAACTGAAATTAAAAGAATCCTATCAGATTATTACGAAAAATTGTATTCGAACAAATTTGCAAACCTAGAAGAAATGGATGAATTCCTAGAAAAACACTACCTACCTAAACTAACACAATCAGAAGTAGAACAACTAAATAGACCCATAACAAAAAAAGAGATTGAAACGGTAATCAAAAAACTCCCAACAAAAAAAAAGCCCTGGCCCGGGTGGCTTCACTGCAGAGTTCTACCAAACTTTCAGAGAAATGTTAACACCACTACTACGAAAGGTATTTCAAAGCATACAAAATGACGGAATACTACCTAACTCATTCTATGAAGCCAGCATATTCCTGATACCAAAACCAGGTAAAGACACCACAAAAAAAGAAAATTACAGACCTATATCCCTCATGAACATAGATGCAAAAATCCTCAACAAAATTCTAGCCAAAAGAATTCAACAACATATCAAAAAAATAATCCACCATGACCAAGTGGGATTTATACCAGGTGTGTAAGCTTGGTTCAATATTAGAAAAACCTTTAATGTGATCCACCATATAAATAAAACAAAAGACAAAAACCACATGATCTTATCAATTGATGCAGAAAAGGCATTTGACAAAGTCCAACACCCATTCAGGATAAAAACTCTCAGCAAAATAGGAATTGAAGGAAAATTCCTCAACATAATAAAGGGCATCTATACAAAGCCAACAGCCAACATCATTCTAAATGGAGAGAGGCTGAAAGCATTTCCGTTGAGAAAGGGAACCAGACAAGGATGCCCTTTATCACTGCTCTTACTCAACATTGTGCTAGAGGTCCTAGCCAGAGCAATTAGGCTAGACAAAGAAATAAAGGGCATCCAGATTGGCAAGGAAGAAGTAAAACTACCTCTATTTGCAGATGACATGATCTTATACACTGAAAACCCTAAGGAATCCTCCAGAAAACTACTGAAACTAATAGAAGAGTTTGGCAGAGTTTCAGGTTACAAGACAAACATATAAAAATCACTTGGATTCCTCTACAAAAAGAACAACGAAGAGGAAATCACCAAATCAATACCATTCACAGTAGCCCCCAAGAAGTTAAAATACTTAGGAATAAATCTTACCAAAGATGTAAAAGACCTATATAAAGAAAACTACAAAGCTCTACTACAAGAAACTAAAAAGGACCTACATAAGTGGAAAAACATACCTTGCTCATGGATAGGAAGACTTAACATAGTAAAAATGTCTATGCTACCAAAAGCCATCTATACATACAATGCACTTCCGATCCAAACTCCAGTGACATTTTTTAATGTGATGGAGAAACAAATCACCAACTTCATATGGAAGGGAAAGAAGCCCTGGATAAGTAAAGCATTACTGAAAAAGAAGAAGAAAGTGGGAGGCCTCACTCTACCTGATTTTAGAACCTATTATACAGCCACAGTAGTCAAAACAGCCTGGTAATGGTACAACAACAGGCACATAGACCAATGGAACAGAATTGAGAACCCAGATATAAATCCATCCACGTATAAGCAGCTGATATTTGACAAAGGACCAGTGTCAGTTAATTGGGGAAAAGATAGTCTTTTTAGCAAATGGTGCTGGCATAACTGGATATCCATTTGCAAAAAAATGAAGCAGGACCCATACCTCACACCATGCACAAAAACTAACTCCAAGTGCATCAAAGACCTAAACATAAAGACTAAAACGATAAAGATCATGGAAAAAAAACAGGGACAACGTTAGGGCCCTAATACAAGGCATAAACAGAATACAAAACATTACCAAAAATGATGAAGAGAAACCAGATAACTGGGAGCTCCTAAAAATCAAACACCTATGCTCATCTAAAGACTTCACCAAAAGAGTAAAAAGACTACCTACAGATTGGGAAAGAATTTTCAGCTATGACATCTCCGACCAGCGCCTGATCTCCAAAATTTATATGATTCTGTTAAAACTCAACCACAAAAAGACAAACAACCCAATCAAAAAGTGGGCAAAGGATATGAACACGGACTGCACTAAAGAAGACATTCAGGCAGCTAACAAATACATGAGAAAGTGCTCTTGATCATTAGCCATTAGAGAAATGCAAATTAAAACTACAATGAGATTCCATCTCACTCCAACAAGGCTGGCATTAGTCCAAAAAACACAAAATTATAAATGCTGGAGGGGCTGCGGAGAGATTGGAATAGTTCTACACTGCTGGTGGAAATGTCAAATGGTACAACCACTTTGGAAATCTATCTGTTGTTTCCTTAAAATTTAGAAATAGAACTATTATACAACCCAGAAATCCCACTCTTCGGACTATATCCTGGAGAAAGGAGAGCCTTTACACGAACAGATATATGCACACCCATGTTTATTGCAGTACTGTTTACAATAGCAAAAAGCTGGAAGCAACCAAGGTGCCCATCAACACATGAATGGATAAATAAGTTGTGGTATATTCACACAATGGAATACTACGCATCGATAAAGAACAGTGATGAATCTGTGAAACATTTCATAACATGGAGGTGCCTGGAAGGCATTATGCTGAGTGAGATTAGTCAGAGGCAAAAGAACAAATATTGTATAAGACCACTATTATAAGATCTTGAGAAATAGTTTAAACCGAGAACACATTCTTTTGTGGTTACAAGACGGGGGAGAGAGGGAGGGTGGGAGAGGGTTATTTACTGATTAGATAGTAGATAAGAACTACTTTAGGTGAAGGGAAGGACAATACTCAATACAGGGAAGGTCAGCTCAACTGGACTGGACCAAAAGCAAAGAAGTTTCCTAGATAAATTGAATGCTTCCAAGGTCAGGGGAGCAAGGGTGGCTGTTTGAGGACTATGGCTACAGGGGACATCTAAGTCAATTGTCAAAATAAATTCTATTAAGAAAAGGTTCTGCATCCCACTTTGAAGTATGGTGTCTGGGGTCTTAAATGCTAACAAGCGGCCATCTAAGATGCATCAATTGATCTCAACTCACCTGGATCAAAGGAGAATGAAGAACACCAAGGTCACACGATGTCTATGAGCCCAAGAGACAGAAAGGGCCACGTGAACTAGAGACATCATCCTGAGACCAGAAGAACTAGATGGTGCCTGGTCACAGCCAATGACTACCCTGACAGGGAGCACAACAGAGAACCCCTAAGGGAGCAGGAGAACAGTGGGATGCAGACCCCAAATTCTCATAAAAAGATTAGACTTAATGGTCTGACTGAGACTAGAAGAATCCCGGTGGTCATGGTCCCCAAACCTTCTGTTGGCCCAGGACAGGAACCATTCCTGAAGACAACTCATCAGACATGGAAGGGACTGGACAATGGGTTGGAGAGAGATACCGATGAAGAGTGAGCTACTTGTATCAGGTGGACACTTGAGACTGTGTTGGCATCTCCCGTCTGGAGGGGAGATGGGAGCGAAGAGAGGGTTAGAAACAGGCAAAACGGTCACGAAAGGAGAGACTGGAAGGAGGGAGCAGGCTGACTCATTAGGGGGAGAGTAAATGGGAGAATGTAGTAAGGTGTATATAATTTTATATGTGAGAGACTGACTTGATTTGTAAACTTTCACTTAAAGCACAATAAAAATTATTTAAAAAAAAAAAAAAAGAATGATTTTGGCTGTTGGTTTTACATAAATGCCCTTTAGTATGTTGAGGAATTTCCCTTATACACCTATTTCATTTAGAGTTTTTTTTTTTTTTAAACCAGGAACATGTGTTAGAATTGGTCAAATGCCTTTTCTGAGATGATCATGTGACTCTTTTTGTTTCTTTTTTTTTTCTGTGGTGGATTACTTTGATTGATTTTCTAGTGATGAACCATCCTTGCATACCTGGTCTGAATCCCACTTGGTTGTGGTGTATTTTTTTTTTAATATGATGCTGAATTCTATTGGCTAGAATTTTTTTTTGAGAATTTTTGCATCTATATTCATGAGAGATACTGGTCTGTGATTTTCTTTTTTTGTAGTGCCTTTGCCTGGTTTTGGTATCGGGGTTATGCTGCCTTCATAGAATGAATTCAGAAGTATCCCTTCGTTTTCTATGTCCTGAAATAGTTTGAGTAATACTTTTGCAAACTCTTGTCTGAATGTTTGGTAGAATTCTCCAGTGAAGTCATCTGGGCCAGGTTTTTTTTTGTTGGTTTTTGTTTTGTTTTGTTTGTTTTTACCTTTTCAATCTCTTCTCTTATTATGGGTCTGTTCGGATTTCCAACTTCAGATTGTGTTTGGTTGGGTAGTGTTTCTAGAAATTTGTCCATTTCCTCTAGGTTTTCAAATTTGTTGGAGTATGCTTTTTATAGTAGTCTGTTATGATCCTTTTTATTTCAGTTGGGTCTGTTGTAATGTTCCCCATTTCATTTGTTATTTGGGTTATTTGCATCCTCTCCTGTTTTTCTTTTGTCAGTTTGGCCAGTGGTTTGTTGAATTTGTTTATCTTTTGAAAGAACCAACTTTTGGTTTTGTTGATTTTTCTCTATTGTTTTTTCCATTCTCTGTTTCATTTATTTCTGCTCTGATTATTATTATATCCTTTCTTCTGGTGGCTGTGGGCTTCTTTTGCTGTTCTCTTTCTATTTGTTCAAGTTGCGTAGCTAATGTTTTGATTTTGCCCCTTTCTTCTTTTGTGATGTGTTTACCTATTGCTATAAAGTGACCTCTGAGCACTCCCTTTGTTATTTCCCAAAGGTTTTGGTATGATGTATTTTCTTTCTCATTTGATTCTAGGAAATTTTTTATTCCATCTTTGATTTCTTCTATTACCCAGTAGTTTTTAAGCAGGGTGTTATTCAGTTTCCATGAATTTGATTTTTTTTCCTTGCTCTTCCTATTGTTAATTTCTACTTTGATGGCGTTGTGATCATAGGAGATACTTTGTATTATCTCAGTGTTCTGGATTTTGTTGAGGGTTGCTTTGTGGCCTAAAATGTGGTCTATTCTGGAGAACGTTCCATATGCATTGGAAAAGAATGTGTGTTTTGCAGCTATTGGGTGCAGTGTTCTATATATGTCTATGAGGTCAAACTGGCTGATTGTACCCTTTAGTTCTTCTGTGTCTTTGCTGAGTTTCTTTCTAGATGTTCTGTCCTTTACCAAGAGTGGTATATTGAAGTCTCTGACTGTTATTTTGGAACTCTCATTTTCTCTTTTCAGTGCTGTTAGTGTTTGTTTTATGTATTTTAGAGCCCCGTCATTGGGTACATAGATATTCCTTATGGTTATGTTTTCATGGTGGATTGTTCTTTTAGTCATTATGTAATGCCCTTCTTTGTCTTTTATATTGGATTTTGTTTTAAAATCTATTTTATCTGAGATTAGTATTACCACTCCAGTTCTTTTTTGGTAGCTGTTCCCTTGGTATTTTTTTCTATCCTCTGATTTTTAATAAATTTATATCTTTGTTTCTAAGGTGTGTCTCTTACAGACAGCATATTGATGGTCCTGTTTTTTATCCATTCTATCACTGTCTTTTCCTTTATGGGTGCATTTAAGCCACTTATATTTACTGAGGTTATTGATAGTTGTGAGTTGGTTGCTGTCATTTTGTAGTGCTTTTTTTTGTGGTGCTGAGGTTGTCTTTTTTCCTCTTACTCTTCTTGCTGAATTCCTTTTGTTTGTGAATTTTTTTGTTTCTTTTGTTTTTGCAGATTTTTTGTTTACTGAAACTTTGTTTTTCTTCTTTATTTTGATGTGTAGGTTTGTTAACTTTCTTTGTAGTTACCTTGAAATTTACCCCTATCTTCCTAAGTTTAAACCAGTATTATTACTTGATAGTGCCTTGACTTCCTCTCCATTTGAAAGTTCTGTACCTACACCATTTATTCCCTCTTTTGTTGTTCTGACTTTGTTGTCATTTACAGATTGATATCTCTGGTTCCCTGTTGTCATGGATTGAATTGTGTCCCCCAAAAATATCTGTCAACTTGGCTAGGTCATGATTCCCTTGTATGATTGTCCACCATTTTATCTTCTGGCATGATTTCCCTATGTGTTGTAAATCCTATCACTATGATCTAATAAGATGAATTAATGGCAGTTATAATATATATATACATTAATGAGGCCTACAAGATTAGTTTCTTAAGCCAATCTCTTTTGAGATATAAAAGAGAGAAACAAACAGAGAGACATGGGGACCTCATACCACCAATAAAGCAGTGCTGAGAGTAGATCACATCCTTTGGACCTGAGGTTCATGAGCTGAGATGCTCCCAGGCCAAGGGAAGACTGATGACAAGGGCCTTCCTCCAGAGCTGGCAGAGACAGAAAGCCTTCCCTCAGAGTGGGCATGCTGAATTTGGACTTCTAGCCTACTGGACGGTGAGGGAATAAACTTCTCTTTGTTAAAGCCATCCACCTGAGGTGTTTCTGTTACAGCAGCACTAGATGACTAAGACACCTGTTGTAAATTTTTTTTAGTTTTGTTCTATCCTTGAAATTTCATTATGTAGGTTCATATCTGGCTGATGCTGTCTTATGTGCTAGATTCAGGTTGTTCTCTGATGTTAGTTCTCAAATCGGAGGACTACCTTTAATAATTCTTTAAGTTTGGTTCGGTTTTAACGTATTCCCTTAATTTCTGTTTATCTGGAAATGTCTTAATTTCACCATATTTGAGCAAGAGTTTTACAGGATATATTATTTTTGTTTGGCAGTTTTTTTTCTTTCAAGAGTTTATGTATGCCATCCCATTGCCTTCTTGCCTGCATGGTTCCTGCAGAGTAATCAAAGTTTAGTCTTATTTTTTCCCCTTTGTATGTGACTTTTTGTTTTTCTCGAGTTGCTCTCAGGATTCTTTCTTTGTCTTTGGTTTTAATGAGTGTAATTATGGTATGTCTTGGTGTTTTTATATGGGTGTCTATACTACATGGGGTGCGTTGAGCTTCTCGGATGGTCAGCTTTTCATCTTTCTTGATATTAGGGAAGTTTTCTGTTAGCAAATCTTCAATGATCTTCTTCGTGTCTTCCGTTTTCTCTCCCTGCTCTTGAATTCCAATCACATGTAAATTTTTGCTTTTTATTGTATCCCACGTTGTTCTCTGGGTTTCTCCATTTTTCTTCGTTGTTTTTTTCTCAAACAAAATTATGTGCAATGATTTGTCTTCTATTTCACTGATCCTGTCTTCCATTGTTTCAAATTTGCTCCTAAAACCTATTACACTATCCATTTCTGAAATCTTTTTGTTTATCTTTTGAATTTCTAATTGCTGCTTTTGTATGATTTCTAGCTGTTTATTTATTTTGACTTTTTTTTCCCTGTAGCATTCTCCTGATTTCTTCCATTGTTTTGTCTGTCTTTTTCATGATTTTTGTCTGTATTTTCCATGATTTTTTCTATTTTTTCCTTTTTTGTCTGCATTTTCCTTCATGTGTTGGAGAATCCTAAATATTAGAGTTCTGAATTCCCTATCAGGTAGTCCCAGTGCCTTGTCTTCTAGCAGAAGGTCATCTTGTGTTTTATTTTGGTCACGTTCTGGAGCCATCCTCTCCTGTTTTTTAAATATGTTTTGATATTGTCTCCTGTCTCTGGGACATTCAGGATTTTTTTTTTTTTCACTTACTGATTATATATGTGACTGCTTTGTCCTGCTTTTTGTTTTATTTGGTTATGTCTGGGCTGGAGGGTTGGGTGTGTTTTGTTGCTTTTTTACTTGTGGGCACGATGCTTCTCACCTCCTTGTCCAGGTGGGCATGGCTGGTCACTCAGCTATGGTGCAACAGAGTGGGTCCAGTGGGGGTGGAGGGGTGGGGATGGATAATTTGTGGCACAAATTGGGGGTGACAGGGCGAGCTTGGGGTGCAGTGCAGGGCAGGGTCTGGGGGACCATGCCAGTACCACTCGGGGGCATGGCACTTGGTGCAGGGTCAGATAGGGAGGAGGGAAAGGAGAGGATGTGGTGTGCAGAGCTAAGCGGATGGGTGAAAGAAGAGAAAGAAACAAAGGCAAAAATGAAGTAAAAATAAATAAATATATAAAAGAAAAAATAAGTAAAATGACAGTGTGGTAGGATTCAGCATGTGTGGGCAAAGCTGTGTGCTGATGGCTCTCTAGCTGAGCAGTGTGGCTAGGCCTGTCAAGGGGCAGAATGGGTGGCATATGGGGTAGGTGGGTGGGAGAAAAGAAAGGAAAAAGGGGAAACAAAGGGAAGAAACCAACAAGCAAATAAATAAAAATAAAAACAACAAAAATATGGTGGTGGGGGTGCTAGCCATAGGGGGCATGGCGGAATTGGAGTGGTGGTGAGCTGATGTCTGTTTTGCCAGATGACATTATCATGGCCCATCAGGAAGAAGCAGAGGTGGTGTAGGGTCCAGGTGGGAGGGAGAAGGAAAAGGAGAAGGGAAAAGATAAAGAAAAATATAATATATGGTACTGATGGAGCTGAGCTGTGGGGGTGTCGCAGACCTGGGGAGGCCGTGTGCCAGAAGCTCTCCAGCTGAGCAGTACAGCACAGCCCACTAAGAAGTTGGGGGCAGTACACAGGGCTGGGTGGGTGGAAAAAAGGAAAGGAAGGAAGGGAGAGAGAGAGAGAATAACAGCAATAAAAAAAAACAAACAATAAATAAAATGGCACTGAGGGAGCCAGTTGATGATGGTGGCACAGACCCAAGTAGGCCATTTGCAGTGACGTCTTCCTTTCTTCATGTATGATGTCCTTGATGTCATTCCACAACTCATCTGGTCTTCGGTCTTTAATGTTCATCGAATCAAATCTATTCTTGAGATGGTCTCTAAATTCAGGTGGGATATACTCAAGATCATACCTTGCCTCTCATGTACTCGTTTTAATTTTCTTCAGCTTCAACTTGAACTGCCTTGTGAGCAATTGATGGGCTATTACACAGTCAGCCACTTGCCTTGTTCTGACTGATAATATTTAGCTTTGTCCATTGTCTCTTTCCACAGATGTGGTCGATTTGATTCCCGTGTATCCCATCTGGTGAGGTCCACACATATAGTAGCAATTTACGTTGTTGAAGAAAAGAATTTGCAAAAAGTTGTTGGTCTTGCAAAATTCTATCAATCTCTGGCATCATTTCAATCACCAAGCCCATATTTTCCAACTACCAATCTGCCTTCTTTGTTTCCAACGTTTGCATTCCAATCAACAGTAATTATCAATGCATCCTGATTGCAGGTTCAATCAATTTCAGACTGCAGAAATTGGTCAAAATCTTCAGTTTCTTTGTATTTGGCCTTAGTGGTTGGTGTGTAAATTTGAATAATAGTCGTATTAACTGGTCTTCCTTGAAGGCATATGGATATTATCCTATCACTGACAGTGTTGTACTTTAGGATAGATCTTGGGAAATATTCTTTTGAAGACGAATGCAATGTCATTCATCATGAAAAACATTTAGCCAGCGAAAACTTTATGAATAGCAGCAGATTGTACTCGTATATATGCATACATATTTATGTATGTATACACATACACATATATACGCAGCAGCAGATTTGCCTAAATATGTATAAATATACATGGAAGCAGCAGTCAAGAAATCAAACAATGTATTGCATTGGACAAATCTGCTGCAAAATTTTTAAAAGGGATGACATCACCCTAATGACTAAAATGAGTCTGACTCAAGCCATGGTTTTGCATCACCTCATATACATGCAAAAGCTGGACAATAATAAAAAAAGGCAGAAGAAGAATTGATGCATTTGAGTTTTTATATTGGTGAAGAATATTGGCTATACCATAGACTGCCAGAACAATCTTAGAAGAAATAAAACTAGAATGCTCCCTAGAAGCAAGGATGGCAAGACTTCGGTTCACTTACTTTAGATATGTCAGCAGGAAACACCAATCACTAGAAAAAGACATCGTGGTTGGTACAGGGCCAGCAAACAGGAGGGACACCCTCAATGAGATGAATGGACACAATAGCCACAACACTGGATTTAAGCATATCGGTGGTCATCAAGACGATGCAGGACCGAGCAACGTTTTGTTCTGTTGTACATAAGGTTGCCATGAGTCAGAGTCAACTCTGCGGCAGCTAACGACAACATATACACGCCTGCTCCGCCCCCGCAGCGGGGCGTGTGTGCTGAGAGCCCCGGCCCAGCAGAGCCCTGGATTCTGAGCAAACAGACCAGAGCACCGGGGCTCCTAGAGTGAAGGTCAAGGTCCTGGGCTCTGGGCTTCTAGCCAGGAGCTGAGCATCACCCCGATCAGCGTCACCCTATGTAGTGATTACAGTCTGAGGCCATGATGAAACCAGTGAGGATCCAGAGGACAGCATGTGGGACTCGGGCCAGAGCACTGCCAGCCCCCGAAAGGGGGAGGGGATGAAGAAATTAGTGAGGGTAAGGAAAGAGCTTTTAAAATTTTTTAATCAGACTAAAAGGAAGCCTGATGGCTCAATGGTTAAGTGCTCAGCGGCTAATAAAAAGGTCAGTTGGAGAAAATATCTGGCAATCTGCTCCCAAAAAGATTTCAGCCTAGAAAACCCTATGGGGCAGTTCTACTCTGTCCTATAGGGCCACTGTGAATCAGAATTGACTCGACAGCAATGGGTTTGATTTGGTCATCAGACTGAGCTATGGGATGGGACTAAAACGGAACAACGTGGCACGGTGGGGAGGCTCCTGAGTAGGACTACATTACATGTTATAAAGAAGCCACTTTTTCTTTGCACATCTGAAAGTAGACTCAGTAAATTTGTAATCCTGCACTATTTAAAACCAAAATATGGACTTTTTGTATTATGATTAATAAAAAGAATTTTTGTTCTCTATCTCCATTTTAGATAAACTGATTTTTTGTTTCTTTTTTTTTTGTCTAATAAGACTAAATAAAGACATTTTTACTAATGCATCCCTCAACTGGATTTTCTTCTATGCATTTGTCTGCATGGTAGGAAAAGATCCCTCCTTACCCTGCCCTGTTCTGTTTCCCATTTCTGATCTAAAGAAAGTGTGATGCTGTAAATTTTTACTGGTAATTAATTGTCGAATCTTTAGGTGGTTATAGTTTTAATCCAGAAGGTGTTTGTGATAAAGTTCTCAACTTTAATGAGGTTGAGAAAAGAGGGCTGAATTTTTGCAATTATATGTGAAAAATACATGTTACTGAGTTCTCCAGCTGATGTTAAATAGGATGTGAAATGTTTAGTTAAATCAGTAATTGATAAAACTTCATTTGGTTAAGAAAATATTTAACTTATGAGATTTTTTAGTCCTTCATTTACAAAATTGCCATTTTCCCTTTATAAAGCAGAAGGGGAACTTTATAAAAAGGCATCTCAGTTCAGGGCTGCTAGAAGGTCTCACCCAGGGTTACGCAGCCTCAAGTGGCTAGGGCAGTGCCACTTAACAGAGTTTTGTTTTTAACTCAGGGATTCCTCAGTGCTTAGAGGACTCCTTAAGACAAGGCTTAACCGGTTATTACAAATAAATGGGAAATAGAAAGATGTAGTGAAAAGAAAATTGGACAGAGATCAGAGACTCGCAGTGAGGTTTATGAACAATTAAGCCTCTCCTGGTTTAGTTCTTCCATACTTAAAATGTAGTGGGAGGGGGTTATATGATGTACAGAATGTTTTTTTTTTTTTTTTTTAACTTTTTCTATAATGTAATGAGAACGTAAACAATGGAAAGGTGGTGCTTACCTGTGAGAAGTCAGGTTGGAGGCTCAGGCTCATCCTCTTCAAAGCTGTGCAACACCCTGTCCTACGAGGTGGAAGAGGTTCCAGATGGAAGGCGGGCACTTCGGCCGGAGCCAGAAGGGCTGGCAGCTCCTCCGTATCTACGCCTGCAGTTCTCCAGGTGTGCTCCGTGGACTAGCAGCCTCGGCTTCACCTGAGATCTTTTTTGAAATGCAGGCCCCTCCCAGAGCTGCTGAATGGAAATGCTGGGTGGATGCCTGCAAACGGTGTTTAAAGAAGCACTCCGGGGAGTCTAATCGCACCAGGGTGCGCTTGCTGTGGCCCCCACCATTTATCTTCTCATATATTTTAGGAAGAAAAGCTTTTATCCTGCATTATTCTCTATTACAGCTCTTTTTTTTTTTTCCTGCATTGAACTGGCTTCTGACGCTGCTCATAGAGGCAGCTAGAGATAGTTTATTGGAAAATTATCTTGTCTTTGAAGGTATGGAGCAAGTACAAAAAAATGTTAATTATAACTAGTGGATAAAATGTTATTCCCCATAATTTGGTCAAAAGATTTGAAAAATTACAGCTAACCTGAAAGAAGTACTACTTTTTAGTTAGGACTTTTCATTTCTCAGTTTCCTTGTCTAAAGGCTCCTAGGAATCGCTGGTATAAATATAAATGACCAGTTGCCATAGAGTAGATACTGACTCATGGCGACCACATGTGTGTCTGAACAGAACTATGCTCCATAGAGTTTTCTTTTTTTCTTTAATATTTTATTGTATTTTTGGTGGAAGTTTACACAGTACATGAGTTTCCCATTTGGTAATCTCTGTACAATCTGTTCAGTGAAGTTAGTTACATTTTTTTTACAGTGAGTCAACATTCTCTTTCTTTGTGTTCTGTTTGTTCTGTTGCAGGTACTCTAGTCTCCCTGTCCCCTTATCTTCTCATCTACGCTTTAGATTAATCATTGGCCCTTTGGTCTCATGTAGATTTTTTTTTTAAATAGAGCTCTGTACTCACTGGTAATATTCTTTATTTTGTGTGCCACTCTGTTATTTTGCTAAAGGTGGTCTCAAGGGACCATAGAGTTTTAAATGGCGGATTTTTTTGAAGTAGATTGCCAGGCCTTCTTTGAGGAGTATCTGAGTGGACTCAAACTGCCAATCTTTCAGTTAGCAGCCAAATGCATTAACCATTTGCATCACCCAGGGACTCAGGTGTAAATATAGAAAACTATCTAATAAGTGTAAGCACAGTGAAACACACAAAAGCTGGGCAATGAATAAGGAAGACCATAGGAGAATTAATGCCTTTGAATTATGATGTTGGCAAAGAATATTGAATATACCATAGGCTGCCAGAAGAATGAACAAATCTGTTCTGGAGGAAGTACAGCCAGAATGCCCTTTAGTCGTGAGGATGGCAAGATTTTGTCTTATATACTTTGGACATATTTTCAGGAGGGACGAGTCCCAGGAGAAGGATGTTGCCATAGAATGAATTATGTCCTCCCAAAAATGTGTGTATTGATTCGGCTGGGCCATGGTTCCCAATATTGTGTGATTTTCCTATATACTGTAAATCCTGCCTCTATGATGTTAATTAGGGAGGATGGGCAGCAGATGTGTTAGTGAGGCAGGACTCAATCTATAAGAATGGATTGTGTCTTGAGGCAATCTCTTGAGATATAAAACAGAGAAGCAAGCAGAGAGATGGGGGGACCTCATACCACCAAGAAAGCAATGCCAGAAGCAGAGTGTGTCCTTTGGACCCAGGGTCCCTGTGCAGAGAAGCTCCTAGTCTGCGGGAACATTGATGAGAATGCCTTTCCCTGGAGCTGATGCCCTGCATTTGGACTCTTAGCCTACTTTACTGTGAGGGAATAGATTTCTCTTTGTTAAAGCCATCCACTTGTGGTATTTCTATTACAGCAGCTCTCGATAACTAAAACAGGCACCATGCTTGGTAAAGCAGAGGGTCAGCAAAAAAGAGAAAGACCCTCAATGAGATGGATTGACACAGTGGCTACAACAAAAGCTCAGACATAGCAATGATTGTGAGGATGATGCAGGACCAGGCAGTGTTTTGTTCTGTTGTACTTAAGGTGGCTATGAGTAGGAGCCAACTTGATGGCACCTAACAACATCTAATAAGTATAAACACAGTGAAATGTATCTTCAGGATTTTCTTTCTTCCCAATATGAAAATTACTAAAAACAATAGTCAGAATTCCTAAAGAAGGTAACTTCGGTCCATTCTCAGTGATGAAAAACCAAATGTGCGAAGAAACACAGAAGTTTGTGTAACAGCATATGTTTCTCGTGAGTAGATATGATTCTAATCAGGCAGAGTTAACCTGAACTTACTGGGAAGGCGCTCCAAAGAGATATAGTGAAAATGGATTATATAGGTCGTTGTCATGTTAATTTCTCAGGCAAGAGCATCAGAACTTGTATAGGATTCCATAGTCCACGGGTTGTAGAAACTAAAGACATGCCACTCAGACCCTGGGGTTCTGCTCCTTGAAACTGGTTGCACAAAAACAATTCTCTAGAAGAGCCCCATGCCTAGGGCAAAAAGATCTCCACTAAGCTGCTTACTAGGCTATTGTTTGACTTGAAGGTGACTTTAGGAAAACAGTTCCTTAAAGGCTCAAGGTTCAAAAGGACACCTAAGGGCCAGTTAGTCAATGGTTGATTTGACATGTGGCAAATAACACTAGTTTACTCATTGCTAAAAAACCTGAGGAAAAAGTATTTTCTTTAATATAATAATAAATGCTAAATCAATATATAGCTCACTTTGGAAACCCTGATGGTGTAGCAGTTAAGAGCTACAACTGTTAACCAAAAGGTTGGCAGTTCAAATCCATCAGGTGCTCCTTGGAAACCCTATGGGGCAGCTCTACTCTCTCCTATAGGGTCACTATGAGTCAGAATTGACTCGATGGCAGTGGGTTTTTGGTTTTTTTATACTACAGATAGGAATATAAATACTTTGAGATTAATATAAACCAAGTCAACTCCTCCCAAAAAGACCACCCCTACGGGAAGAGAGCCCAGATGGCCAGAGGTGTGTGGTGAAGACAGGAGCTCAAAGGGCATCCTACTGCAGATGTGGAGTGGGGGCAGCAAGCACACACTGTCAGGCAGAGAGGTCCTGTACAACCTTGCACGCTGGCACTGTGTTTTAGTTGGGAGTCCCTGGATGCTGCAAGTGCTTTGCACTCAACTATTAACCAAAAAGTTGGCAGTTGAAATCTACCCAGAGACTCCTCAGAGGACAGGCCTGGTGATTTACTTCTGAAAAATCAGCCACTGAAAACCCTGTGGAACACAGTTTGACTTTGACACAGAGAGGGTTGGCACATGTCAGAGGCAACTCAATGGGAATTGATTTGTTTTCTGACCTGAGTCTTAGTTACCTACTGCTGCCATAAAAAAATACCACAAGTGGGTGTCTTTAAAGAACAAGAATTTGTTTTCTCATAGTTTAGGAGGATACAAATCCGCATTCAAGGTGTGGCTGTAGGGGGTGGTCCTCCCCTGTCTATTTGAGCTTCTAGTGGCTGCCAGCAATCATTGGTGTTCCTTGGCATCTGCCTTCACCCTACGTGTTTTTGTGTCTATTCTGGTGTTTTTATAACTTAGAAGTCATTAGTTTTATCACCCATGCTACACTGGTATGACTTTATTAAATACAAAACAAAAGAAAAACCTTATTTCCAAACAGGATTACATTCACATGTACAAGGGCCAGGAATTCGACACATATATGGGGATGACACAATTCAATCCATCACACACCAGATTCCCATCTTGCCTCTTGATGTAAAGTTATGATGAGTCAAAACGCTACAAATAAAAATGCAACTTCTATGATAGAAAGTCTTAGGAATATTGGTAGAATTTAATTTTCAAAAACAAACGAAGGAAGGAAGAAAGGAGAGGAGAGGAAAAAAGAGAGAGATCTCCTTGAAGTGAACACGTCTCAACAAGGATTGAATTAAATGTCATATCTTTATAAACCCTTCCTGCTAATTTTAAAAAGCCACTGTCTTGGTTTGTTAGAATTGCAGAAGTTTGCTTTTCATAGATTGGTGCAAGATAACACACACGTGCTATTCAAACTTTTGGATTACAGTAAATGATACTGTTTTGACCCTTGAGATCAATGTACAATTTCACGCACCCACAATTTTTCTGTAAAATGAAAACCTTTGACAAAATGGTCACACTTCTCTGGAGCGTGACTATGGGCCTACCTAGGGAAAGTAGAGCTTAGGACAACCAGTGTTAAATTGTTGAATGATCTCACAGCTGGAACTGTGATGGCCAATAGAAACTGTTAATCGATGCCCCACCTCAAGCAGCTGCCCAGGGCACTCATGGCTCGCTCCCCCCCCACCCCCAGTTAGACCTCTGAGTGTGACGAAGAAGTTTGTGACTGTTCCCTGGGGTTCTGAGCTGGCAGACCTGAGGATTTCGCAGGTCCTGTGGTTAAGTGCTATGGCTGCTAACCAAGAGGTTGGCAGTTCAAATCCACTAGGTGCTCCTTGGAAACTCTATGGGGCAGTTATTCTCTGTCTTATAGGGTCGTTATGAGCCAGGATCAACTCAACAGCAGTGGGTTTTTTTTTTTTTTTTGGTTGGTGGCCTTGAGGAGCAGTGGGGCTAAGAACACTTGAGCCCTGGGGCTGTACAAGGCATGCAGTCGGTGAGGGTGATTCAAGTCCTGGACACAAGGAACCAGATCCTCCACCAGGTCTCCTGAATCCTGATGGATTCTCAGGAAGGAGGCAGAGACGGAGATGACACAGACCTTTACTGAATGTCTGCTCTGTGTCTCGAAATGTGCTAGGTGCCCTATACAACTAGTCTCATGTGTGGCAGAGTTCTGGAGCAGGAGCATGTGTGCAAGCCATTTCACTCGGGCTGAGAGCATGCTGTCTTGTACCCACACTGCCCTTCAGGGAGGCGCTGATGGTCCTTATCCCCTCACCAATTGGAGGGGAGGCTGTTGTAGAGTAAGAATGCTCCCTTCTTTTAAAGTAAAAGCAAAGAGATTTATTGAGGGTATTACAATTTGGGAATTGGGGAAGTGTTTTAGTCATCTAGTGCTGGCGTAACAGAAATACCACAAGTGGATGGCTTTAACAAAGAGAAATTTATTTCCTCACAGTAAAGTAGGCTAAAAGTCCAAATTCAGGGTGTCAGCTCCAGGGGAAGCCTTCTCTCTCTGTCGGCTCTGGAGGAAGGTCCTTGTCCTCAATCTTCACATGGTCAAGGAGATTCTCAGGCGCAGGGATCCCAGGGCCAAAGGATGCATTCTGTTCCCAGTGCTGCTTTCTTTGTGGTATGATGTCCCCAACTCTCTGCTTGCTTCCCCTTCTCTTTATCTCTTGAGAGATAAAAGGTGGTGCAGGCCCCACCCCAGGGAAACTCTCTTTACCTTGGGTCAGGGAGGTGACCTGAGTAAGAGTGGTGTTACAAGCCCACCCTAATCCTCTCAACATAAAATTACAATCACAAAATGGAGGACAACCACACAATACTGGGGATCATGGCCCTACCAAGTTGACACATATTTCGGGGGGGACACAATTCAACCCATGATAGGAAGCATAGGGCAGAGGTGAATCTACCAGGTGCCCCCCTCTTCTGAGGGAAAGGTGAGCCTTTTATATGGTAATATGAGGAGGGTAAACACATGATAGCATATTACTAATAGTAACAAGAGACCACCATAATCTTCTCCTAACATCAGCAAACTGGGGAGGGGCAGAAATATCATAATCAACTAACCCTTCCCAGAACAACCACATTCTTCTCTCCCCCCCACCATTTGCTAAGAGTGGTTTAGGGAAGTTGTGGGCTACCTTCTCAGGAATGCAGAGGCAGAGGCTTTGGTCAAGCTAAAGTCTTATTCAAAATGGAGTCTAGTTAACAAAATGGAGTTTGAAACGGCTGTCCTGTTTCAGCTAGGTGCCTCAGTTTGGAGTATTCCTTCACAGGGCACACATTTGGCCCACACTGGGTCAAAGTCCTGAGCACAGGTTAGCTATGGGGAGCAGAGCCATAACTCCATGTCCAGTCACAGCCCAGACAGTTCACAGAGAGAAGAACCATGTGGTGTAGGTGAGATAAGGCCCACCCTCTCGTGCAGGGGGGCCCTGCTCCATTTCATTGCTTAAATGCCTTCCAGAGTGGTGAATATATCTTTAGTAGAACCACCTTTTGCTTAATCTAATTTAGTGGACTTATGTTCCTGGTGTAAGATAATATATGTCCTATTACAAATAATCAAACTTCACCAAAATTAAAAAAAACTCACTGAAATTTGAACGTAAGGTTTATTCTGAGCAGTTATTCTGTATGCGTATAGGAGACTGTGTTGATTTCAGAAAAAGCAAATGGGGTTTACAAAGACAGGAGAAGGAAGAAATATAGAAGATCAACCATTGGCTAATCTAATATGATTGATTGTACCCTGCCTTTCCCCTTTACTGAGATCAACTGATATCGGGTTACTTCTGGTCTGGCTGCTAATAATTTGACTTTCCACCCACCAGCACCTTTGAGAGTGTTTGAGATTTAAATTAGGAGGTAATTGTTTGATGATTATACTTTCCTAACTGGATAAGACAAATTTACACTGCTATAGAGCAGTTTCTGACAGGCGTTTGCAGTTTGGGTCAGGCTTTTTATCGTTAAAATTTGGTTTCATAGATAAGAAAAACCTTAAAATCAAAGTAAGATGTCTGTTATTAATTTCCTATTCAACAGTCCCAAACCTGGTCTGGGACAGAACATAATTTTGCATGAAGTAATTCTCAACCTCCTTCTGGGAAGAAATTAACATTCTTGATTAAAAAAAAAATAAAGTAAAGCAATTTAACAATAAACGTTAAAGGGATTAAGATTTGTTCTGAGAAACTTGTCACCCACCCAGTCAAGAAGACAAAGGTGATCTTCAATCAGACATCCTCTACTTACTGAATCAGGTCTAACAATGGCCATCCTATAACCTTTTTCTTTTCCTGTAAAATGTCCCTACCAAAGATAAATTTTATTGTCCTACTAGGGGCCTTTTTGTTTGCATGCAAAACCAACCAAAAACCAATTCCATTGCTGTACAGTCAATTCTGACTCATAGTAACCCTACAGGACAGAGTAGAAACCATAGGGTTTCCAAGGAGCAGCCAGTGGATTCAGAACTGCTGACCTTTCGGTTAGCAGCTGAGCTCTTAACCACTGTGCTAAGTTGTGCTAAATCTTCGACAAGTGCTCATACCTAAACTGTCTAGAAAGTTTGCTTTCTCAAGGACAACCAAGCATGTTCTGAGACAATGATTGTCAAAATATTGTCATAAGCATCAGCTTCAGCAAGGAACTTGCTAGAAATGCACATTTTTAGGTCTCACCCCAAAACCAAACCCACTGCCATCAAGTTGATTTAGACCCATAGCAACATTATAGGACAGAATAGAACTGCTCCATAAGGGTTCCTAGGCTGTAACCTTATGGGACCAGACTGCCAGGTCTTTTCTTCCACAGAGCAGCTGTTGGGTTTGAACAGCTGACCTTTCAGTTAGCAGCTGGGCACTTAACCATTGTGACACCAGGTCTCCAGTCTCACTCCAGATCTATTAAATCGGAAACTCTAGTGGGAGGGCAGGAATCTGTGTTTAACAAGCCCTAGAGGTGATTCAGGTGCAGGGTCAAGTCTGAGAATTGCTGCCCTGAGAAAACTACAGCTTATGATGGTGGTTGGTGGATGCCTTTAAGGACTGCTTTTGGGTTGGATTTTACTGAAGTGGAGCCCTGGTGGTGCAGTGGTTAAAAATTTGGCTGCTAACCAAAAGGTCAGCAGTTCGAATCCATTAGCCACTCCTTGGAAAACCTGTGGGGCAGTTCTACGCTGTCCTATACGGTTGCTATGAGTTGGAATCTACTTGATTACAATGGGTTTGTTTGTTTAAAATTCTCATTGGGTCCCATCCATATCACAGAGGTGGAACATTGGGAACAACCATGTTTTTTCCATTTCTCAACCTCATCACGTGGGGGTGATTTTTGATGTTCAAATAAATCCTTTAAAGCTACTCCTCCAGGTCTAGGGGATTTTTCTATAAGCATGTTAAAGTATTGTTCATCAACCATAACAGTGCTCCAATGTGTGGGGCCACGCATAACTGTTAAAAGTTTGTTAGGAGTATTGACAGGATTGATATAAGGAGGCGTGTGATCCTTAAAACTGTGGGAAAATACATGGTCCACAGCAGCAGAAAAATCTCCCCACCAATAAGTTTCTAAAGCTTGGATCAGTTCATCTGCTGTTATTCCTATATAATCATGCCAATAATTTCAAACCATAGGGAAACAAAAGCACTCTGGCAAAATGGGTTTATTATTGAGCCCTATCAACAGTCTAGTTGTTGGATCCTGATGACAGCCAGTCTGCTGCCATTCTCTAATTTCATCTTTTTAGGTCCATTGTTGGTGTTTAAAAGTGACTTTGAAATTTCTTTTAGGTCAAATTTAGGTGGGCAACATTTTACATAGTCTATAACTATTCTATCATTATTAACTATTCCCTCCTTTTCACTGATTGTGAATGGGATCATCGCAGTCATGAATGAAGATGATGTCCTTAAAAGGTGATTGGGAAGCAGCCTGTTTAGCTGGGCTATCAGCCAGGTCATTTCCTCTGTTTATGAAACCCTTTTGAGTTGATAGGACTGAATTTTAATCACAGCAATCTCAGAGCAGACCAAAATGGCTTCTAAGAGGTCTGCTACTAGGGAACTCTTTTCAGTTGGAGTTCTGGAAAACGTCAAGAACCATCTCTGTTTCCATAACATACCAAAATCATGAATAACCCCAAGTGTATAACTTGAGTCCATAAAAACAATTACCGACTGTCCAGAAGCCAGTTTGCAAGCCCTTGTGAGTTCGATTAGTTCATCTTCCTGAGCTGAAGTGACTTCAGGAAAGGCACCACTTTTGAGGACCAGATGAGGTGGTCATGGCATATCCTCCCTGGTAATAAGAGCTGGTAAGTTCAGGCTTTAAATATGACTGATCAACAAATAGAACTAAATCAAGATTTGATAATGAGGTTTCTTGTAGATCTCACCTGGGAGACAAAAGCTTTTCAGTAAGATTTAAGCAATCATGGGGTGGATGATCATCATCATGAGGTAGAGGTAAAAACGTAGCTGGATTCAGAGAGGTTACAGTATGTAGCCTAATATTAGAAGCTGCCAAAAAAGTAGAACTTCATAAGAAGTCAGCCTGCTGGCTGAAAGATGTTGAATTAATGTTGAGTTTAGAGTGGCTGATACCATATGAGGAAGATAAATGTCAAGAAAATTTCCTAAACTATATCAGCAGTGGCCTCAACTACTCCAGTTGTTGCAGTGACCGCTGTAAGGCTAGGGGAGTAGACCCTTGTGACAGCGTCCAGTTGGATACTATAATAACCAATGGGTCTTTCTTGTCCTCCATATTTTTGAGTGAGGACTCCTAAAAGCATTCCCAGAAGTCTCATGGACGAAAAGTGAAAAGACTGAGTTATAATTAGGAAACCCAAGAGCAGGGGTGTTAACTAATGCTTCTTTTAGTTTAGTGATGGATTTTGGCCATCCTTGGAGAGCTACAGGGAATCAGGCTCCAAATTTTTAAAATAATACTAAAGAGATTGACCTAAACCTAGCAAAGAAAAATCAAAAATTCAAGTTCTGCAATAGCTGCAGAGTACCAGAAATCCTCTTAACTGCTTCTTGGTTGTAGGGACAGGATAAGCTAAGATAGTCTCTTTTCTTTTGGGGTCTATAGTGATCTCTTTTGCTGCAATAATGTATCCTACATATTTAACAAAAGGTTGAGCTAACTAATTTTTTTCTGAAGGCTTTGTGACTGCTTCCGGCTAAATGTTGTTTAACAACAGGATGCTATCGGCAAGACATGGCTGTTGAGAATTAGAACAGACCAATAAATCATCAACATATTGCAACAATGTAGACCGCTGACAAAACTGGAGAAGCTGCAAATCAGCATGTAAAATCTGAGAAAAGCACCTCGTGGACTCAGTAAAGCTCTGAGGCATCACCGTCCAAGTAAATTGTTGATCCCTTCAAGTGAAAGCAAATAAGTATTGACCGTCTGGATAGCCTGGAATGGTTAAAGAAAAAAAAAGCACCGCAAAGATTGACTACTGTAAAATGAGTTGCTTCAGGAGGTACACTAGAAAGAAACACATAATGGTTAGTAACTAAGGGGGAATCTCGGAACTACCATATGATTAATAGCACATGAATCTTGTACAAATCTCCAACCTTGATTGTTTGGTTTCTTAACAGGGAAAACTGGAGTGTTGCAGGGACTGGTGTGAGGAATTTTTATTAAGCCTTTAGTTAGAGAGTCTTGAATTATTGGGGCAAATCCCTTTTTAGCTTCTTGTTTTAAAGGTTATTGTGAAATTTTAGGAAGAGGTTTTGAAGTATTTATCTGGGTTTTAATTGGTTCTGCTGACTGTGCTCAGGCAACATCAGATGTGGTAGCCCATAGGCTCTCAGGGACAGAGAAAAGGCATTCCACAGAATTGGATAAAGGAGGGGAATGACTTTCTTGTAATGGCAATCTAAGTGCCTATAAAGAGCAATAGGCTTCTCCATTTAAAGTATTTTCTATCATACAGAGTCTGATAATTGGCTTCAGATAAATCTAATAGCATCTTTTCTATTTCTGAGAATTTTATTTGACAATTCCATTTGGACAACAAACCTCTTCCTACCAAATTTACTGGAGAATCTAAACTGTGTAAAATTGGGTGCATGTCTACTATAGGACCCAAAGAAACAGAAACAGGTTGGGAATGGTTTAAAGTTTGGCCTTTGTTATTAACTCCTATTATTTTGGAAGTATTATATTCTGGGGCAAAGGCTTTTGTAAAAAGGTGGGTTTTATAGCTGACAGGGTAAGAATTTTCATGGTTCCCCATTTATTTGAACAGTAGTTCCTCCTTGAGTGTTTAGTGCTACCATAGGAAAAACCCCTGACTTGTCCCTGGAGCCCTTTCCTTCTATTTGCTTTAGGCCTCTATCCAGTGTTATATTGCTTAGTATATTTTTCAGTTTTAAACGGTCCTTAAAATGTCCAGGTTTCTTGCAGTAGTAACAAATGATGGGCACGTTACTGAGCCCAACCTTAGCCATATGTCAGGTGGACTTTTTCTGTGTGTGGAACTTATTCTGAGGTTGGATCTCCAATTGCTGTAATTGCAGAGCCTTAAGTTTATTTTGTTCAGCTTTAGTTTTTTGTCCTGTTTTCTCAGCCTTTTGTTCTAGTATTTGAGCCAAGTTGTAAGATGAAGAAATTAATTCATCTGTGAAGTTTAACCAGATCAGCAAGCTCGGGGTGGAGCTCATTAACAAAGATAGAATTGAAAGCAACACGGGGGTCCTGGCTCTTCTAGTTTCAGGCCAGAGTATTCTTGGAAAAGTTTAGTTAAATGATCTCTGTTATCATAAACATTCCATCTTTGTTCGTTTTACAACTTTGAACTTTAGCCCAGTCTAATTTATGGGGAACAACCTTGGAGATGGCATCAATAAGGTTTGTAACAATAGCTTTAGTTTGAGCTAGTAACAGGGAACCAGGAACATCGGCCTTCATAGCTAAAGATTCTATATAATTTAATAAATATGTTAATCCAACCAGGTGATGCAGAATGCGTTCATTTGGTCTTTTCCTTCCACCTTTCTTCATCACCTGATCAGATTAATATATTTATTAAATTATATAAGTCTGCTGGACCAGGTTCAAAATTTCAGCTAAAATCTTAAATTCTTGGGTGAAGTTTTGGGAATCTTCACAAGGATTAGGGAATTTTTTTACAATTGTGCAAAGTTCCACTTTGGACCAAAGGGTAAACACGACATGAGGGGATTTCTGAGCTTCTTCTGGATATTTAAAAGACATTTCAGAAACAGTTTTTTTTTTTTTTTTTTTGTCTTCTAAAGATTCTCTAGAGTAGTATGGGAATTTAGATAATATATCCTCAAAGGAATAGGACAGTAAATGTGGGTAAAGAGGAGTGGCTGTTGGAGGGACAGAAGAAAGAAAAAGGAGCTGGATGTCAGAGGCTGGAGGTGGACTACAGACTCCAGGGAATTTGCCATTTTGGGAAAGGGAGGTGTTATGGGGGTTGCTGCCAGGTAGGTAACTGGTGAGATTACAGAGCTCTGACATGGTAACTCTTTAATTTGTTTAGCATGTTTTGAAATGGTCACCTGCAAGGAGGTGAATTTATCATTTTGATTTCTTTTGGAAGCTTCCAACTAGCAATTTAAAAGGCCTCCCATTACATCTATTTTATTGAGAAGCCCTTAGCCTCCAAAAGGACCATTAGTCTTTTAAATTTCTGACAGTAAGTACATGCCAGCAGCCTAACTACAAGACTGAACTGGGGCCATAATGTTTATTCATATGAACTTCAGGAATCCCAGTAGAGGGTCCGCCTTCAGTCTTGGATGTGGCATTCCCCATCTTACTGAGTAATTTGCAAGTATTAAAGGTCTAAATATGTATGGAAAACTTATGGTGCACCAGAAAGAAAAGGGAGTTCAGTAAAATGAACTGGCCACTAGATGGCAGTCTTGCCAAACTTAATTTGTCAGTGAACCCCCCAGGACACTCGAAGTGCTGAAGCTGTGGGGACATCTTTATAGGTGAGAACAAAGAGCTTGAAGTACATTACTTGATTGTAGTTTGTCTTAGTCACCTAGTACTGCCATAACAGAAATACCACAAGTAGATGGCTTTAACAAAGAGAAATTAATTTTCTCACAATCTAGTAGGTTACAAGTTCAAATTCAGCTCACAGTCTAGTAAGTTACAAGTCCAAATTCAGGGTATTGGCTCCAGGGAATGGTTTTCTCTCTCTGTCTTCTCTAGAAGAAGGTCTTTGTCCTCAATCTTCCTTTGGTTGAGGAGCTTCTCAGGTGCAGGAACCCTGGGTCCAAAGGACATGCTCTGCTCCTAGGGCTATTTTTTTGGTGGTATGAGGTCCCCAACTCTCTGCCTGCTTCCCTTTTCTTGACATAAAAGTTGGTGCAGCTATACCCCAGGGAGGTGACTTGAGTAAGGGTGCTGTTACAATCTGACCCTAATCCTCTTTAACATAAAATTACAATCAAAAAATGGAAGACAACCACAGAATACTGGGAATCATGGCCTAACCAAGTTAATACACACAGTTTTGGGAGAGCATAATTTAATCCATGACACAGTTACAAACTTAGATCATCATTTGATTGGTAGTTACAAACTTAAATTATTGCAAGGCAGGACTTCCTGAAGTGGGGCTCATAAGGTGGGACTTCCTGAAATGGGGGCTCACAAGGTGGGACTTCCTGAAACAAGGGCTAATAAGGCAAGACTTCCTTAAAGTACATATGTGTCTTTCTTAGATTGGCTACAGCCTGGTAACTGCAATGGTACATGACAAGAAGGGAAGTTACAGGGTAGTTACATCATAATTACTGGATATTCCTTCCTTAGAAACAGCCCATTCAAGCAGAACTTTTCCTGTGGGTGTTTGTGTTGAAGATTTAAATAAATGTCAGCACCAAAGTCTGCTCTCAGAGGCTTTGTTTTTATATCCTTTATCACAACTAAGGATTTTTTATTTTTATTTTATTTCCTTAGCTCCATGATTAAGCCTGCACAGAAGATGGCTGTTGCTAGGATAAAAGCAGAATTAACAAAAGGGAGTCAAACCCAGACCTCAAGTCTGCCATTTCAGATTTTAACAGGTATCTCAATTTTTAGTTCCCCTACACAAGTTTTCGAAAAGTTTTAAAACAGCTGTCACGGTTAATAAATATTCCATCTGTATAGAAGTAGCATCCACCACTTTCCCCGAAATACCATTGTGAAAGAAAAAAAAAAAACTAATAACAGACCTCTTACTTTGATTTTTATGGATTTTCTTTCCCAAGAAACCAAAACTTAACAGTAAAAGCCCAACCCCCAAATCTATAAAACTATTGACTTGGTTTTTTCCCCAGCTTTAAGGAGTGTTAATAGTAAGGAAACTGAAGCCCAGTTTAACACAGTGATTAAATCTTTGCAAACCCCTTTGTTAACCATAACCTAGATCAGAGTTTGTCTAATGCAAAAGAATGTAGCTTTAGGTAATTTCCCTTTCTTCCTGAGAGAGGAGGTACCTTTTATCATTTTAAAACCTCCAAAAAAAAAATTTTTTTTTTTTAGGACTGCACGTAAAGATTGGTGCAAGTGAATGAGGGAAAGGACAGCTAGGCCAGAGACCAACCAGCAGCCTAATATCACCTAATCTCAGTAAAGGGGACAGGGTTCAATCAATCATGTTAAGAGTGGCCAGTGGTTGATCTTCCATTTTTCTCCTTCCTTTTTTCTTTCCAAGCTTCATTGTAACTAACCTACATGGAGCCATGTGGTTTTTTAAGAATCAGAATGGTCTTTCTATATGCATACAGAATAGCTGCTCAGAATAAACCTTATGGTTCAATTTCTTTAAAAATTTGATTGATTTTTTTAACACCACATACTCATGGTATGGCCCTACTCTGCATAGGGTCATTTCTGTTTGCATCACTGAACGTACAAGAAAAAACTTGAGACTTCATACCACATGTCAACCTTGTTGCTTGCTCAGGGGTTAGAGTGTACCTATGTACTGCCAGTTAAAACGGGTAGGAAACGAGGTGTGTCAGTAAGGTTTACTCCATTCAGGGACTCGACTGCCATTTACATATAAGCAGTGTAATTGCAGAGAAAGCAGGAGCTGGCACCGACTAGGCTGGTGCTTGGTATGCTAATTTCAGTTCTCTAACCTAAGAAGCCTGCTTGGGAAGAGAATTTAGAGCTGGAGAGAATTGCAACCCAGTGAGATTTAGTGACTTTCCCAAAGGTCACCAAAAAACCCGTTGCCATCCTGTCGATTCTGACTTACAGCGACCCTATAAGACAGAGCAGAACTGCCCCCGTAGGGTTTCGAAGGTCACACAGCTAATTAATTGGAAATTTGCTGTGTTTTTAATGTACAAAGGGTTTTGCATACCTTATCTCATTTAATCCTCCTGGGTATTTTATTACTAAAATCATCATGCTGTTAGAAGGGGAATAACACAGAGAGAAGTTAAGCTGCAATTTGCTCAAATGTGCTCTGTTAGTAAGTAGAGATAGCAACTTAGGCCACTGAGATTTCAGTTTAGGTCAGGCTGGTCCCAAAGCAGGAGGTTTTCAGGTTACTTTTTGCTTACTGGGGACAGAGCTAAGATTGGATGTCCCAATTGTTAAAAATCAGCAAAGAACATGTATGCCTAGTTCCTATGCCTAAACATAAAAGGCTGCATGTATTAAATTAAGAAGAGAAAAATAATCAGGCTTTCTATAAATTGAATTCATCCTTTTATTTAGTTCCTGACCAAATTTACTATTATCAAGATATTTACTATATTTCATTTTATTCTAAGTTGCCTAAACAGCAACAAAGGTTTTATAAACATTATGAATCGGAATAAAAATTTGCACAAATGTCTTTTTTCCATTTTTTCTCCTTCATTTGAGAAATGAAGTATATCTAGCAAAAAATGTAGTATATTCTTGGTCCTTAATTGTAACCATTAAAAAAAAAGAAAAAAGCTAACATTCAGGTTTACATATTTGGAGACAAGTAAAAATGAATTTCTCCTTTACTCAAGTAATTTCCCACCATCTGGTGGGGCAGCTCTTAAATGTATCCTACTCTGGCCCTGGTTGTTTGGGCAGGATAAATATGGGAATGTTACGATAGCATATACCACAAGCCCTGGCCAGGCATTCTGCTTCCCGTGCCAGGCCTGGAAGTTGGCCAAGCATACAAGGACAGGACATTCAGGGCCGTTCACTACCTAAAAAAAACCCATTACCATCAAGTCTAGTCTAACTCATAGTGACCCTATAGGCAGAGTAGAACTACCCCATAGAGTTTCGAAGGAGCGCCTGGTGGATTTGAACTACTGACATTTTGGTTAGCTGCCATAGCACTTAACCACTACCTTCACTACGTAGAGGCCTTAAAAGAACTTGGAAGAGTGTGCACAGTGGAACCAGCATGGGGTGGCAGGAGTTGCTGAGGTAGGGCACTATGAAGGAGATGTGTAGTGGCTGTGCCTGGCATAGAGTAGATGCTCAATATAAACACATGATGCGAATGGGTGGCTTGGAAGTCTTTGGGAAGAAGGAGAAAAAAGAATGTTAAAAGCAAAACAAAGTTTCTGTAAACTAAAAGAAGAGTTTTATCCAGATTTAAAGATTTGCAAATTGGGAAGAACCAAAATGAAAGTTCAAAATGGTGTTCCAAAGAGGGAGCATAAGCACAAGTCCTTTATACTCAGTGTTGCGTAACTCTGTGTAGGGTCACTATGAGTCAGAATTGACTCGATAGCAATGGGTTTTGTTTTTGGTTTGGTATAGAGTTGGGAAAGAATATGGGGCTACCTTTGATTAGTTAATATTCGACATGCTCTGTAAGACTCATTTCTATCGGCTGGGGTACTCAAACTTAGCCTCAGTTTCCTGCATTGTAGAGCTTGTTCCTGCAACAATCTTGGCAGGCTACCTCGGAATGTTGCAGAACAAGTTATTTAGGTCAATAGTGTAGTCATGGGTCACGTACACCAAAAAGTAGAAGCAGGGGCCTAGGAGTCAGACCTGTCAGTCATATTAGTTATATCAAGCCCCTCAGTTTTAGAGTGTTCTTTCACACTTCTCCCTTCTGATCATAAATCTCTGTAGAGATTCTTTGATCACCATTGTAAGAGTGTTTTTTTTCCCTCCTGCATGAACTTCACATTGAATTGATCTTTTTATAAGTTGGATCTTTCATCAACCTTTTCACCATGCCATAGCTCAGACAGTATGTTTCTGTGATCCTCCATTTGGGGCCTGTGTGGAGGAAGGCCACATTTGGAGGCCTTAACATCCAAAAAGGCTAACTCAAGGTGTGAGGTTGGTATTCTCTAAGAACTTGATTTTGTCAAGATACATAACCCTCTGAATAGCAAGGGGGATTGCAATTTGGTTAGAAGCATTAGACAGACATTTCATACAACTTTTAGTTAGGCCTACAATAATTACAGCAATCAAAAAGATTAACCCAGTTTGTAGTATACAGCACAACCAGGAATCAATGCCATCGGGTAACCAATTAAAGGTATCTGAAAGGAAGAGCCAGGCATAAAAAAAAAAAAAAAAAAATTGGAGGTATTAAATGTAGCCAAGTAGCCTTCTAGTGGATCTTTCTAATATCTTGTTCTACCTCTTCTGTGGTATTTATCCAGGTGAAGTAGGAGGTACAGGCATACCTTGTGTTATTGAGCTTCACTTTATTGCACTTCTCAGACACCTCGTTTTTTACAAATTGAAGGTTTGTGGCAACCCTGCATCAAGCAAGTCTATTGGTGCCATTTTTTCCAACAGCATATGCTCATTTTGTGTCTCTGTGCCACATTTTGGTAATTATCACAATATATCAAACTTTTTCATTATTATCATATCTGTTATGGTGATTTTTAATCAGTGATCTTTGATGTTACTATTGTTTTCAGGTACTACGAACTATGTTCATTGTGTGTTCCGACTGCTTCACTGATTGGCCATTCCCCCATCTCTCTCCCTATCCTTGGGCCTCCCTATTCTCTGAGACATGACAGTATTAGGCCTATTAATAACCCTACAATGGTCTCTAAGTGCTCAAGTGAAAGGACAAGTCACACATCTCTCACTTTAAATTGAAAGCTAGAAATGATTGAGTTAGTGAGGAAGATATGTCGAAAACTGAGATAGGCTGAAAGCTAGTCCTTTTGCACCAAAAGTTTAGTCAAGTTGTGAATGCGAAGGAAAAGTTCTTGAAAGAAATTAAAAGTGCTACTCCAGTGAACACATGAATGATAAGAAAGCAAAACAACCTTATTGCTGATATGGAGAAAGTTTTAGTGGTCTGGATAGAAGGTCAAAAGAGCCACAACATTCCCCTAAGCCAAAGCCTAACCCAGAGCAAGGCCCTCTTTTCAATTCTTTGAGTACTGAGAGAGGAGAGGAATCTGCAGAAAAAATGTTTGAAGCTGGCAGAGGTTGGTTTGTGAGGTTTAAGGAAAGAAGCCGTCTCCATAACACAAAAGGGCAAGGGAAGCAGCAAGTGCTGCTGTAGAAGCTGCAGCAAGGTATCCGGCAGATCCAGCTGAGATAATTGATGAAGGCGGCGACGCTAAACAACAGATTTTCAGTGTAGATGAAACAGCCTTATGTTGGAAGAAGATGCTTAGGAAGAAAGTCTAGGACTTTCATAGCTAGAGAGAAATCAACCCCTGGCTTCAAAGCTTCAAAGGACAGGCTGACTCTCTTGTTAGGGGCTAATGCAGCTGGTGACTTTAAGTTGAAGCCAATGCTCATTTACCACTCCAAAAATCCTAGGGTCCTCAAGAATGATGCTAAATCTACTCCGCCTCTGCTCTGTAAATGGAACAACAAAACCCGGATGACAGCATATTAGCTTACAACGTAGTTCACTGAATATTTTAAGCCCACTGTTGAGACCTACTGCTCAGAAAAAAAGATTCCTTTCAAAATAGTACTGCTCGCTGGCAATGCACCTGGTCACCCAGAGCTCTAATGCAGATGTATAAGGACATTAATGTTGTTTTCATGCCTGCTAACATAACTTCCACTCTGCAGTCCATAGTTCAAGGAGTAATTTCAACTTCCGAGTCTTATTATTTAAGAAATACATTTCATAAGGCTAGAGCTGCCATAGATAGTGATTCTCTAATGGATCTTTGCAAAGTAAATTGAAAACCTTCTGGAAAGGATTCATCATTCTAGATGCCATTAAGAACATTTGCGATTCATGGGAGGAGGTCAAAATATCAACATTAACAGGAGTTTGGAAGAAGTTGATTCCAACCTTCATGGATGACTTTGAGGGTTTCAAGACATCAGTGGAAGAAGTAATTGCAGATGCAGTGGAAATGGCAAGATAATTAGAATTAGAAGTGAGCCTGAAGATATGAATGAATTGCTGCAATCTCAAGAAAAAACTTTAACAGATGAGGAGTTGCTTCTTATGGATAAGCAAAAAAAGTGATTTCTTGAGATGGAATTTACTCCTGGTGAAGATGCGATGAACATTGTTGAAATGACAACAAAGGATTTAGAATATTACATAAACTTAGTTAATAAAGCAGCGGCAGAATTTAAGAGGATTGACTCCAATTTTAAAAGAAGTTTTACTGTGGATAAAATGCTATCAAGCAGCAATGCGTGCTACAGAGAAATCTTTTGTGAAAGGAAGAGTCAATCAATGTGGCGAACTTCACTGTTGTCTTATTTTAAGAAATTGCCACAGCCACCCAAGCCTTCAGCAGCCACCACTCTGATCAGTCAGCAGCCATCGACATCAAGGCAAGATCCTCCACCAGCAAAAAGATTATGACTCACTGAAGGCTTAGATGATGGTTAGCATTTTTTAGCAATAAAGCCTTTTTTAATTAAGGTTTGTACTTTTTTTTAGACATAATGCAATTGTACTTAATAGACTACTGTATAGCATAAACATAACTTTTCTATGCACTGAGAAACCAAAAAATTCATGTGACTCACTTTACTGTGATATTCACTTTATTGTGGTGGTTTGGAACCAAACCCACAATATCTCTGAAGTATGCCTGTATTAGCAATGGTACAAACTTCCCCTCATTTGGCTAGAAGGAAATCAATAACTGTCCTATCATTTAGTACAACTTTAGAAAGAGATTCTAAAAATTTGTATTGGGCTGACATTCCATCTGCAATATCATCAGCAATATGAGACATTGTAGTAGATAAATGGTGAATAGATTTTTCAAGCTGAGGAACACCATAGTTGGTTAGAAGTGCTGGGAAGAATACCCAGCCCATCTCAGGTTTTTCAGCTACTGGATTATGTTGTGGCATAAAGTATCTCCTATTCTGAATGATGATCATCAAATGACTAGTTCAGTGTATACTTTCATTACAGGAATGGGCATCTAAAAAACTTGTTGCCATCAAGTCGATTCTAACTCATAGAAACCATATAGAACAAAGTAGAACTACCCCATAGGGTTTCCAAGTAGTTGCTTGTGGATTCAAACTGCTGACCTTTTGGTTAGCAGCCAAGCTCTTAACCACTATGTCAACAGGGCTTCTGGACATGGAAAGGAACTCCTAAAAGACCTAAGGTGCTGTCTTAGGCTGGATTCCCTAGAGAAGCAAAACCAGTAAAGCATATAAATATATAGAGATTTATATCAAGGAAACAGCTCATGTGATTGTAGAGGCTAGAATGTCCCAAGTCCATGGATCAGGGTAGGGCAGGCTTCTCCTGATTCATGTAGCTGCAGGGGCTGGTGAACCCAAGACTGACAGGTCAGAGAGCAGGACTTTAGCTCATAGACTATGAAGATCGATGAATCCCAAGATCAGTAGTCAGGACTGCAAGTCTTCTCCTGATTCACATAGTAGCAGTGGCTGGTGAACTCAAGGTCAGCAGGTAAGCTGCTAGCTCAAGTCCCAAGAACTGGAGGTCAGACAAGAGGCAGCTACAGGATCCAGAATAAGCCAAAAGCCTTGGCAAGGCGAGCAAGAAGGGGGGCACTTCATACCACCAAGAAAGAAGCACCGCAAGCAGAGCATGTCCTTTGGAACTGGGGTTCCTGCGTTGAGAAGCTCCCAGTCCAGGGTAGGGTTGATGACAAGGACCTTCCTCCATAGCTATCAGAGCAAGCCTTCCCCTTCAGCTGACACTCTGAATTTGGACTTCTAGCCTACTAGATTGTGAGAGAAAAAACTTCTGTTTGTTAAAGCTATCCACTTGTGCTATCTCTGTTATAGCAGCACTGGATGACTAAGACAGGTGCTGGAACCCATCATGTTCCAGCTATCTAAGCGGAGTAATGCCCAGGCAGGAGGTTCATCACTTGGGTTCAGTTCCTTTATTGTGGGATAATTTGATCTTCCCCACAAAAATACATACCCATAAGAAGAGAAAATCATGATACTTCCAGTATAATTGTGTGGAAAGGAATGGTTTGATTGACTTACTCAAGCCAATTTTCTGTTAAAGAATTGGTACAAATGGACAATTGTCCCATCCTTAGTGGGTTCCAGAGTCTAATACAGAGGGGGGACAAGTTGCTTAAATATGTTTTATTTCTCTTTAGGCAATCTGGTATATTCTTTGCCTGCACCAATAAATTCATAAAGTATCTAGGGAGATCTACTTGTTGGACTGGAAAATCAGTTTGACAAGTATGATAAGGAAAGATTTCTTTCACCCTAGAGAAATTTTGTATTCTTTCTATAATTTGCATTAGATTAAAGCATAGTACCTGAAGTTGAGCCAACAATCCAGGGAGAAGCCACAATCTAACACATATGGCTTGTTTAAAGGTGATGTTGATGTTAACAGTAGCATTGGGTAAAAAAAAAAAAAGCATTGGGTACGAGACTGTAATTTAATATAGGAGATATTAATGGATAAGAATTTTCATGCCCAGATTATGTAGGAAGATGACAGATCCAACATTCAGTCAAATTGCTAATTTAACAAATGCATTTTCTCTCCAAACATTAGAAGAAATTGTTAGGAATAGAAGAATAAAGCTTAAATGGACATTTGTGTTGAATAAAACTACCAGGAAATAAGATCATAAGTATGTAGTAGAGCTAATACCATGAGGATAGCTACAACTACTAAGTAAAGTCCACAAAATTCAGCAACATGCATAAGGGCTTGTTCCGCGATCTTGGGACTAGCTGTCTATTTCCATAATTGTTTGCTTCTGGGAGACCTCAGTGTAGGTGAAGTTTGAAGTCACCTGCTGGTGTACTTGTTTAATATTGGAAGGTGCACATTTAAGTTGACTTGCATGTATCCATGTTGAGTTTGGCTGTGCACTAGTTGGTCAGCAACACCTGAAATGGCCCCTTCCAATGGACTTCTAAAATTTTGGAGCTGAAACTCTTCCAGTAGACTAACTCTCCAGGTTGCAGACCATGGTCAGAGAAGTCAGGAGCCTCAAGATGTTTGTCCGTGAAGGATTGTTCTACCTGTGAGACACAAACTTGAGAATAGGCCATCAGCGCTTTGCAATGCTTAAGGATATCTGCATTAACAATGTGTGGATCAGTGTAAGTAATGTGATTTAAAAGCATAGGTCTCTCAGTGACTATCTTATTAAGAGACAGCTTGTGTTTTCCAAATGGAGAGGGTCTAAGTTTTAATAACACCAAAACGAGTACTGTAGGCCATGGCAGCTCTAGGCTCTCTGTTAATGTAGCTGTTTTTTAAATAATTCCATTGGTATGTTCTACTAATCCAGAGGACTGGGGATGATAAGGAGTATGTAGAAACAGCGATCAGAAAAATTTTGCGATTTTTTTTCTTTTTAGTTTATTGTGCTTTAGGTGAAAGTTTACAAATCAAGTCAGTCTCTCATACATAAATTATACACACCTTTCTGTGTACTCCTAGCTGCTCTCCTCTTAATGAGACAGCACATTCCTCCTCTCCGCCCTGTATTCCCCATGTCCATTCAGCCAGCTCCTGTCCCCCTCTTTCTTCTCATCTCGCCACCAGACAGGAGTTGCCCACATAGTCTCAAGTGTTTACTTGAGCCAAGAAGCTCACTTTTCACAAGTATCATTGTCTGTCTTACAGTCCAGGCCAATCCCTATCTGTAGAGTTGGCTTCGGGAATGGTTCCAATCTTGGGCTAACAAAGCGTCTGGGGATCATGATCGTCTCAGTCAGACCATTAAGCCTGGTCTTTTTACAAGAATTTGAGATCCGTATCCCACTGTTCTCCCTCTCCATCAGGGATTCTCTGTTGTGTTCCCTGTCAAGGCAGTGCTCAGTGGTAGCCGGGCACCGTCTAGTTCTTCTGGTCTCAGGCTGATGGAGTCTCTGGTTTATCTGGTCTTTTCTGTCTCCTGGGCTCATCTTTACCATATGTCTTTGGTGTTCTTCATTCTCCTTTGCTCCAGGTAGGTTGAGACCAAGTTGCACATCTTAGATGGCCACTTGATAGCGTTTAAGATCCCAGACACCTCTTACCAATGTAGGATGCAGAATGTTTTCTTAATACATTTTGTTATGCCAATTGACCCTGATATCCCCTGAAACCATGGTCCCCAGACCCCCACCCCTGCTACTCTGGCTTTCAAAGTGTTTGGTTGTATTCAGGAAACTTCTTTGATTTGGTTTAGTCCAGTTGTACTGACTATCCCTGTGTTGTGCATTGACCTTCCCTTCACCTAAAAAAATTTATATGTACTTTCTAGTTAGTGAATATCCCTCTTCCTCCCTCCCCACCCCTGTAACCATCAAAGAATATTTTCCTCTGTGTTTAAACTTTATCTAGATTTCGTATAACAGTGGTCTCATACAATATTTGTCCTTTTGCAATTGACTAATTTCACTCAGCATGATGCCATCCAGATTTCTCTATGTCATGAAATGTTTCACAGATTCATTGTTGTTCTTAATCATTGCGTAGTATTCCATTGTGTGAATATACTGTAATTTAATTACTCATTCATCCATTGATGGGCACCTTGGTTGCTTCCATCTTTTTGCTATTGTAAGCAGTGCTGCAATGAACATGGGTATGCATATATTTGTTTCTGTGAAGGCTCTTATTTCTTTAGGGTATGTTCCAAGGATTTGCATTGCTGGGTCATATGGTAGTTTATTTCTAGCTTTTTAAGGAAGTGCCAAATCAATTTCAAAAGTGGTTGTACCATTTTACATTCCCACCAGCAGTGTAGAAGTGTTCCAGTCACTCCACAACCTCTCCAACATTTGTTACGTTGTGTTTTTTGGATTAATGCCAGCCTTGTTGGCGTGAGATGAAATCTCATTGTAGTTTTGATTTGCGTTTCTCTAGTAGCTAATGATCGTATTTCCTCATGTATCTTTTAGCAGCCTGAGTGTCTTCTTTGGTAAAGTGTCCTTTCATATCCTTTGCCAGTTTTTTAATTGGGTTATTGGTCCTTTTGTAGTTGAGTTTTAGCAGTATCATGTAGATTTTAGAGATCAGACACTTACTGGAAGTGTCATAGCTAAAAACTTTTTCCCAATCTGTAAAATCTGCTGCCGTAGAGTCAATTCCAACCTGTAGGAACCTTGTATGACAGAGTAGAACTGCCCCATAGGGTTTCCAAGGAGCACCTGGTGAATTCGAACTTCTAAACTTTTGGTTAGCAGCCGTAGCTCTTAACCACTACGTCACCAAGTTTTCCTTCCCAATCTGTAGGTAATCTTTTTACTCTTTTGGTGAAGTCTTTGGATGAGCATAGGTGCTTGACTTTTAGGAGCTCGCGGTTATCTAATTTCTCTTCTGGTGTTTGTACATTGCTAGTAATGTTTTGTAAACTGTTTATGCCATGTATTAGGGCTTCCAAATTGTCCCCATTTTTTCTTCCATGATCTTTATCCTTTTAGATTTTATATTTAGGTCTCTGATCCATTTTGAGTTAGTTTTTGTGCATGGTGTGAGGTATGGGTCTTGTTTCATTTTTTTGCAGATGGATATACAGTTATTCCAGCACCATTTGTTAAAGATACTGTTTTTCCCCCACTTGAAGGGACTTTGGGCCTTTGTCAAGTATCAGCTGCTCATATGTGGATGGATTTATGTCTGGATTCTCAATTCTGTTCCATTGGTCTATGTATCTGTTGTTTTACCAGTACCAGGCCATTTTGACTACTGTGGCAGTATAATATGTTCTAAAATCAGGTAGTGCGAGGCCTCCCGCTTTGTTCTTTTTAAGTAATGTTTTACTTATCCAGGGCCTCTTTCTCTTCCGTATGAAGTCGATGACTTGTTTCTCCATCTCATTAAAAAATGTCACTGGTATTTGGATTGGAATTGCATTTTATCTGTAGATTGGGTAGATAGACATTTTTACAATGTTGAGTCTTCCTACCCACAAGGAAGGTATGTTTTTTCCACTTATGTAGGTCTCTTTTGGTTTCTTGCTGTAGTGTCTTATAGTTTTCTTTGTATAGGTCTTTTACATTTTTGGTTAGATTTATTCCGAAGTATTTTGTCTTCTTCGGTGTTATTGTAAATGGCATTGATTTGGTGATTTCCTCTTCAATGTTCTCTTTGTTGATGTAGAGGAATACAACTGATTTATGTATGTTTATCTTGTATCCTGATACTCTGCTGAATCTTCTATTCGTTTCAGTACTTTTCTTGAGGAGTCTTTAGGTTTTTCTGAGTGTAAGATCATGTCATCTGCAAATAGAGTTAATTTTACTTCTTCTTCTCCAATTTCGATGCCCTTTCTTTCTTTGTCTAGCCTAATAACTCTGGCTAGGACCTCCAGCACAATGTTGAATAAGAGTGATGAAGAAGGTCATCCTTGTCTGGTTCCTGTTCTCAAGGGGGATGCTTTCAGTCTCTCTCCATATAGGATGATATTGGCTGTTGGCTTTGTATAAATGCCCATTATAATATTGAGGAATTTTCCTTCTATTCCTATTTTGCTGAGAGTTTTTATCATGAACGGGTGTTGGACTTTGTCATATACCTTTTCTGCATCAATTGTCTTGTATTTTATTTATGTGATGGATTACATTGATTGTTTTTCTAATGTTGAACCATCCCTGCATACCTGGTATGAATCCCATTTGGTCGTGATGAATTACTTATTTGATATGTTGTTGAATTCTATTGGCTAGAATTTTGTTGAGGTTTTTCATCTATGTTCATGAGGCATATAGGTCTGTAATTTTCTTTTTTTTGTGGTGTCTTTACCTGGTTTTGGTATCAGGGTTATACTGGCTTCACAGAATGAGTTTGGGAATGTTCCATCCTTTTCTGTGCTCTGAAATACCTTTAGTAGTAACAGTGTTTGGTAGAATTCTCCAGTGAAGCTCTCAGGGCCAGGGCTTTTTTTTCTTGGGAGTTTTTAAATAAGTTTTTCAATCTCTTCTTTTGTTATGGGTGTATTTAGTTTTCTACCTCTGTTTTTGTTAGTTTAGGTAGGTAGTATATTTTTAGAAATTTGTCCATTTCTTCTAGGTTTTCAAATTTGTTAGAGTACAATTTTTCATAGTACTCTGATTCTTTTAATTTCAGTTGGGTCTATTATGATATCACCCACCTCATTTCTTATTCAGGCTATTTGCTTCGTCTCTTGTTTTTCTTTTGTCAGTCTGGCCAATGGTTTATCGATTTTAATCTTTTCAAAGAACCAGCTTTTGGTCTTGTTAACTCTTTCAATTTTTTTCTGTTCTCTATTTCATTTAATTCTGCTCTAATTTTTATTATTTGCTTTCTTCTGGTGCCTGAGGGTTTCTTTTGTTGCTCTCCTTCTATTTGTTCAAGTTGTAGGGATAATTCTTTGATTTTGGCCCTTCTTTTTGGATGTGTGCATTTACTGATATAAACTGACCTCTGAGCACTGCTTTCACTGTGTCCCAAAGGTTCTGATAGGAAGTGTTTTCATTCTTATTGGATTCTAAGAATTTCTTTATTCCATACTTAATGTCCTCTATAGCCCAGTTGTTTTTGAGCAGGGTATTGTTCAGTTTCCAAGTGTTTTCTTTTCCCTGCTTTTTCTGTATTGATTTCTACTTCCTTGGTCTTATGGTCAGGGAAGATGCTTTGTAATATTTCAATGTTTTGGATTCTGCTGAGGCTTGCTTTATGACCTAATATGTGGTCTATTCTAGAGAATGTTCCACGTGCACTAGAAAAGAAAGCATACTTGGCTGCTGTCAGGTGGAGTGTTCTGTATATGTCTATGAGGTCAAGTTATTTGATTGTGGCATTTAGATTTTCCATGTCTTTATTGAGCTTTTTTCTGGATGTTCTGTCCTTCACTGAAAGTGGTGTGTTGAAGTCTCCTACTATTATTGTGGAGCTGTCTATCTCACTTTCCAATGCTGATAGTTTGTTTTATGTATCTTGAAGCCCTGTTGTCGGGTGCATAAATATTTCATATGGCTATATCCTCCTGGTATATTGTCCTTTCAATCGTTGTATAGTGTTCTTCGTTATCCTTTGTGGTAGATTTAACTTTGAAGTCTGTTTTGTCAGAAATTAGTATTGCCACTTTTGTTCTTTTTTGATTGTTGTTTGCTTGACACATTTTTTCTATCTTTCGAGTTTTAGTTTTGTTTGCATCTTTAAATCTAAGGTGTGTCTTTTTTAGGCAGCATATAGACAGATCGTGTTTCTTTAATCCATTCTGCAACTCTCTGTCTCCTTATTGGTACATTAATCCATTTACATTCTGCATGATTATTGATAGGTATGAGTTTAGTGTTGTCATTTTGATGTCTTTTTTTTGTGTTGTTGACAGTTTCTTTTTTCCACTTAATTTTTTGTGCTGAGTGGTTTTTCTTTATAAATTGTGCATTCCTCTTTTTCTTCGATGTTGATTTTGTTTTCACTGAGTCTGTATGTTTCTTGTATTTTATTTTGATATGCAGGATCGTTAGTCTCCTTTGTGCTTACCTTAATATTTACCCCTATTTTTCTAAATTGAAACCTAACTTTTATCTCCCTATATCACCTTGATTTCCTCTCTATATGAAAGACCTATGACTGCTTTATTTATTGATTTAATGTCGTCATCTTTTACATAATGATATTGGTGATTCCCTGTTTTAAGCCTTTTTTTTTCTTGATTTATTTTTGTGATTTCCGTATCTGGGTTGATATCTCGTTGCTCTGTCCTGTGTTCTAGTCTTCGGCTGATATCTGATATTATTGATTTTCTAACCAGGGAATTCCCTTTAGTGTTTCTTGTAGTTTTGGTTTGGTTTTTGCAATTCCCTAAACTTTCGTTTATCTGGAAATGTCCTAATTTCACCTTCACATTTGAGAGACAGTTTTGCTTAATATATGATTCTTAGCTGGCAATTTTTTCCTTCAATGCTTTATATATTTCATTCCATTGCCTTCTTGCCTGCATGGTTTCTGCCAGGTAGTCCAAGCTTATTCTTATTGACTCTCCTTTGTAGGTGACTTTTTGTTTATCCCTAGCTGCTCTTAAAATTTTCTCTTTATCTTTGGTTTTGGCAAGTTTGGTTATAATGTGTCTTTGTGACTTTTTTGGGGATCTACCTTGTATGGGGTTCGAAGTGCGTCTTGGTTGGATATCTTCTCATCTTTCACGATGTCAGGGAAGTTTTCTGCCAACAAATCTTCAACAATTCTCTGTTTAGCTCTCGCTGTTCTGGTACTGCATTCACTCGTAGATTATTTCTCTTGATTCTTGGGGTTTCTTCATTAAAAAAAAAATTATTTCCCCTGATTTTTCTTTGAATATGTTCTTGCCAAGTGTTTTATCTTCAATCTTGCTGATTCTCACTTCAATTTTCTCAATTCTGCTCTGCCGACTTTCTATTGAGTTGTCTAATTCTGCAATTTTATTGTTAATCTTCTGAATCGTGATTGCTGTCTATGGATTCTTGCAGCTTATTATTTTTTTTTTTTATTATGTTCTTGAATAGTCTTCTTAATTTCCTTGACTGCTTTTTCTGTGTGCTCCTTGGCTTGTTCTGCATTTTGCCTGATCTCCTTCCTGATGTCTTGAAGAGTTCTCTATATTAATCTTGTATTCTACATCTGGTAATTCCAGGAATACATCTTCATCCAGAAGATTCCTTGTTTCTTCATTTTGGGAGTTTGTTGAAGAAATCATGGTCTGCTTCTTTATGTGATTTGATATTGACTGTTGTCTCCCAGCCATCTATAAGTTATTGGATTAATTTATTTTATGTTTGCTCACTGTGTCCTAGGTTCTTGCTTGGTTTTGTTTTGGTATACCCAAAAAGGCTACTAGAATGAGCTAACTTGATTATTCGAGCCTTTGAAGCACTAACGTCCTATCACCTGATGGCTAGAGCTGTTACCAGACATATGAGCCTAGGAGTCTATTCACTATTCTTGTATAGATTCAGCTCAGGTGTCCAGGTAGTTGGTCACCTAGCGTGTGGTGCAGGCTCTCACCTATGATCTTGGAGGAGCAGTGGTGATTAGTGTATGCACAGGTTTCTGGCTGCAGCAGGGGGTCACCCTCTGAGGAAAGCTGACATCCTTCTTCCGAATGTCTGTGAGGAAGGCACATCCGTGTTCACTAGAGTGCTCTGGTGGGTGGGCACTGCAGCCGTAACATAGGCACCCAATGTTTTAACTGTAAGGACTGGGAGGTACTGCTTATCCTTGGACCCCTGCTGCAGGTGGCTAGGTGTTGTGGGTGGAGCCACCAGTCCTCAGGCCCCTGCTGTGGGTAAGGCCCTGTTTAATGGGCAGAGCAGGATCAAATGTCAAAAAACCACCTCACCACTGCACAGCTAAAACAGTTACAGTCAGACCTCTAACAGATTCACTCCTGCAACATACTAGCCAGATTGTATCTGCTATGATGCTAGATAGGCTGAAAGCTGCGGAATTGGTTAGAGTCCTCTTAAGTTCACAGATCCATGCAGGGGTTAAATACAAAGTCTGTGGACCACTTGTGCCTGAACAGGAGCCACTTCTGTCCTGAGTTTCCAGATTAGGGGAGTCAGCAGAGTATTTTTCCCCATTTGTTAATTTGTTCCTTCTCCAAGGCTGGGAGAATGGCTCAGAAAGTGCAGCAGGACCTATCTCAGGCCCAGAGAAATCAACTGTTACCGAAGCCAGCTGAGGCAGAGGGAGGAGGGATCAGATAGATGTGAGAGAGTGCTTTCAAAAGGAGGAGCTATTTGAGCCACACACTATATTAGACAAAATCACTTATCTTGTGCCAAGAGTGCTGTTTTCTCTCAGGTTCTGGAAGCGTGTGTAGATTTTGTGCACTGGCTTGGTCTCCCCATGGTCATGCCGAGGGTCAGGGCTGTGCCACCTCAGTTGCCTTCTTTTGCTGAAGCGGCCACGTCCCGAAACACTACTTGCAGCCCCGCTGCAGTTGCTCCAGGGGATCGGGGTGCACCACTTCTTTTGCCTTCTTTTGCTGAAGCAGCCATGTCCTGAACACTACCGGCAGCCCTGCCACAGTCACTCCAGGGAATTGGGACTGAGACACTCCCAATGACTCAGCAACTCCTCGCTGCTTCTGCGCCGTCTCTCCCTCCTTCTGTCACTGAGTCTGATTTCTTAACTTTGCCTTTGGTGATATGGCTTGTCATATGCATAATTGATTCACTTGTTTTTTCATGTCTTTGTTGTAAGAGGGACCACTGGAAGTGTCTTACTACTCTGCCATCTTGGCTTCACCCCCTCAAATTTCTTTAATAATCCGTCAAGTAAAATGCTTTCCCCTGTCACTGTGAAGTGTGGTGGGAGTATCTCATGATGGTATGATATTCTCTATTACCTTCTTAGCAACAAAAGTGGCAGTTGCTTGTGAAGTGGGATAAGCTTCAACCCAATGAGTATACAATACAAATCATTACTAAGACAAATTTGTATCCCACAGAGGAAGGAAGTTGAAAGAAATCTATCTGCCATTCCAACACTGGACCCAGAGGTAGAGGAAATTCTCTTGGTGATGCTTTCAAGAGCTTCTCTGGATTCTGTCTTTGACATGCTTGACATTGTGCATAAGCTTGTTTGGCTATAAGGCAGAAATTCCCCACCAATGTTTTTCCATAATTTGGGCCATTTTAGCAGCTGCATGGTGGCTTAGAGAATGAATTGTGCATTGCATACGCAGCTTTAGGCTTGCTGGTGGTGTAGGTTTTTTATTTGGCCCCATTCCATTTGCACCCTTGTTATTTCCACTCATTTAATTCCTCAGTAGGTGCTTGTCATTATTTAGTTGCCAAATCATGGGGTGGAACTTACATGTCAGGGGCAATGACTTCATTCAACTCAGGTACAGGCATGATCAGCTAAATCTAGCAGCATGATTGCTAAATCTTTTTTTTTTTAACCTTAGGAGAGCTTTATAATATATCAGTATAAGTAGTTACAGCATATGCAGCTGTAATAAATAAGACCCATCAGTAAAGAAAACAAAATCTGGATTATGTAAAGGAATATCTTTAAGATCAACCCTAGGAACTAACAGTTGTTCAGTCAAATCTAGGCAACCATGGTCAGGAGTTCCATCATCAGGCAAAGGTAAGACAGTACCAGGATTAAGTAGTCTGCTGCAACACAGATGAATGCTCAGAGGGCATAAAAGAAGAATTTCATAAGAAGTGACTCAGAAGATGGCGGACTAGGTGGACGCAACCGCGGATCCCTCTTGCAACAAAGACTCGGAAAAACAAGTGAATCGATCACATACATAAAAATCTATGAGCTCTGAACAACAAACACAGACTTAGAGACGGAGAACGAACAAATACGGGCAGACAGCGATCGTTTTCAGAACTAAGAGCCAGCGTACCAGGCAGGTGACCTTCGAAGCCCGGGCTGGGGCAGAGCCTAGGGGGGCAGACGGCACAGACAAGGGGCCCAGCCCTACCCCCCCGAACGAATCCCGGGAGGGAGTCTAGCTGGTTGGCGCGGGCGGTGTAGCAGCGCAGCCGGTGGGAGAAGCACCCGGGAGGCAGTGACTGATCTTGGAGCGGGGAGAGCAGCATCCCAGCCGGGGAGCCGTCCCGCCGGGAGTTTGGTGGGAAGCGGGCGAGGCGCGAGCGTGGGTATCAGCTTTGTTTCCCTAAAGCGACCCCGGGGGGGGCGCCCAGACGTTCATGAGGGCCACGCCCACCCAGTTCGCGCGAGTGGCGTGGTGCACCGGAAGGAGAAATCCCCGGGAGGAAGTGACTGGTCTTGGAGCGGGGAGAGCAGCGTCCCAGCCGGGGATCCGTCCAGCTGGGAATTTGGCGAGAGCAGGCGGGGTGTGAGCGCATTCCCCTGAATAGACCCCGGGGGCGAGCCCAGCTGTTCCTGAGTGCCACGCCCACCCAGTTCACGCGAGCAGTGTGGTGCACCAGAGGGAGAAATCCCCGGGAGGAAGTGACTGGTCTTGGAGAGGGGAGAGCAGCGTCCCAGCCAGGGAGCCGTCCCGCTGGGATCTTGGCGAGAGTGGGTGGGGGGTGAGCGCATTCCCCTGAATAGACCCCGGGGGCGAGCCCAGCTGTTCCTGAGTGCCACGCCCACCCAGTTTGCGTGAGCGGTGCGGCGCACCGGAGGGAGAAATCCCTGGGAGGAAGTGACTGATCTTGGAGCGGGGAGAGTAGCGTCCCAGCCGGGGAGCCGTCCTGCCGGGATTCTGGCGGACGGGGGCAGAGCGTGAACGTGGGGATCAGCTCTATATTCTGTGGTGCTACACGCCTAGCTCTCTGATCCCTACCCCACCCTCCCCAGGCGGCTGCATTAACATCCGAATACCCTGAGCCAGAAGGAGAACTCAGATAGGGATCTGACTGCATTTTTTTTTTAGCTGATTACCTGGAAAATCTAGTTTCCCAGTGATGGCTCGGAGACAGCAGTCCATATCAAACCACATAAAGAAACAGACCATGACAGCTTCTCCAACCCCCCAAACAAAAGAATCAAAATCTTTCCCAAATGAAGATACAATCCTGGAATTATCAGATACAGAATATAAAAAATTAATTTACAGAATGCTTAAAGATATCACAAATGAAATTAGGATAACTGCAGAAAAAGCCAAGGAACACACTGATAAAACTGTTGAAGAACTCAGGAAGATTATTCAAGAACATAGTGGAAAAAGTAATAAGTTGCAAGAATCCATAGAGAGACAGCATGTAGAAATCCAAAAGATTAACAATAAAATTACAGAATTAGACAATGCAATAGGAAGTCAGAGGAGCAGACTCCAGCAATTAGAATGTAGACTGGGAAATCTGGAGGACCAGGGAATCAACACCAACATAGCTGAAAAAAAATCAGATAAAAGAATTTAAAAAAATGAAGAAACCCTAAGAATCATGTGGGACTCTATCAAGAAGGATAACTTGCGAGTGATTGGAGTCCCAGAACAGGGAGGGGGGACAGAAAACACAGAGATAATAGCTGAAGAACTCCTCACACAAAACTTCCCTGACATCATGAAAGACGAAAGGATATCTATCCAAGATGCTCATCGAACCCCATTTAAGATTGATCCAAAAAGAAAAACACCAAGACATATTATCGTCAAACTTACCAAAACCAAAGACAAGCAGAAAATTTTAAAAGCAGCCAGGGAGAAAAGAAAGGTTTCCTTCAAGGGAGAATCAATAAGAATAAGTTCAGACTACTCAGCAGAAACCATGCAAGCAAGAAGGGAATGGGACGACATATACAGAGCACTGAAGGAGAAAAACTGCCAACCAAGGATCATATATCCAGCAAAACTCTCTCTGAAATATGAAGGAGAAATTAAGATATTTACAGATAAACATAAGTTTAGAGAATTTGCAAAAACTAAACCAAGACTGCAAGAAATGCTTAAGGAGATTTTTTGGCCTGGTGACCAATAATATCAGGTACCAGCACAATACAAGGTCACAAAACAGAAAGTCCTGATATCAACGCAACTCAAATAGGGAAAGCACAAAAACAAACAAAGTAAGATTAATTCTAAAAAATAAATAAATGAACAAAATAAAACACAACAGGAAATCATGGAAATCAATAGATAAACGATCACAACAATCAAAATGAGGGACTAAATATAGGAGGCATTGAACTGCCAGATGGAGAGTGATACAAGGCAATATAGAATGATACAAGTTAGGTTTTTACTTAGAAAAATAGGGGTAAATAATAAGGTAACCACAAAAAGGAATATCAATTCCAGAACTCAAGAAAAACGTAACAACTCAACAAACATAAAGTTAAACATTATGAAAATGAGGATCTCACAATCTACTAAGAAAAACGTCTCAGCACAAAAAAGTATGTGGAAAAATGAAATGGCCAACAACACACATGAAAAGGCATCAAAATGACAGCACTAAAAACTTATTTATCTATAATTACACTGAATGTAAATGGACTAAATGCACCAATAAAGAGACAGAGAGTCACGGACTGGATAAAGAAACACGATCCATCTATATGCTGCCTACAAGAGACACACTTTAGACTTAGAGACACAAACAAACTAAAACTCAAAGGATGGAAAAAAAAATATCAAGCAAATAATAAGCAAAAAAGAAGAGGAGTAGCAATATTAATTTCTGACAAAATAGACTTTAGACTTAAATCCGCCACAAAGGATAAAGAAGGACACTATATAATGATAAAAGGGACAATTGATCAGGAAGATATAACCATATTAAATATTTACACACCCAATGACAGGGCTGCAAGATACATAAATCAAATTTTAACAGAATTGAAAAGCGAGATAGACACCTCCACATTTATAGTAGGAGACTTCAACACACCACTTTCGGAGAAGGACAGAACATCCAGTAAGAAGCTCAACAGAGACACGGAAGACCTACTTACAACAATCAACCAACTTGACCTCACAGACTTATACAGAACTCTCCACCCAACTGCTGCAAAATATACTTTTTTTTCTAGTGCACATGGAACATTCTCTAGAATAGACCACATATTAGGTCATAAAACAAATCTTGGTAGAATCCAAAACATCGAAATATTACAAAGCATCTTCTCAGACCACAGGGCAATGACGCTAGAAATCAATAACAGAAAAAGTAGGGAAAAGAAATCAAATACTTGGAAAATGAACAATACCCTCCTGAAAAAAGACTGGGTTATAGAAGACATCAAGGAGGGAATAAGGAAATTCTTAGAAAGCAACGAGAATGAAAATACTTCCTATCAAAACCTCTGGGACACAGCAAAAGCAGTGCTCAGAGGCCAATTTATATCGATAAATGCTCACATACAAAAAGAAGAAAGAGCCAAAATCAGAGAACTGTCCCTACAACTTGAACAAATAGAAAGTGAGCAACAAAAGAACCCATCAGGCACCAGAAGAAAACAAATAATAAAAATTAGAGCTGAACTAAATGAATTGGAGAACAGAAAAACAATTGAAAAAATTAACAAAGCCAAAAGCTGGTTCTTTGAAAAAATTAACAAAATTGATAAACCATTGGCCAGACTGACTAAAGAAAAACAGGAAAGGAAACAAATAAACCGAATAAGAAACGAGAAGGACCACATCACAACAGAGCCAAATGAAATTAAAAGAATCATTTCAGATTACTACGTAAAATTGTACTCTAACAAATTTGAAAACCTAGAAGAAATGGATAAATTCTTGGAAAAATACTACCTACCTAAACTAACACATTCAGAAGTAGAACAACTAAATAGACCCATAACAAAAAAAGAGATTGAAACGGTAATCAAAAAACTTCCAACAAAAAAAAAATCCTGGCCCAGACAGCTTCACTGCAGAGTTCTACCAAACCTTCAGAGAAGACTTAACACCACTACTACCGAAGGTATTTCAAAGCATAGAAAAAGACGGAATACTACCCAACTCATTCTATGAAGCTACCATCTCCCTGATACCAAAACCAGGTAAAGACATTACAAAAAAAGGAAATTATAGACCTATATCCCTCATGAACATAGATGCAAAAATCCTCAACAAAATTCTAGCCAATAGAATCCAACAACACATCAAAAAAATAATTCACCCTGATCAAGTGGGATTTATACCAGGTATGCAAGGCTGGTTTAATATCAGAAAAACCATTAATGTAATCCATCACATAAATAAAACAAAAGATAAAAACCACATGATCTTATCAATAGATGCAGAAAAGGCATTTGACAAAGTTCAACACCCATTTATGATAAAAACTCTTACCAAAATAGGAATTGAAGGAAAATTCCTCAACATAATAAAGGGCATCTATGCAAAGCCAACAGCCAATATCACTCTAAATGGAGAGAACCTGAAAGCATTTCCCGTGAGAACAGGAACCAGACAAGGATGTCCTTTATCACCACTCTTATTCAACATCGTACTTGAAGTCCTAGCCAGGGCAATTAGGCTAGACAAAGAAATAAAGCGTATCCAGATTGGCAAGGAGGAAGTAAAGCTATCACTATTTGCAGATGACATGATCGTATACATGGAAAACCCTAAGGAATCCTCCAGAAAACTACTGAAACTAATAGAAGACTTTGGAAGAGTCTCAGGTTATAAAATAAACATACAAAAATCACTTGGATTCCTCTACATCAACAAAAAGAACACCGAAGAGGAAATAACCAAATCAGTACCATTCACGGTAGCCCCCAAGAAGATAAAATACTTAAAAATAAATCTTACCAAGGATGTAAAAGACCTATACAAAGAAAACTACAAAGCTCTACTACAAGAAATTCAAAAGGACATACTTAAGTGGAAAAACATACCCTGCTCATGGATAGGAAGACTTAACATAGTAAAAATGTCTATTCTACCAAAAGCCATCTATACATATAACGCACTTCCGATCCAAATTCCAATGTCATATTTTAAGGGGATAGAGAAACAAATCACCAATTTCATATGGAAGTGAAAGAAGGCCCGGATAAGTAAAGCATTACTGAAAAAGAAGAAGAAAGTGGGAGGCCTCACTCTACCTGATTTCAGAACCTATTATACAGTTACAGTAGTCAAAACAGCCTGGTACTGGTACAACAACAGGCACATAGACCAATGGAACAGAATTGAGAACCCAGATATAAATCCATCCACGTATGAGCAGCTGATATTTGACAAAGGACCAGTGTCAGTTAATTGGGGAAAAGATAGTCTTTTTAACAAATGGTGCTGGCATAACTGGATATCCATTTGCAAAAGAATGAAACAGGACCCATACCTCACACCATGCACAAAAACTAACTCCAAGTAGATCAAAGACCTAAACATAAAGAGTAAAACGATAAAGATCATGGAAGAAAAAATAGGGACAACCCTAGGAGCCCTAATACAGGGCATAAACAGAATACAAAACATTACCAAAAATGATGAAGAGAAACCAGATAACTGGGAGCTCCTAAAAATCAAACACCTATGCTCATCTAAAGACTTCACCAAAAGAGTAAAAAGACCACCTACAGACTGGGAAACAATATTCAGCTATGACATCTCAGACCAGCGCCTGATCTCTAAAATCTACATGATTCTGTCAAAACTCAACCACAAAAAGACAAACAACCCAATCAAGAAGTGGGCAAAGGATATGAACACACATTTCACTAAAAAAGATATTCTGGCAGCCAACAGATACATGAGAAAATGCTCCCGATCATTAGCCATTAGAGAAATGCAAATTAAAATTATGATGAGATTTCATCTCACACCAACTAGACTGGCATTAATCCAAAAAACACAAAATAATAAATGTTGGAGAGGCTGCGGTGAGATTGGAACTCTCATACACTGCTGGTGGGATTGTAAAATGGTACGACCACTTTGGAAATCCATCTGGCGTTATTTTAAACAGTTAGAAATAGAACTACCATACAACCCAGAAATCCCACTCCTCGGAATATACCCTAGAGATACAAGAGTCTTCACACAAACAGATATATGCACACCCATGTTTATTGCAGCTCTGTTTACAATAGCAAAAAGCTGGAAGCAACCAAGGTGTCTGTCAACGGATGAATGGGTAAATAAATTGTGGTATATTCACACAATGGAATACTACGCATCGATAAAGAACAGTGACGAATCTCTGAAACATTTCATAACATGGAGGAATCTGGAAGGCATCACGCTGAGCGAAATGAGTCAGAGGCAAAAGGACAAATATTGTATAAGACCACTATTATAAGATCTTGAGAAATAGAAAAAACGGAGAAGAAAACATACTTTTGTGGTTACAAAGGGGGGAGGGAGGGAAGGAGGGAGAGGGTTTTTTACTGATCAATCAGTAGATAAGAACTGCTTAGGGTGAAGGGAAAAACAACACACAATACAAGGAAGGTCAGCCCAATTGGACTGGACTAAAAGCAAAGAGGTTTCCGGGAGAAAATGGAAGCTTCAAAGGTCAGTGGAGCAGGGGCTGGGGTCTGGGGAACATGGTTTGAGGAGACTTCTAAGTAAACGGGCAAAATAATTCTATTATGAAAACATTCTGCATCCCACTTTGAATTGTGGCGCCTGGGGTCCTAAAAGCCAACAAGCGGCCATCTAAGATAGATCAATTGGTCTCAACCCACCTGGAGCAAAGGCAAAGGAAGAACACCAAGGCCACACAACAACTAAGAACCCAAGAGACAGAAAGGGCCACATGAACCAGAGACCTACATTATCCTGAGACCAGAAGATCTAGTTGGTGCCCGGCCACAATCGATGTCTGCCCTGCTAGGGAGCCCAACAGACAACTCCTGAGGGAGCAGGAGGCCAATGGGATACAGACCCCAAATTCTCATAAAAAGACCATACCTAATGATATGAATGCGACTAGAGGAATCCCAGAGACAATGCTCCCCAGAACTTCTGATGGCACAGGACAGGAACCATCCCCGAAGACAACTCATCAGGCATGAAAAGGACTGGTCAGCGGGGGGGAGAGAGATGCTGATGAAGAGTGAGCCAATTAAATTAGGTGGACACTGGAGAGTGTGTTGGCAACTCTTGACTGGAGGGGGGATGGGAAGATAGAGAGGGAAGATGGCAAAATTGGCACGAAACGAGAGACTGAAAGGGCTGACTCAATAGGGGGAGAGCAAGTGGGAGAAGGGAGTAAGATGTATGTAAACCTACATGTGACAGACTGATTGGAATCGTAAATGTTCACTTGAAGCTTAATATAAATAAATTAAAAAAAAAAAAGAAGTGAGTCAGCTAACAGAGAGGTGCTGAGTGAGAGCAGAATTTAATAAGGATTCTATCAAATGTGGGACAAGCACATATAAATCACTTCCCATAGCAATGTCAGTAGTGGCTTCAACCAGTTTGTCAGTAGTTGCAACTGCTCTCCAGCAAGTGGATAGTCGCTAGCTTCTAACTGAAGACAACAATATTCAACAGGTCTCTGCTGATTTTCATGTGATTAAGGACACCTAAGACATTTCCATTTCTTTCACAAATAATGAAAAAGGTTTATCATAGCTAGATAGGCTGAAAGCCGGGGGATTGGTTAGAGCCCTCTTAAGTTCACGGAAATGTTCTGTTTGTTCCGAAGTCCATCACAGAGGCTCTGGGCTCTCTGTTTTAAGCAAAACATAGAGTGGTTGAGCAATCAAATAAAAGTTTGGAATTCAGTTGTGGCAGTAGCTACAAAGGCCCCAAAAAACCTCTCAGCAATTTTTTTGTATTTGGCAAGGGATAGCTACAAGTGGTCTAAAGTCTTTGCGGATCTAACTGGAAGTTAGAATATGGCTAAATATTTAACTTGGATTTTAACAAATTGAAGTTTATGTTTAGAGGTTTTGTGCCATCTAGTGGCCAATCAATTAAGTAGCTAGATAGAATCTTCACAGACTTAGGCATTCCTGGAGGAAAGTAGAAAAATCACCAACATATTTTTTTATTGAACGAGGAGAAAATCATTTGGAAACATTAAGTTCTCTAAATCAGCTTTTAAGACTTGGGAGAAATAGCTGGAGGATTTAGTAAAGCCCTGAGGCATGGCAGTCCAGGTATATTGGTGTCTGTCCCAAGTGAAGGCAAATAAATATTGACTATTTTATGAGGGTGGACCAGAATACGAAAGAAAGCACTACATAGGTCCACTACAGTAAAGACTTTAGTCTTCGGAGGTATTTGAGCCATCAAAAGATGAGAATTTGGAACTACCAAAAATCAGAGAATCACCAGACAATTGATGGCCCTAAGGTCTTGAACAAATCTCCAATTCTTTTCATTAGGTTTTTTAACTAGAAGAATTGGGGTCTTACATGGGCTAGTGCAAGGTTAGCCAGCCAGTAATTAATTTCCCAACTATAGGGGTTAACCCTTGAATAGCTTCTTGTTTTAGAGGGTATTGAGAAATCCTGGGAAGTGATTTCTTTTGGTCAACTTGAACTTTAATTTGTTGTGTACTATGTATTCTTCCCATGTCTGTGAAGGAAGAATCTCATAAGACTGCAGACACAGGATAACAATGAGGGTTCTTTTTCTAAAATAGAGGCATTCTTATTCATTGTCAAAGTCTCTGAGTGACATAAGAGGTCTATTTAGGGTTTCTCTGGAAATTGTAGGGTCACTTCCCTCTTTTTAATCAAAGATTATAGATCAGTTCCAGTTACATAATAAATCTCATCCTAAAAGATTGACAGGTGTAACATTATGTAAGAGGAAGGAGTGGCTTTCAGATAAGCATCCTAAAGATACTAACACTGGCATAGATTAGGTGTATGTTGAATTTATGACACTGGCTTTTCAAATGTCCAGGTATCTTGCAATAATGCACACTCCAGAAGAGGGCTGCCTAGGATTATTGTCTCTAAAAGGGGTTTGAAGCTGTGGGAGCTGCAGAACCATAATGCAATTTTGTTTTTTGCATTTGTCTCTTTGGAGAGTGTGGACCATCTGTTCAGCTATGTTAATAAGTTCAATTATGGGAATATTCTCCCAGTCCAGTCAATGGTGCATTACTAAGGTTGCCAATTCTGATTTGAGATGATTGATAAGCATAGACTTGAAAGCTATTCTGGTATTTGCAACTCTAGACCAGAGTGCCCAGAGAAAGCTTGATAAGTCTTTCTTTAAAGTTATACACAATTTCATCAGGTTCTTGTTTGTATTCCTGAATTCTTCCCCAATCAACTTCATGGAGGAAAGCCTTCAGAATTGCATCTAGTAGTTTTTTGTTGTTGCTGTTGTTTTGTTTTTTAGCAATAGCCTTTGATTCATCATAATCAGCTGCCGAAATGATATAATTTTTTAGATCAATTGATTTATTGGCTTCTTTCCAAATCATGAGACTAATACAATTTTGTGCTTCTCCTGATCCAACTTTCATATAGATTAACTGATACAGATCAACCAGACCAGGTTGGTAAGCCTGAATTAAAATGAAGAATTTCTGTTTCTATTTTTTGAGGGTCCTCAATGGGTTTTGGAAACCCCCTAGCTATTTCTCTTAACTAGGCTTTAAATCAGGGAGATAAAGTGATTACAGGGGGTTTGCTCTCTTGCTCTTCAACTTGTTTAACTTTAAAGGGCATCTGAGACACGGGAGGAGGTTTAGGGTCAAGAGATAGATCATCATTTGAAAATGGCATTTCAGGCAGATCAGAATCTTTCCAGGATCTGGAGGAAGAGTAGGGTACAAAGATAGAGGAGGAGCAGAAGGATCAGAAGGAGTAGACTCATCAACTGTCTTGAGTATTTCTTCCTTAAGAGACTTATTAATCTTGGTTAATTTGGGTATCATGTCTTGTACAGAAGTCAAATTAGAATCAACACATTTTTTATAAACTTCTAAATACCAATCAAAATAAGTATCCCAAACCTTTTGTTTAGTTCTGCAGTTCTCTAATATAGATCTCAGGTATACTAATTTTCCCAATTCAAACAAACCCAAAAGTGGCCACTGATCAGACCAACTGTCTTTGGTCAGGGCATGCCAGAATTTTAACTACAAACATGATGGAGGCCCATAAGTCTTGGACATGTATCAGGAGATCCTGTAGGGAATCTGCAGGCTTAGATTCAGCAGAACACATGGCCACACAAAAAGACAGATACAAACATCTGAAGATACAAACCAAAATCTGGATAAAATGGAGCTGAGCCACAATGTAATAGGATGGAGCTCTAGATCTGATAAGTCTCACCAAATGGCCTCCAAGTCTCCTTGCAGAGAAGCAGAGCCTTAAAAAGGCTCTGGGGGGATCCTTCTCCCATGGCCAATGAGGGCTTCAAGACCATAGTCTGGTCACTTTGATCCTGCTTCTGACATCACATAATTGTTAAAAATGAAGCAGAGTTTCTGTAAAATAAAAGTTTTATTCAGATACAAAGATTTGCAAATCAGGAAGTGCCAAAATGAAAGTTCAGAATGGCATTCCGAACAGGGAGCATAAGCACATGCCCTTTATACTGAGTTTGCAGAACTCTGTACACAGCTGAGAAAGACTATGTGGGTACATTTGATTGGTTGATATTCAACATGCTCTATAAGACTCATTTACCAAGAATTTCTATTGTTTGGGATACTCAACCTTAGCCTCAGTTTCCTGCATTCCAGAGTCGTTTCCTGCATTCCAGAGTTTTTCCTGCAGCAATCTGGGTGGGCCACTTTGGAATGGTGCAGAAGTTATTTTTGTCAAGAGCATACTCTAAAGAGCAGAAGCAGGGGCCTAGGACAAAATGGAGTCCAATTCAGACATGTGTCATCCATTTTAGTTATGTCAAGCACCTCAGTTTTAGAGTATTCATTTACAGGAACCTTGTAAAGCCCAGTCTTAGCTTCAAAAACCCATTGCCATTGAGTCAATTCTAACTCATAGTGACCCTATAGGACAGAGTAGAACTGTGCCATAGAGTTTCCAAGGAGCGCCTGGTAGATTCGAACTGTGAACCTTTTGATTAGCAGCCGTAGTTCTTAACCATTATGCCACCAGGGTTTCCAGTATTAGCTTAAAGCAGTAGAAAAGCAGTCTAGTGAAGGGGGCTTCCCTTCTCCTAAGCATCTGCTTACTCTTCTATTCTCTGTTCCTTCCTACTAGAAATTCAGGAGTATGCTCCTGGCCATTGGTTTTCTTCCTTTTTGATCTACATCCACCCTGATATGGAACATAGCTCTGGTGAGATCACAATTTCCTCCAAAATGGACAAAACAGAGGAAGGGTGTGATGGTGGCAACTGTCTCTGCTCACTAGTGGGGAAACACTCCCATGTGAGGTGAGGAGCTGAAAATGTTTAAATCAGCCAGTGACCTAATGAGATAAGTCAATCTCTCTCTCTCTCACACACACACACACGCACACACACACCCATACATTATATTATTATATTTATATTATTTTATATTATATTTATATTATATTATAATATAATATATTATATTATAATATAATATATTATATTATATTATCAATAATATCATGAACACTGATGATGTGATTTTTGTATCAGGATGCTATTATTATTATTAAGGGCTTATACACACCTGGCTTTCCTAAAACATTATGTTAAATTAGCATTTGATCTGACTACATTGAAAGCCTAAACTTGAGATACTTTCAATTTTTGAAGGTGTGGGTTCAAAGCCATGATTCTTTTCCACCCTGCAGGGCATTAGCACCACCCAAGAGCATTCTTGGTCTGTTGAAACTTGCCCACTGTATATTTCATCCTGTGACACAAAAGAAAACTGGTTCAAACACAATCGTGTTCTTGGAATGGATATTGGAAAATCACAAGTAGGTCCTCTGGTGCCTTAATGGTCTTTCTGTTTTCAAAGTCTCAAATAATCTAATTGCTCCTTTCTTTGCTCTTCTCAAATAGCAATCTCCCAGGACCACATTTAAACTTCTGGAGAGCTCTAAAGACAATAAGTTAAATCAGGAACTCAAGGCCACCCTTTTCTTGAATTGCCATGTGTGGATTTGCCTGCTCCATACTTAATGGCCCTGTTCAAACTTTTAATTAAAAAACTGTTTCTTTGCTTTAGTCGTTTTTAACTTACATAAAATCAGTTTGGACTGAACTATTCCTTCATGTACTCCCAAAGGCCTCCAATTCCCAATAAATATAAACTCTCTTTACTCACCATCTCATTTATGAATGGAAATATCAGAGCTATTCCTGGCTTTTAGAACCCAGAGACCAGATGTCTAGCCTTAAACTTCCTTTGAAGAAGTAAGACACCTATGGGTATTAATCTACCTGATGACTATTAGTGTTTCCCTTTGGTGGCTTCTCTAGCATCTCTTTCATCTGTGCATCTTGGAAGTCGGCTCCAGGTTACCAGGAAAGGTGCTAAGAAGCTGTTTTGGTTGCCTGATTACCACGTGAGAAGGCATAGGGCAGGGCTGGGCAGTGGCATACATTGAGAGGCAGCACAGAGTAAGTCAGGTAGTGTGTGCCTTCACACAGAACTTCTGAGTTCAAAGTCCAGCCCTGCCACTTAATGTTTTTGTTAGCTGCAGTTCAGTTAGCTTCAACTCATGGCGACCACATGTACAACAGTATGAAAAATTGCCCAATCCTTCACCATCATAATCATTGGTATGTATGAATCCATTGTTGTGGCTATTGTATTATCCCCTCTCATTGACGCTTTCCCTCACCTTCACTGATCCTCCACTTTACCAAACATGATGTCCTTCTCCAGTGATGGATCCCTGTTGATGATGTGTCCAAAGTAAGCAAGATGAAGTCTCAGACAATATTCTGTGGTGCATAGAGTTTCCGTGGACTTAATAATTTCGTGATGTCAGGCGAATTATTTATCTTCACCATGCCTTGGTTTTCTCATTTGTGAAACTGAGAGAACAATAATATCTACCAACTCCCTGGCCCACCTTTTCATTTGATAAGGCTCATTAGCTACCAGCACCATAAAGCCTTTCCAAACTTAATTGCTTCTCTCTGTATGTTTTTGTTCTTGCTGTTTAAATTTGCAAACCAGAATACCTATTAATTATCTTACAGTGAGAAATGAAACTATCAAGCATATTCTTTGCCTGTAAGCAGATTTACATAGGAAGCTAAATTACTGTCAGAAAGTTGGTTGGTGAGTATGGACTCGGAGAACCTGGTGTTATGAAGCAATGACAGCCTCATACATTCATCTTCACTAAAAATAGCTAATATTCATTCACTTCTTACTAACCTCAAGTAATACGACTCTAAATGTTTATAAGTATTGAAGTTCAGTCTTCACAATAACCATATGGGTTAAGATACCATTATTATCCCCATTTTACAAGCAAGAAAACAGTGAGATAAAGTAACTAACCCAGGGATACATGGTTGGCTTGCTGGGAGCTGATCCCGTAGCCTGACTCTTGGCCTTTGCCTTGTTTAGTCTCTATTGGGGAAAGCCTGTGTGTAGACTTGATGCTGTTTTCACTGTACCTGTTGCACATGGACATGCAACCAGGCTTCACGGGTATACAACCTAAGCAAATGCACAGTCTCATGCTTAGAAGGGACCCACACATGGTTTAATGCTCTGTTGTTGCTGTCTTGAAATCTTTAATAAATTTATTAAGAATGATAATAAATTTGAGTCTGTGTCTTCTAATGTGATTTTGGTGACTCTTCATATGAGTTAAATGCTCTTATATTTGCATTTCAACTGGCATTGTACAATATAAAGATTTATAGTAAAAATCATGCTAATAATTTAAGTTTTCCTTTACTTAGAACAACATTAAATAGGAAATAGAAAACGCCATGACAAGTCAAGAGAGGGATCACAGAAGAAAGGAAAAGCTTTATATTTTAGAACTTTTAATGGTAACTTTTTCTGCTTTTTGAACAGGGGATCCATCCATATTTTAATTTTGCACTGGGCCCTGAAAATTATGTAGCTGGCCCTGGGTACTGCTATTATAGCAACTGTCAATATTTTACTTTTTTAAACGTCTGTCTCCTCTTAAACATCTTCATGGAAGGGTCCAAGGCTTTCCATCTTTTATACTCAGTACTGTCACAACAAATGCCTTTTGAAAGAATAAATGAAAAGTGGGTATGGATTAGTGAAAGGTAGCACATATCTTAAAAAGCCAGTCACAGAGCGCCTCTGAGTTGTCTTCCCCATCAGCAGCCCTTGGAGCCAGTTCACAAAGCCAAAAATCAATTGTGAGTCTCAATACTAGTAATCACATTCATAAGCCAGAGTGGTTTATTTAGTATTTGCATTTTCCACTTCGGTATGCTCTTGTTTTTAAATGATTTGGTTGTCTTACCTTGGCTGACATTTTTTCTTTTGTTTGTTGTTTTTTCCCCAAGAGAAAAACTGGCAGTGGTAGATTCCCAGTTGAAATGTATCTTGAGGTTTCCCAGAAAGGCTCAAGTGGCAGCAAAACTACCAGCAAAACTACCGACTGTGGTTTAGTTAAGAAAGTTAGCTCTCAGTTGCGCCTTTCAATCCACCTTAAGTGTATTTCAGCAGGCAAGGACAACCAATTCACACAAAAATTACACATTGTGTTTCTTTGTGGTTTTCACATCTCTCTTAAATTCTCAGAGTACTAGCCTGATTCTTCAAAAAAAAAAAAAAAATTTTTTTTAGAAGCTCCTAAATGTACAAACTCTTTAAAGTGTATGAATCTGGCTTAATTCACTTTGAAAAGTTGCAAGCATTTGTGTAGTATTAACTGTGGAAGCTTTTGACTTCTCTACACTTTGTTGGTTGAGATTAAAATGAGTTTCTATTTGAGAAGATAGATGTACTTCTGATCCATCTTCTCCCCACTGGAAGTATATGTAGAAGTAGTATAAAGGAAAGCTTTTGGTCTCTATAATTTTCAGTGAATAAAGCAAAAACAAAATCCAGAATGATCTACTTGATAGAATGTTGGGTCAGACTCCAGAATCTTGCATAGTGAAAAGATGGAAGGGCATCATCTCTGAGAGAAGGGCCTAAGCAAACTCCCTTGGACTTGGCACATTTATAGAAACTTCTAAGAGTAGGAACAAGGAAAGAAAGAGAAAGGAGACTTTTTAATGATTGCTAAGCTTCTTCTAGGTGTATTGAATGCTCAAAATGCCAGAGAATGACAAAGATATTACACTTTGAAGAATAAAGACCAGAGGATAACTTTAGGAACAATGGAAGCTTCTTGCAGCTCTCCATTCTGCACGTTCCTAGCTGTCTTCTTTCTTGATGCAGACTTGTTCTGCTGCTGAGTTACAGTAGTTATCCAACAGGAAAAGACACATTAACAACCCACTGTGTGCGGGTTTGTGTGTGTGAGGTTTCTGTACTGCCTTGTGGGTCTGTACCGCCTTGTGGGTCTGCACTTGCTCTAAGGAAGACAGCAAGAACAGTGCTGTACAGATGAAAGAGAACCCCTTGTCCAGATAAGAATCTTCTCGATAGCACCCTTGAAAGACGGCCACCCACCCTTGGCAATATGCTTCCAAAGACAGAGAACTTGCAATTGCACTGTTGCAGGCAGCCCATTCCATTCTATTTCATTTACCTTTTTAGGGATAAAAACAATCATATCTTTCAAATGCTGTGTTTCATTCCTTTGCAATGTTAAGAACCAGTGGATTTTTATTTTCTTAATCTCTTTCCATGCTTTGATGATTATTTTATTTTTCATTACTTGATAAATTTCCAACTTACATTAGTAGTTCCTTGATTATATTTGAAAGCATTCTACAGAGAAAATAGAAATAAATAAACACAAATTCAGCTGCATAGGTTGAGGGGAATTGGGAGTTCATGAAATCACCTAATGCTGTATTCTAAATTATAAAATGGCATTGTGTTGGTGCAAAAGGTAGGATCCTTGCTTCATTGGAAAACAAAAGTAATTCGTGGAGCTAAAAGGCTTTCTATTCAGCACCATCCCAAAAGTAAGCTCTGACCTGGGGGCAGCTATTAAGCAGTTTAACTGCTCAGAGACTGATGGCGCTTACACATACCAATAACTTTTTCTAATACTTATGCAGTCTTTCTTAAAGAGACATGAGATCCATTAAAGCACAACAGTTTTCACATATTCAGATTTTGTAAAAGAGGGAATGAATGCTATTTTCAATTTTATCTTGATTTTTTTCTTATGCTGGTAGTCATAATTGTCAGCTGGGAACACACCTGTGGCTGGACAAGTTGGTTTTGCTCCTTGCAGTGAGGTAGAACACACACCATGGAGAACTATGAAACATCTCAGTAAGACAGTGTTAGAAAGGACATAAATTTGGGCTTGTGTTAGTTGATTTGGGGGAGGGTTCAAGGAAGTGGGGCTTTGCTGCAGGTTGGAGCTGTCAGGAAGTGTGTGTCATTCTATGGGTATCTTCATAAATCTTATCTAGAAGGAGAGGGGATTAGAGTGAGGTTCATATTAGTTGGGAGAGGATGTTTGCTCATTTTTGTGGTTTAGAAAATGTTTGTGTTTTGTCTCTGCTCAGACATGATTACAGAGTGGATTTTTTCTTGATCTGTCCTTGTCCCGAGTGGCCAGTCTGCTGTAAGATTCTGTGGGATAGCTCATGTCTAACAGAACACCATGGCCCTGCTTTGAGAGCCAGGCTGGTGCCCCAGCGCACCGAAGTCCAGATGACAGCAGGGCCAGCTCTAAATGCTAGGGGCAGCATTCCTTTTTCATAATTTTTAAAAAAAAATTTATTGTACTTTAGATGAAAGCTTACAGAACAAACTAGTTTCTCATCAAACAGTTAGTACACACATTGCTCTATGACACTGGTTAACAACACCATGACATGTTGACACTCTCCCTTCTCAACCCTGGGTTCCCTATTACCAGCTTTCCTGTTCCCTCCTGCCTTCCAGTCCCTGCCCCAGGGCTGATGTGCCCCTTTAGTCTTGTTTTGTTCCATGGGCCTGTTCAATCTTTGGCTGAGGGGTGAACCTCAGGAGTGACCTCGTTACTGAGCTGAAAGGATATCTGGGGGCCATACTCTCAGGATTTCTCTAGTCTCTGTCAGGTCAGCAAGCCTGGTCTTCCTTTTCGAGTTAGAATTTTGTTCTACATTTTTCTCCAGCTCTGTCTGGGATCATCTATTGTGATCCCTGTCAGAACAGTCAGTAGTGATAGCCGGGCACCATCTAGTTGTACTGGACTCAGTCTGGTAGAGGCCGTAGTAGATGTGGTCCATTAGTCCTTTGGACTAATCTTTCCCTTCTATCTTTAGTTTTCTCCATTCTTTCTTGCTCCTGAAGGGGTAAGACCAGTGGAGTATCCTAGATGGCTGCTCACTGGATTTTAAGACCCCAGACACTACTCACCAAAGTACAATGTAGAACATATTCTTTATAAACTATCTCGTGGTATTTTCTGTACAAGATTATGAGCCCCATAAAGGCAGGTACCATGTTTTTTTCATCCGTGCTGTTTCTAACATCTATACATAGACTAGCATTTTAGAAGGTGCTCAATAAACCATCTTCAAATGAATGAGTGTATAAGTGAGTGAAAGTACGAACAGGCTATGTGGATTAGTTAACTGTCTTCTATCCCATTATATACGAAAGGGTTAAACAAGATTATAAATGCTTATGTCTTCTTAGTGTAGGTGGATATAATGATGAGTCAGTTTGATTCAATCTGATGTTTTTACCTTGAGGAACATTACATGAGTCACAGGAGACCATACAGCTGAGCTGCCAGGTCTGGGCTGGTCTGTGTCTGTTGTTCTGTGTAATTACAAACAGTGCCCCTTTCATTTGCAAATGTGTTTCTGGTCTAGATGATAAATTGTATGATCACCGTAATTACAGAAGGAGGGAGGACTGCTTCAGGACAATAACCAGCAGATAGCAGTCACAGAATTTCCAAAACATGCAGGTTGACAAACAAGAGGACGTACAGGTGCTTTCTAAGGCCTCTTCCTGCTCCCAAATTCTTAGCAGCTGTGAGAAATATTTAAAGAGCCAAATATGAATTTTACTTACTCTATGTCCATAATATTATAAACCACTTAAAAACATGGTTAGCTCTCAATATTCTGCCCCAATAGGATAATCAAGAACATGTATAGCTAACATTTGCCATATTTATTTCATCATATTAACTTTATTAATTATGCTAGTCTTCTATTAAAAGTAGTTTACAGTCTTTGAGCATATATTGTCCGAGAATGAACAGAGGTGACATACAATTTACAATAGATAATCCCACGATGATAATTAAAATAGCACACATAAGTTCACTTCAACCCTCAGATTCATAAAGCTGGAAAGTACATTAAGGAAGTTGAACTTAAATAAACTTAATGTACTTTCCAGCTTTATGAATCTAAGTTCAACTTCCTGATTGTATAGATGAGGCCTCAAAGTCCTAGGAAGGCTGAGCAAAATAAAAAAAAAAAAATCAGGTAAATAGTTCAAGGTAACAGGACAAATGATTGTGTCCAGACACAGAGCCTGCTTTGTTCTATCTTTTCATGGGTAACATTTGACAGTAATTATCACAGAAAAAAAACCAAACCTATCGCTGTCGAGTCAATTCCAACTCATAGCGACCCTAGAGGACAGAGTAGAACTGCCCCATAGTGTTCCCAATGAGTGGCTGGATTCAAACTGCAAACCTTTTGGTTAGCAGCCAAACAATTACTACACCAGCCGGGTTTCCAATTATTACATAGTCATAATTAAAATGCATTTTTTTCATGTGACCTTATGGAGTGTCCTATCTCTGGAATTGGTGCAAATGATTTGTGTGTGACTACTAACCTAAAGGTTGTTGTTCAAACCCACCCAGCAGTGCCATGGAAGAAAGGCCTGGTGATCTGCTTCTCTAGAGATTACAATCAAGAAAACCCAATGAAGCAGTTCTATTCTATAACATACAGAGTTTCTTAAGTTGGAATTGACTTGACAGCAGTGGGTTCAGTTTTTGGATCCATCGTTATATTTTTGTCTTCCATGTAAACGCACCCTTGTTTTGTATGTAAAGATGAGCATTAAAGTTGGCAGGAAAGCCAGAGTCAGCAAAAAGAAGTGGTCATTGGCATCTTCTATTTCAAATCTTCATTTCTGCTTTGAAGGGTATTAACTCCGTAGGTAGAGAAATAAGCCATGGAGAATTACAATACAAGCAAACTCAAGACATGATGTACATTTCAGAATCTACGTCTCGAAAACATGGGATTTTCTAAATTATAGGATGAGAACATACCCGTTATGTAATTTCCCTTCCTTTCTCGGGGTGCACATGCTGCTGACCAGGCAGGGCAGAGAACTTGGAAAAGTGAAAAAGAGAGACTAGACAAAAAAAAAAATAAAGGCAAAATATGTCAACAGTGTAGGGGTTGGGTCTAAAAAAAGACAGACATAAACCAACTTTGATTAGTTTTACTTTTATTTAACAACTTAACTTACCCTGTAAATCAAGTTAGAATCACAGAATAGTTTTTAAAATACTTTAAGACTCGACGGCACTGGGTTTTTAAGAATCTTTAGCAGTTACGTTGTGAGTAGAAAGGAGTCCAAATTTTTAATTTCAAGTTTAGCAAGCACGCAAAACACTTCTATAGAGGACTACCGTCTCCTTTAATGAAATGAAAACTCTTAGGTAAATCACCTGGAGGCTATTTTATTTTTTAATAATTTTTATTGTGCTTTAAGTGAAAGTTTACAAATCAAGTCAGTCTCTCACACAAAAACTTATATACACCTTGCTACATACTCCCAGTTGCTCTCCCCCTAATGAGACAGCCCTCTCCCTCCCTCCACTCTCTTTTTTCGTGTCCATTTCACAGGCTTCTAACCCGTCTACCCTCTCATCACCCCACCTGGAGGCTATTTTAAATTACACTCCCGCCCCCACCGTCATCCCCTTTGAGTTTTGTGTGTGTGTGTGTGCGTGTGTGGGGGCGCGCGCGTGTGCATTACATGAAAGTTTACAGAGCAAATTAGTTTCCCATTCGATAGTTTGTACCTAAAGTATTCCATGACATTGGTTTCATTCCCCACAATGTGTCAGCACTCTCCCATTTCTGCCCTGGGTTCCCCGTTTCCTTTAGCCCTGATTTTCTACCCCTACTTGCCTTCTAATCTGTGCTTTTGGGTAAATATTGCCCTTTTGATATGTTATAACTGATTGCTCTAAGAAGCACATTCCTCCCCGGTGTTATTGTTTACTTTATGGGTTTGTCTATTCTTTGGCTGGAAAGTGGTCTCCAGGAATGGTTTTGGTTCCAGCTCAGAAGGGTGTCTTAGGGCCATAGTCTCTGGGTTCCTCCAGTCTCTGTCAGAACAGTAAGTCTGTTTGTGTGTGTGTGTGTGTGTGTGTGTGTGTGTGAATTTGATTTTTTGTTCTACAAATTTTCTACAACTCTGTCCGAGACCCTCTGTTGTAATCCCAGTCACAGCGGGAGGTAGTGGTAGCTGGTAGTTCTTCTGTTCTCGGGATGGTGTAGGCTCTGGTTCATGTAGTCCTTTGGACTGATTGCTCCCCTGAGTCTTTGGTTTTTCTTCACTCTCCTTTGCTCCGGAATGGAAGACATTAATAGTTGTATCTTGGACGGCTGCTCACAAGCTTTTAAGACCCCAGATGCTACTCAGCAAAGTAGGATGTAGAACATTGTCTTTAAGAACTATGTTGTGCCAATTGGCATAGATGTCCCCTGAGTCTTTGGTCCTTTGCCTTTGAACCTGGGAACTTCATCTCGTGAGGTATTTAGTTATGTCTAAGAGGTTTCCCTGACTGTGCCAATTGTGTGCTCTATTGTCTATATTAATATATGAGGAGCACCTACAGTCATGTATGTAGAAATACCACCAAACCTGTATCTGCTGGTAGGTGTGCTCCCTTATACCCTCCCATACCTCTTGGCATATCTATCTATGTATTCATTAGTAAATTATTGTTTGTTAATACTATTGTTGCAGGATTGTCTATACTACAGTAGATACCGTACCAAAAAAGCCAAACTTGATGCTGCCAAGTTGATTCCGACTCATGGTGGCCATATAGGGCAGAGTAGAACTGCCCCACAGGGTTTCCAAGGAGCAGCTGGTGGATTCGAACTGCTGACCTTTTCATTAGCAGCCGAGCTCTTAACATTGTGCCACCAGTACATACTGTAGTTGTCCTTTATTCTTGCATTACTCTCAGTGTCCTCTCTTGCCTTGGTCCTGTAGTGCTGACTTCTTCCATATTGTGTCTTGCCTTTCCCTTCACTGATAATAACACATGTTTACTCTCTATTTTCTCCTATTTCAAAGGCGGCTCGAGAAGACAAAGTATTATGATGACATATGCAAAGACCTGGAGATAGAAAAACAAAAGGGAAGAAGACGCTCAGCATTTCTCAAGCTGAAAGAACTGGAAAAAAAAATTCAAGCCTTAATTTGCAATAGTGAAGGATTCCAGGGGGAAAATATTAAATGATGCAAGAAGCATCAAAAGAAGATGGAAAGAATACATACTCATTATATCAAAAAGAATTAGTCAAAGTTCAAACATTTCAAGAGGTAGCATATGATCAGGAATTGATGGTACTGAAGGAAGGAGTCCAAGATGCACTGAAAGCATTGAGGAAAAAGAAGGTTCCAGAAATTGATGGAATTTCATTTGAGACCTTTCAACAAATGGACGCAGCGCTGGAAGTGCTCACTTGTCTATGCCAGGAGATTTGGAAGACAGCTACCTGGCCAATTGACTGGAAAAGATCCTTATTTATGCCTATTCCCCAAAAAGGTGGTCCAACCAAATGTGGAAATTATTGAACAATATCATTAATATCACATGCAAGTAAAATTTTGCTGAAGATTATTCAAAAGTGGCTGCAGCAGTATATCTACATGGAACTGCCAGAAATTCAGGTCAGATTCAGAAGAGGACATGGAACCAGGGATATCGTTGCTGATGTCAGATAGATTCTGGCTTAAAGCAGAAAATACCAGAAAGATGTTTACCTGTGTTTTATTGACTATGCAAAGCATTTGACTGTGTGGATCATAACAAATTATGGATAACATTGCAAAGAATAGGAATTTCAGAACACTTAATTGTGCTTATGAGGAACCTGTATATAGATCAAGAGGCAGTTGTTCGAACAAAACAAAGCAATGCTGAGTGGTTTAAAGTCAGGAAAGGTGTGGGTCAGGGTTGTATCTTTTCACCATACCTATTCAATCTGTATGCTGAGCAAATAATCCGAGAAAGTGGACTGTATGAAGAAGAAAGGGGCATCAGGATTGGAGGAAAACTCATTAATAACCTGAGTTATGCAGATAACACAGCCTACTTACTGAAAGTGAAGAGGACTTGAAGCACTTAGTAAAGAAGATCAAAGACCACAGCCTTCAGTATGGATTGCACCTCAACATAAAGAAAACCAAAATCCTCACGACTGGACCAATAAGCAACATTATAATAAACGGAGAAAAGATTGAAGTTGTCAGGGATATCATTGTACTTGGATCCACAATGAACACCTACGGAAACAGCACTCAAGAAATGAAGAGACGCATTGCACTGGGCAAATCTAAGACCTCTTTAAAAGTGTTGAAAAGTGAAGATGTTACCTTGACGACTAAGGTGTGCCTGACCCAAGCCATGGTGTTTTCAATCACATCATATACAAGCAAAAGCTGGACAATGAATAAGAAGACTGAAGAAGAACTGATGGCTTTGAATTGTGATGTTGGAGAAGAATGTTGAATATACCATGGACTGCGAAAAGAACAAACAAACCTATCTTGGAGGAAGTACAACCAGAATGCTCCTTAGAAGCAAGGATGGTGTTACTACGTCTTACATACTTGGGACATGTTATCAGGAGGGATCAGTCCCTGCAGAAGGACATCATGCTTGGTAAAGTACCCACTAAAAACAGGGTCAGTGAAAAAGGGGAAGACCCTCAGTGAGATGGGCTGACACAGTGGCTTCAACAATAGGCTCAAGCATAACAATGATTGCTAGCATGGTGCAGAACTGGGCAGTGTTTCGTTCTGTAGCACACAGGGTCACTACGAGTCAGAACACTCTCTATTTGGTAATTTTCCCTCCCTCCCCCCTCACCCCTAGTAAACATCAAAAAAATTTTTTCCTGTGTATAAACCTTTTGTTATTACTTTACAATAGCAATCTCATACAATATTTGTCCGTTTGTAGTTGACTTATTTCACTCAGCATAATACACTCCAAATTCATCCATGTTGTGAGATGTTTCACAGATTTGTCATATTCTTTATGGTTGCATGGTATTCCATTGTGTGCCTGTACCACAGTTTGCTTATCGATTCTTCTGTTGATGGGCACTTAGGTTGTTTCCACATTTTTGCTATTGTGAATAATGCTGCACATGGATGTGCATATGTCTCTTCATGTCATGGCTCTTATTTGCTTAAAGTATACACCTAGAAATGGGATTGTGGGATCCTATGGTATTTCTATTTCTAGCTTTTTGAGGAAGCACCATACCTTTTTTCATACTGGTACCTTTTTACATTTCCACCAACAGTGTTTAAGAGTTCCAATCTCCCCACAACCTCGCCAACATTGTTATTTTCTGTTTTTTGATTAGTGCCAGTAATGCCAGAGTGAGATGGCATCTCTTTGTAGTTTTGATTTGCATCTCTTTAATTGCTAGTGATAAAAAAAAAAAATAGTGAGCATTTTTTCATGTCTGTTAGCAGCCTGAGTGTCTTCTTTGGTGCAGTGTCTGTTCATATCTTCTGCCCATTTTCAATTGGGTTATTTGTCTTGTTGTTGTTGAGGTGTTGAAGTTTTCTACAAAATTTTAGAGATTAGACCCTTGTTGGATATGTTGTAACCAAAATTTTTTTTTCCCAGTCTGTAGGTTCTCTTTTCAGTCCTTTGGAGAAGTCTTTTGTTGAGCGTAAGTGTCTAGTCTATAGGACGTTCCATGTATCTAGTTTATAGGATGTTCCATTTATCTAGTTTACCTTCTTTTGTTTTTAGTTTTATTTGGAATTGCATTTATGCCATATATTAGGTCCCCTAGGATTGTCCTATTATTTCCTCCATGATCTTTATAGTTTTAGGTTTTCTATTTAGGCCTTTGATCCATTTTGAGTTAGTTTGTATCTACAGTGTGAAGTATGGGTCCTGTTTCATTTTTCTATAGATAGATGCCCAGTTTTGCCTGCACCAATTGCTGAAGAAGCTGTCTCTTCCTCATTCAACAGCTGTCAAGGATCAGCTGTCCACAGGTGAATGGATTTATGTCTGGGTTCTCAATTCTGTTCCATTGGTCTATGTGTCTGTTGTTGTAGCAGTAACAGGCTGTTTTGACTACCACTGCTGTATAGGAGGTTCTGAGATCAGGTAGTGTGAGTCCTACTTTGTTCTTCTTTAGTAAAGCTTTATTTATTTGGGGTCTCTTTCCCTTCCATACAAAGTTAGCGATTAATTTTTCCATCTTGTTGAAGAATGCTGTTGGGATTTGGATGGAGATTGCATTAATTTAATTTATATGTTGCTTTGGGTGCTATCGACATTTCATAATGTTAAGTCTTTGTATCCAAGAGCATGGTATGTTTTTCCATTTATTCTCTTTTGGTTTCTTGTGGTAGTTTTTGCAATTTCTTTGCATAAGTCTTTTATGTTCTTGGTTAGAATTATTCCTAAGTATTTTATCTTTTGGGGGGCTATTGTAAATGGTATTTTTTCCTCATTTCCTTTTCAAAGTTCTCTTGCTGGTGTAGAGGAATCCAACTAATTTTTGTAGGTTGATCTTGTATCCTGCCACTTTGCTGAATCCTTCTACTAGCTCCAGTAGCTTTCTTGTGGAATCTTGAGGATTTTCTATGTATAGGATCGTATCTTCTGTGAATAGGGATAGTTTTACTTCTTCCTTAACAGTGTGGATGCCTTTTATTTCCTTTCCTTACCTTATTGGTCTTGCTAGGATTTCCAGTACAACGCTGAATAAGAGCAGTGATAAAGGGCATCTTTGCCTGGTTCCCGTTCTCAAGGAGAATGCTTTCAGATTCATTCAGTTGAGGATAATGTTGGCTGTTGGTTTTGTATAAATTCCCTTTATTATGTTGAGGAATTTCCCTTCTACTCGTATTTTGCTGAGGATTTTTTTATTAGGAATGGGTGTTGGACTTTATCAAATGCCTTTTCTGCATTGATTGATACAATCATGTGATTCTTTTCCTTTGTTTTATTTATGTGGTGAATTACGTTTATTGATTTTCTAATGTTGACCCTTCCTTGCATGCCTGGTATGAATCCCACTTGGTAGTCATGTTTAATTTTTTTGATATGCTGTTAAATTCTATTGGCTAGGATTTTGTTGAGAATTTTTGTGTCTATATCCATGAGGGATATTGGTCTGTAGTTTTTCTTTTTAGTGATGTCTTTGCCTGGCTTTGGTATTAGGGTTATGCTGGCTTCATAGAATGAATTTGGGAGTATTCCTTCCTTTCCTATGTACTGGAATAGTTTGAGTAGAATTGCTGTCAATTCTTCTCTGAATGGTAGAATTCTCCAGTGAAGCCACCTGGGCTGGTTTTGGTTGGTTGGTTGGTTGTTTTTTTTTTTTTTTTATGACCCCTTCCATTTCTTTTTTTGTTATGGGTCTATTTAGATTTTCTACCTCTATTTGTGTTAGTTTAGGTAGTGTGTTTCCAGAAATTTGCCCGTTTCCTCTAGGTTTTCAGATTTGTTTGGAGTACAGTTTTTCATCGTGTTCTGTTATGATTATTTTATCTCATTTGGTTCTGTTGTAATGTCCCCCATCTCATTTCTTATTCGGGTTATTTGTATCTTCTTTTTTTCTTTCGTCAGTTTGGCCAGCGGTTTGCCAATTTTATTTATCCTTTCAAAGAACCAGCATTAACCTTTTTGATTCTTTCTATTGTTTTTCTGTTCTCTGTTTCATTTATTTCTTATCTAATTTTTATTATTTCGTTTCTTCTGGTGACTGTGGGCTTCTTTTACACTCCCTCTCTAATTGTTCAAGCTGTAGGGTTAATGTTTTGATTTTTGCCCTTCTTTTTTCGATGTGTTCGTTTATTGCTATAAATTGATCTCTGAGCACCGCTTTGCTGTGTCCCAAACGTTTTGGTATGTTGTGTTTTTGTTCTTCATTGAGAATAAGATTTTTTTAGTTCCATCTTTGATTTCTTGTATTACCGAGTAGTTTTTAAGCAGGGTGTTATTTAGTTCCCATATATTAGATTTTTTTTCACTTGATCTTCCTGGTTTGATTTCTACTTTTATAGTTTTGTTATCAGAGAAGATGCTTTGTAGTAGTTCAGTGTTTTTTAATTTTTTGAGGCTTGCTTTGTGGCCTGAAGTGTGGTCTATTCTGGAGAATGATTCATGAGCATTGGAGAATAATGTGTGCTTTGTCACTGTTTGTCATGTTCTCTGTATGTCTATGAGGTCAAATTGGTTGATTGTGGTATTTAGATCTTCTGTGTCTTTGTTGAGTTTCTTTCTAGTTTTTCTGTCCTTCACCAAAAGTTGTGTGTTAAAGTCTCCTAGTATTATTGTGGAAGTGCCTATTTTTCTTTTCAGTGCTGCTAAAGTTTGTCTTATATATTTTTGACCTCTGTCATTGGGTGCGTATATATTTATTATGGTTATGTCCTCTTGGTGGATTGACCCTTTAATCATTATATAATGTCCTTCCTTGTTTTTTATAGTGGACTTTGCCTTAAAATCTATTTTATCAGAGATTAATATTACCAGTCCTGCTCTTTTTTGGTTATTATTTGCTTAATATATCTTTTTCCATCCTTTAAGTTTTAGATTATTTATATCTTTGTGTCTAAGGTGTGTCTCTTGCAGACAGCATATCGATGGGTCATGTTTTTTTTAATCCATTTTACAACTATCTTTCTCTTTACTGGTGCACTTAGGCCATTTACATTCAGTGTGATTATCAATAGGTATGAGTTTATTGCTGTCATTTTGTTATGCTTTTTTTTGTGTGTGTGGCGTCGATGGTTTCTTCATTCTGCTTGATTTTCCATGCTGAGTTTTTTTGTTTTTTTAAATTGTGGCTTATCTTTTCATTTCCTTCTTTGTTTTTGGCTTTGTGTGCACTGAGTCTTTACGATTTTCTTCTCTTGTATTTTGATGAGTAAATTTGTTAACTTTCTTTGTGGTTTACTCTGAAATTTACCTTTACCTTCCAAAGTTTAAAGCAAAAATTTTTTTCCTTGATATCGGCTTGATTCCTCTCCATATAGAGGTTCTAAACCTATATGCTTTATTCCCCCTTTATGTTTTGAAGTGGTTGTCAGTTATAGATTGTCATCTCTGGTTCCCTATTTTCCATTTTGTAGCTTTATTTTATTTTTGATACTTCTTCATCTGAGTTGATAATCTGGCTTTTGTTGTCATGTGTTTTAATCTCAGGTTGTTGTCTGGTATTAGTTTTCTGTCCAAAGGACTCCCTGTAACATTTCTTACAAAGTTGGTCTGGTTTTTACAAATTCCCTTAATTTCTGTTTACCTGGAAATGTCCTAACTTCACCATCGTATTTGAGGGATAATTTTGCTGAATATATAATTCCTGGTTGGCAGTTTTTCTTTTAGGGTTTTATGTATGTCATCCCATTACCTTCTTGCCTGCATGGTTTCTGCTGAGTAATTAGAGCTTAGTCTTTGTAGGTGTCCCTTTGTAGGTAATCTTTTGTTTTTCCCTAGCTGCTTTCAGGATTCTTTCTTTGTCTTTGGTTTTGGAAAATTTGATTATGATATGTCTCAGTGTTCTTCTTTTGGGATCTACCCTGTATGGTGTTCATTGTGCTTCTTGTATGGTTATCTTCTTGTCTTTCATGATATTAGGGAAGTTTTCTGTCAGTAAATCAATAATTCTGTCTACGCTTTTTGTTGACTTCTCCTCTTCTGGGATTCCAATCACACACGTATTATTCTTCTTGATGGTGTCCCACATAACTCTTAGGCATTTTTCATTCTTTTTTTGATTGTTCCTTGAATAGATTAGTGTCAGTGGATTTATCTTCTATTCCACTGATCCTATTTTCCATTATTTCAAGCTATAGGGTAGCTATGAGTAGGAATCGACTCAACGGCACTGGGTTTGGTTTGGTTTTTTCCTGACTTTCCACTGAGTTGTCTATTTCTAAAATTTTATTGTTAAGCTTCTGGATTTCAACTTTGCTGTTTTTGTATGGTTTCCAGTTGTCTATTTATTTTGTCATCTATCCTTGTATTGTTTTCCTGAATTCTTCTGGCATTTTTTCTGTGCTTTCCTTGATTTTGTCTGTTTTCCATAGTTTTGTCTGTACTTTCCTTGATATCTTGAGGTTCTTATACATAAGTCTTTTGAATTCCTGATCAGGAAGCTCCATTACCTTTTCTTCCTCAGGGAGGATGTCTGTTTCTTTATTATGGTCACTTGCTGGGACCATCTTGCCCTGCTTCTTTAGGTGATTTGCTATGGTCTGTTGTCTCCAGGACATTAAGGGGTTATTGTATTTATTTTTTAAGTATAATTGTTTGCAGGGTCCTGTTTTTTTGTTTGTTTTGATGATTCCTGGCAGGTGTGGCTGGCATGGTACTCTGGTCACTGGACTGTCCATGCTCCCTGTCTCTGGGTGAGTGGGGCAGTAGGTAGGTGTAGGAGCTTGGGTCTGTTTATTGGTCTTGTTGGGTGGATGGGTGTGGGTTGGTCAGGCTTTCACTTCTGTCTATCTTCCGTTCTGTGGCACCAGAGCGGGGAGTGGTTCTCTCCTTTCAGACAGAGCAGCTGGTGTGGTGGGTGTGGCAGGCAAGTGGGGTTGTAGTTGTCTCCTCTTACCAGTTGGGGAGGGAGATGTGGGTGGTAGAGGAGGGATGGCAGGCAGATGTGCACACAGTCACTTTACCTCCACCTCCTGTTGGGTGGAGGGGAGGTGGAAGGAACACCAGGCAGATGCTCACTCAGTCTCACTGCATCCACCTGTTAGTGGTAGGGAGAGGAAGGAAGGTGCAGTGTGGACGTGTGGCACTCACTCTGCCCCCGCCATGTGCTAGGCAGGCAGAAGGAGGAAAGGGCCTCAGGGGGCATGTGCATGCAGTCGCGGCTCCTCTGCCCCTCACTGGGTGGGTTAAGGGAGGGAGTCACAGGTGGCAGACGCACGCACAGTGGTGCTGCCCTGTGTCAGGTGGGGGGAGGGAGGAAGGGGCTGTGGGGGGATGCACGTGCAGTCACAGCTCCTCTGCCCCTCACTGGGTGGGTTAAGGGAGGGAGTCACAGGTGGCAGACGCACGCACAGTGGTGCTGCCCTGTGTCAGGTGGGGGGAGGGAGGAAGGGGCTGTGGGGGGATGCACGTGCGGTCACAGCTCCTCTGCCCCTCACTGGGTGGGTTAAGGGAGGGAGTCACAGGTGGCAGACGCACGCATAGTGGTGCTGCCCTGTGTCAGGTGGGGGGAGGGAGGAAGGGGCTGTGGGGGGATGCACGTGCGGTCACAGCTCCTCTGCCCCTCACTGGGTGGGTTAAGGGAGGGAGTCACAGGTGGCAGACGCACGCACAGTGGTGCTGCCCTGTGTCAGGTGGGGGGAGGGAGGAAGGGGCTGTGGGGGGATGCACGTGCGGTCACAGCTCCTCTGCCTCTTGCTGGGTGGGTTAAGAGAGAGAGCTGTGCCTGGCGGATGTGTGCACAGCGGCACTGCCACCACCTTTTGCTAGGTAGGGGAAAGGAGAGGGAACAGTGGGCAGGCTCTCTTGCTGTCTTGTCCCTATAGCCCCCCACAGGGCCCTTAGAGGGAGGTGTAGGTGGTGAGCAGGGCATGCATGAGGGCACACCTAGTCTTGCTCATTGGGTGGGTGGTGGGGTAGTGGACAGGGTTGTGTGGAATAGGGGGAGAGAGGATAGGCTCATGTTGTGATCCCTCAGTCAGGCGAGACAGTCAGTGTATAGGACCCTCTGCCACCTCCAATCAGGAGAATGGGGCGAGGGAGAGTGTGTCCCTCTGGCTAGGATACACTGGTGCCAGGACACCTTGGGTCTGCTGCAGCCAGAGACCAGGGCTTGTCCTTTCTTCAGTGTGAGGAGAGGGGACTGCCCAGGGACCAGCTAGGTGGGAGACTTCCTGCCAGCACTCCACAGGTCCAGAGTGCATGCCACTCGCCCTTGAGGTCAGTGGATATTGCTCCTGAGTATCTCAGTTTCTGGATTCTGACTCCCTCTCTCTGCTTCTTTCCGTAGAGTTTCTCTGTCCCTTTTGGGGTAGTTGTGAAGTTGCCTTGCTGTTTCCTTTACCCGGGGTCACTGCTGGCTTTGTCCTCAGATGGTCGCATCGGGCAAGGATGGCTGGCTGAGCTCCTAGTTCCATGCTACTCCTCTTTCACTCACTTTTTCCTTCCAGTTGATGTTCAGTTCAGTTCTTAGACCTTCTTTTTTGATGTTCAGGGTTCCTGGATTATCTGCTTTTGGTTTTTTGGGTCTTTGGTGCAGGAGGACATTATGGTTCATGTGACTAAGCCGCCACCTTGGGTCCACCTTCAAATGTTGCCCTTTTGATCGTGTATAATTGATTGTTCCAAGGAGCACATTCTTCTCCAGTGTTATTGTTTATTTTATGGGTTTGTCTATGGTTTGGCTGAAAGGTGGTCTCTGGGAATGGCTTCAGTTCCAGTTCAGAAGGGTGTCTTAGGGCCACAGTCTCAGGGGTTACTCCATTCTCTCTCATACCACAAGTATGTCTGGTCTTTTTTGTAAATGTGATTTTTTGTTCTACAAATTTTCTCCTGCTCTGTCCAGGACCCTCTGTTGTAATCCCAGTCAGAGCGGTAGGTCCACCATCCCTTTTGGGGCTGATACTTTTAGCTTTTGCTACTTTCTCCCTGTGAAGGGAGAGGGTGCCATTCTAGCACCCACCACTAAATGGCATCCTCCAAGACATCTTAGCTTTTCCCAGCAGGAGCAATGGTTCTTGCCCCTGCCATTCCCCTCTCCCCCGCAAATCTGTTGCCTTCCAGTAGATTCTGACTCATGGCGACCCCATGTGTCATAGAGTAGAACTGCTCCATAAGGTTTTCTTGGCTGTAATCTTTACAGAAGGAATCCTGGCGGTGCAATGGTTAAGTGCTCAGCTGCCAACTGAAAGGCTGGAGGTACAAACCCACCCAGAGGCTCTGTGGGAGAAAAGATCTGGCAATCTGCTCTTGTAAAGATTACAGCCTAGAAAACCCTACTGGGCTGTTCTACTCTGTTGCAAGGGATCACTGTAAGTCTAGGGCACGTAACAACAGCAACAATCTTTATGAAAGCAATTAGCCAGGCTTTTCTCCTGCAAAGTGTCTGGGTGGATTAGAACCACCAACCTTTACGTTAGAGCCCATCGCAAACCACTTGCACTACCTCAGCACCCACTTTGATGAAATAACCTGTGTATGTGTATCACTTCCTTCACATCATTTAAAAAATAAATATAAATACACATAATGCTCTAATACCTAAAAACAAATATAATGCTCTAAATAATAAGAAAATAATTTATAACAACATATAAATGCTTTGCCACAAATACACTAGAAAATATAATGAAGTGGTCAGAGTCTACACATAGAAGCAATTGCTAAAATGCACACCCTGGTGTGTTATATTGATGACTCAAATATCTTGGGTGGCACTGCCATCAATGAGACAATTTTCTGAAAAGATGAAAAGCTCACTGTAAAATTCCAAAAAAAATTATGAAGTACAGTTTTAATTTCTATTGTGGCTGCATTCCTAAAAAAAATTCAATAAATATTAAAATGACCCTAAAAATACTGCTTTATATGGACAAGTGTTGCATTTATGTGTAAAACAGTTACAGTCTAGGCTCAGACAATGATAAACAGATTTTCTTCTTTTCTTTTGCCTGTCTGAATGTTTCAGAAAAACAGATGGAAGTGATGCAGTATGTGGGAAAACTCTTTTGGGAGCACATTGCAAGACATCTAGCATCTCTGACTCCCACCTACTAGGTGCCAATGGTGTCCCCCAGTCATTGTGACAACAAAAAACACCCCCAAAATTTTCAAAATGCCCCCTAGGGGGTGCTCCCATCCTCATTAAGAATTGCTGGTAAAGCACAAAAGAGCCTCCAAGCACAGAGCACAGTTTGTAGCCTTCCCTCTCAGCTCTCGGATCAGCAGGGGACTCATCACTTCCCTCCAAAGGCTGACTCCAGGAGAGGCCTTAAGTGAGACACTGGCTCCACTAATGGAGCAAATCTCCCTCTTTGTCTAAATCGCTGTCATTCAGGATTTCTTACACAAAGAGGTTATTCCTTCACAGCTTTGGGAGGAGATTCAAACAGAGGCCCTGCAAATGACAAGAAAATGACACCTGTAGCTTCACTAGCACAGTGTCTTTCCACCTGTGGTCAGATGACCACCTGCATCAAAGGTATCTGCTAAAAATACAGATTCCAGAGTTCCTTTCCACACCTTTTAAATCAAATCTCCAGGGGATGTGGCCACAAAATCTGCGTTTTTAACAACCTCACCAGGTGATTTCAATGTACTCAAGGTCTGAGAGCCTCTAAAGCCATTATCCTCATTATCAGGATGCAGTATGCCACCTGACTTCCGGTTACCTCTTTAACCATAACATTCCAGAAGTATCAAGAAATTGCCTGCCCTGTTAAAAATCTCTTCTTTTCACTCCTCCCAAGGATGGTGACTTCTCATGACTTAAACCAGGAATATCTTATTCTAAATCTGCCCCTGTGTTAAAATAAGGGAAAGAACTGGAAAACAGGAACGTGCCTAGGTTTGGACAAGGCTTCGAGGGCACAGAACTTCTACATATAATTCTATTTGTGTGTGTACAGCACTAAGTGAAGTGTAAAACACAAAAACAAAAAACTAAACCTGTTGCCTTTGAGTCAATTCCTACTCATAGTGTCACTATAGTGAAGTGTCACTATAGTGAAGTGTAGTCGTGAGTAAATCAATTTTTTTCCCCCCTCTATGAGTCAAAGTATTTAACTGTGTTTTATTGACTATGCAAAGGCATTCAGTTGTGTGGGTCATAACAAATTAACAGATAACATTGCGAAGAAGGGGAATTGCAGAACACTTACTTGTGCTCGTGAAGGACCTAAACATAGACCAAGAGACAGTCATTCGAACGGAACAAGGGGATACTGTGTGTTTTAAAGTCAAGAAAGTTGTGGGTCGGGGTTGTATCCTTTTACCATACTTATTCAATCTGTATGCTGAGCAAACAATCTGAGAAACTGAACTATATGAAGAAGAATGAGGCATCAGGATTGGAGGAAGACTCATTTAACAACCTGCGACATGCAGATGACACAACCTTGTTTGCTGAAAGAGGACCTGAAGCACTTACTGATGAAGATCAAAGACTATAGCCTTCAGTATGGATTACACCTCAACATAAAGAAAACAAAAATCCTCACAACTGGACCAATAAGCAACATCATGATAAATGGAGAAAATATTGAAGCTGTCAAGGATTTCATTTTACATGGATTCATACTCAATACCAATGGAGGCAGCAATCAAGAAGTCAAAGTATTACATTGGGCAAATCTGCTGCAAAACACCTTTTTCAAGTGTTGAAAAGCAAAGATGTCACTTTGAGGATGAAAGTGCACCTGACCAAGCCATGGTATTTTCAGTTGCCTCATATGCATGCAAAAGCTGGGCAATAAATAAGGAAGACTGAAGAAGAATTGATGCATTTGAATTATGGTGTTGGTGAAGAATACTGAATACACCATGGACTGCCATAAGAGTGAACAAATCTGTCTTGGAAGAACTACAGCCAGAATGCTCCTTAGAAGCAAGGATGGCAAGACTGCGTCTTACTTACTTTGGACATGTTGTCAGGAGGGATTGATCCCTAGAGAAGGTCATTATGCTTGGTAAAGTACAGGGTCAGCAAAAAAGAGGAAGACCCTCAATGAGATGGACTGGCACAGTGGCTGCAACAATGGGCCAAGCATAACAAGGATTGTGAGGATGGCGCAGGACTGGGCAGTGTTTCGTTCTGTTGCTATCTATGAGTTGGAATCAACTTGACAGTATGTAACGACAACATGAGTCAAAGCAAAAAAATAATTTCATCTCTTTTTATATCTGCGTCATATACAGTCTAGATTTCTAACTCACTCAGAGCTTGGTTTGCCCATATCTGAGAGTATTGAAGATTATTCCATTGGTACTAAATAATAAAGATGGTGATAATGATGATATTGATAAGAACACCTTACCCAAGGCCACATAGACACCAAGTGAGTTTGGCAGGATTTGAACACAGATTTACCTGTAGTGCCAAAGCCTCTGCTATCGTCACACTGTCACATGGCTCTTTGACCAAGAAATAATGAGGAGAACATGACCTATCACACCAACACTGGCTGTGGTTCGTAGGCCTAGACTTAAAAAAAAAAGCATCTGCAAAAGCATGGGTAAATCACGGCCCTGGAGGGATTTACAATACGGGCTTTAATGCACGGAATCTGTGACAGAGGAATCAAGAGCCAAATGGGACAGTGAGAGAACCAGAGATCTGCAACTCCATGAAGCCACTACACAGTGAAGTCATCAGAGAGACCAGGTCACCCAGTGAAAACTGGAGCCACAGGGGAAACCTAGTTCTGGCTGGGGAAGTGCCCCTGCGGCAGAGAGAGGCCAGAAATGCCTTGGTTCTCCCTTCCTGTCTCCCCCAATCTCCTGCCAGTACTTCCCATTGGCCATACCTAATCCACACATCCAGGAGCCTGGAAAACCTTTATGGGTTCTACGCCTCCTAATACAGAGCGGGGTCAAGTGGGGCAAGGACTGGGTCTGAGGACATAGACCAAAACTGGCACAGCCTGGATTTTGTTGTTGGCTCCTTTAAATAGTAAGCTCCCCTTCCCAACCCCTGCCAAGTATTTTTAAAGGAATTTGTATCAAACCCTTCTTTTTTTTTTTTTTTTTAAATCACATAGGACTTTTTTAAAAAAGACCTACTATGAAAACAAGTCCCTGGGTGGTGCAAACGGTTAAATGCTCAACTACTAGCCAAAAGGCTGGCAGTTTGAACACACCCAGAGGTGCCTCGGAAGACAGACCTGGCGATCTGCTTCTGAAAGGTCAGACTTGAAAACCTTATGGAGCAGTTCTACTCTGCACGCATGGTGTGGCCTTGAGTTGGAACTGACTCGTGGCAAACAACAACTATATAAACAGATATCTGTTCATACCTGTAAGTCACTGAATACCGGAAAACAAAGAAACCCTTATTGAACGTCTCCTTGCTAACAGCTAGTAGAAACATTTGCCAGGCTAACAATAAGGAATATGAATTTTGCTTGACTTTTATTATGTGGGAGCTACAATTGGTGTATGGTCATTTGGCTAATGGTTTTCAATTTCTTTGGAAGACTAAATTACTGAAATTTTTTGGGTCTTCTGCATGTTTCTGCATGGTCTGAGCAGCCGGCAAGCTTGTAGTAAGAGTCCTGGACATAATTCTTCAGAAATGTGAAGGTGTTGCAAACTTCTGGATCTCTGAAGGAAGTTCTTGGATAAAGTCCAGTTAGCTAACTCTGGAGACTCACAGCTGCTACTCGTGAACTGATGGACAGTCATACCAAAGGGGGCATTAACGTGCTCTCCAGAGAGAGATGACCAGGCAAGGCATGGGTGGGGTACCTTTCAAACAAATCTGCTCTGTTGCTGACAAGACAGTCAACTGGTTTTTCCTTTCCTCCAAATAGTTTGTGAGCTATAGCTGAGGTCTTATTAGATATTGCATTAAAAGAGATTCTGGGCAGATTATATTTGTGTGCTGCCTCACTGTCAGAGGAATTCCAGAAAAACAACTTACAAATGGTGAAGCGGGAGAGCTGTGAGGTTCCAGCTCCAGTAGCACTGAGCAGCAGGACAGCACCAGGGCCTCCTCAGGTAGCCAAGAGGAGCAGGCAGGATGTCTTCTGAGAGCACATCTCCCCCCACTGACAGGATTAAAAAAAAAAAAAAAAAGTTTCAGATCACCTGCATCTTTTGAAGGAGGTGGGTTGGTAGGCTAATTATGTGGTTAAGATCACAGACTTTGGAATATATTTTTCCTTTTAATTTCACAGAACTGTTCCCTCTCTTCTTTCCTTATCCTGTTACCTGAATAAGCCGGTTATCACCCTTCACCTGTCCCACTGTCACAGCCACCGAGGGCTCCCCCAGCCTCTAGGACAGTGTCCACATTCCCGGGCGGGACATTTCACTTGCCTACCTTCCAGCCTCTGTCTAAAGCCTACCTGCCTGCCGGCCACCAGCTCTCCCCATGCTTTTGTTCTGTCCTGGGGCTCACCCACAAGACCAACTTCAAGGCATAATCCAAACACCATGCCCGGGTGAGGTCTTTGTCCGCGGTGTGTCCTGGCTGGGTTCATTGCCCATCCTGGACTTTTGTACCTATTGTCTGCTCTCTGTCTCCCCCAAAGCCGACTCACGAGGACAGGCTGTGTCTTATGCCTTTTGTTATTGCCCAACGTCCATCGCCTAGGTCAGAATATCTGGAAAGTATTTTACAGTTTGAAAAGTGTTTTTGCATATTTGCTCAATGAACCGTCACAATGCTTAGGCGGCAATATTTTCTCATTATACAAGCGAGGGAACCGAGGCTCAGAAAGATCAGGTGACTCGAGCATGTTAAACTGTCATGTTCTGCTTTCCTGGGTCCCCGAGGGGCCAGAGAGAAAGCATGGGATTGAGAACTGTACAGGGCTGGGTTTGAACCCGACTCAGCCACTACCTGGCTAAGGAGCCTCAGGGAAGCACTTCACTCCCCTGCGCTCACGTCCGAGGATAATAATTCCAACTCGGGATTGTTCTGCGGATTAAATAAAACTATGCCTATGAAATGTCTAACAGCGCTTGGCGAGTAGCGGGAACTGTAAATGTGAGTTCCCTTTCTGACCCCAAGCTTGGCGAGCTACTTCTCCTATTTCTACAACAGCTCCTCCTTCTCTGAGCTTCCGAGGCCACTGGCGGGTGCCAACTGGGGAGCGCCGTGTCGGTGTGACGCGATAGCTGCATCGCGTACCCGGCATCCTTAAAGGAACTTGGAGATAACACAGGCATAGCTTGGAAAGGGCAGTGGGCAGAGCGCCGAGGGACCCTGGAAGGCAGGGGTGGAATGGAGGGGCCTGTGGGGGTGTCGGTCCACAAAGGGAAAGCGGGTGTACCGCCCTCGCCCCACCGAGAGGACAACGTTGCTCTCCCACCTCAGTCTCCCCCGCGTGCCCAGTGCTCGCTCTTCACCTCCCGCTCCCTTCCCAGCTCCGACACGGTCTCTAGGGCCTGGAGAAGCCGGGCGAATCGCAGCTCGGGGAGGGGAGGGACAGACCCCGCCCCGCCCCTCTGCCTGCCCCCCGCCAGGGACGGACCCCGCCCCTCTGTCTGCCCCTCCTCCCCCGCCCCGTGCGGAGCCGGCCGGCGCTGGTGGCGGCGGGACATGCGCAGAGCGCCGGGCGCAGGCGGCGGTGGGCCGGGCGCGCGCTCGTACTTTCTCTCCTGCGGGAGCGGCGGGCGGGCGGGCGGGCGGGCGGCGTTGCGGGGGGCGCGGCCGGCCGGCGTGGGAGCGGCGCGAGGCGCCCGTCAGCCCCAGCTCATGGACGCGGACCGTGCGGCTGGGACCGCCGTGGCGGCGGGACCCTCGAGTCCGCAGCGCCGCTTCTAGGGGATGCGAGCGGCAGAACTTGAGCTGCGGTGACCCGAGCCGGGGGAGAGCGAGGCAGGCGGCGGCGGCGGCGGCGGCGAGTCCCCAGGGACCCTCGGGCCGCGGGTGCGGGTGAGGGCAGCGGCGGCGCGGGGGCTGGGGCAGAAGTGATGCGAGCGCGCCCGGGGAAACTGCCCGCGGCCACCAGGAGCATCTGCCGCCGGCGCCACTGCGCGCGGCCCGGGACCCGGCCATGGAGGCGCTGAACGGCCCCGCGGGCGGCGGCTCCCCGGACGCGAAGCCGCAGCCGCCTGGCCAGCACCACCGCCACCACCACCTCCACCCGCTGGCCGAGAGGAAGCGGCTGCACCGCGCACCCTCGCCCGCCAGACCCTTCCTCAAGGACCTGCTTGTGCGGCCAGCGGCGCACGGGCCGGCTGCCCCCTCCTCGGCTCGGGCCCCGCCGCCCGCCGCCCCGCGCTCGCCCAGCCTTGCGGGCAAGACGCCGTACTCGCCCGTGTCCCTGGCTGCGCCGGGCCGCCTTTCCCGGCGCGGCGGCGGCGCCCCCGGGGCGAAAGATAAGCCCCCGGCGGGCGCCGGGGCCAGGGCGGCGGGCGGCGCCAAGGCCGCCCCAGGCCCCAGGAGGGCGGTGCGCGCGGCGCCCGCCGAGCTGCTGCCCCGGTCCGGGAAGCCGCCACCGCTCGGAACCGAGCCGGCGCTGGCAGCTGCCAAGAACCGCAAGGCCCGGCGCGGCTCTGGGCCCCCCGGCGCGCCTCCGGCTCGGGCCGCCGAGCCCCCGTCGTCCGCCCGGCTCCCTGCCGTGACCCTCCCAGTGACCTCGGCGGCCGCCGCTGGCGCGCGCATCAGCTCCACGGATAGCAGCTCCGACCTCTCCGACTGCCCATCCGAGCCCCTGTCGGACGAACAGCGCCCGCTCCCCGCCGCCAGTAGCGACGCCGAATCGGGCACCGGCTCCAGCGACCGGGAGCCCCCGCGAGGAGCCCTCGCGCCGAGCCCCGCAGCCCAGGACGCACCGCCGGGCAGCCCTGAGTCTCCCGCGCTGCTCGCAGCGTACCCCGGCGCCAGCACTTGTCCTGGGGGCCGGAGCAGCCCGGGCGGGGTCTCTGCGGGGTTCCCTGGGTCCGGCCCGGCAGACGATGCTCGGGGCCGCGCGCCACTAGAGCGAGCGGCCCCCGGGAGGGCGGAAGGAAGCGGTGGGACCCCCAAGGAGCCCAGCCCGGGCGAGCAGCCCCGGATGGTGCCGGCGGCGGCGGAGGAGGAGCTGCTGCGGGAGATGGAGGAGCTGCGCTCGGAGAACGACTATCTCAAGGTGAGCGGCGTGTCCCGAGGCCGGATGCCGCAGAGATCCACGAGCACGCCCTCGGGGCTGTACGAGCGCCTTCTCGCTCTCCCTTCCTCCCCGCACATGCTGGGCGCTGGGACCTTGAGCCAGAACTTCGGAAGGCTCAGAACCCCAAGACTTGTGGGGCCCAGCCAGTGTGCGTCTACGCTGTTCTTTCTAGAAGTTTTGCGTATACCGTGGCACCTCTTGACGTTTGGGGGTACATATTGGGTACCTCAGCCGATCTTCCCGTCCCCTTTGTGCCCACCCTCACCTGTGGGAGGGTTCCCCCAGCGAAGGAGCGCGGTCCGGGAAATTGCGTGTTTGCGTCGGTTTCGGCCACCGGTTCTCCTGCCGGCGGAAAAGAGTGAGGTGCCTGCGGGATCTCCTCGGGGCCCCTGTGGCACAGAAAGGACCCCACCGTTTTCGGGGGGTAAACCTTTAGTCCAGGGGTCTCTTGAGTGTTCCGCTGGCGGGTCCTTTGTGAGTGTCCTGAAGCCGGGCATTTCTGTGTTAGGAGAGCCCGATTCCTTCTTACGCAAAGACTTTCGAGGGAATCGCAGCCTCCGCCGCCCTGCCTCTTGAGTCCTCTGGGGCAAGGCCTGTTGATGATGGCCTCCCGGTGTTGTTAGCATTAAGGCACTTAGACCGACTCCATCTTTTCTCAGAGAGGAGGCTGGTACTGCAGAACAGAGGGGCTAGGCGACACTGGCCTGCCAGAGGACCGAGGTGCGGCTGTTAGAGTAGTAAATAACTCGGTGGTACCTGTCAAGATTCTGATGAATATCCACCCAAACCGAGGGAGTGGCCTTCCTCCCTCGGTGGGTAGTGTGATTTGAGCTGTTTTCTCAGATAGGCCTACCCCATTTAGGGCCAGCCTTTGGCTCCAGCCCTACGGACCAGGTTTTTCAGGTGAATGGTGGTGGCGTGTGCTGTTCAGACTGGGATGAGAGCGCCTTAGCTGCTGGGTAGTCCTAAACCTTAGCCTTATCAGGAGCTGCTCTAACCAAGTGTTGTGGAAAAGGGAAACAGTGAGGCAGAAAAAGCGAGGTGAGAAGAGAGCAGATGGGCACCTGGGTGCGATGTTCCAAGTTGACACATTGGCTTTTGCCACCTCTTACGTAATAGACAGGAGAGTGAAATCCCAGAGTGCTGAAGAGAAAGGGCAGCTATGTTGTGTGTCACTCTATCAGGAAAACAGCCCTTTGCAAATCCTCAACACAGGAGCGCTCTCTGTAAGCTAATATGAGCTAATCTTGTTCATTTTTGTAGCCCCAGTCTTAGCATAATCCCTGGCCACATGACTGCCGCCAGACCAAAACCCAGTGCCGTGGAGTCGGAATGACTGCTGAGCAACAGACAATTGAGTTTCTTTAAAAAAAAAAAAAAAAAGTTCTCTGTACACTTCTGATGTTAAGGTAGCCAACCCGACATCACTTCAGGGTTCCTCTCTGGATAACTTGCTATTTGCCTAATTTTTTCACTGTTAGATGCTCAGTGAATGAAATGGGCTTCTGCCCTGGTGCCCACCCTGATGTATTTGATATGTCAGTTGATCCTCAACAACACAGGAGACTATGTTATCATAACCCCAATTTCATAGACAAGGATATTGAAAACCCAGTAAGGTCAAATGACTTGCCCAAGGCCACACAGCTATAGTAAGTGGGGAAGCTTGTATTTCCTTCTCTCCAGAGCCTTCGTCTCCAGAGCCTTTGCACTTTTCTCTGTATCTGGCTTCCCCTCTGTTTCCAGTGAGGCTACTTAGAAACACTGCTTCAGAGTCATTATATTAGTGCAAAATGTACCCTGTGTTTGGCTCTTCTAGGGAACATCTGTCTTCTTAGGTGAAGGGTCTGTCATTAACACCTGTGCAGTAGAACCCACTGGAAATGTTAAATTTGTGGAAAATGTTCAGCTGCCCTTTTCTATGAGGAAAGCACTGCGGCCACCTAACTGTGCCATGTGCAGCACCAGCCCGTCCTTGGACAGCAGGAGAGAAAAGTGGGCAGAGAAGACCAGAAAAAGTTGGCAGAAAAGGAGAGCTGGGCCATGCATACGTGCGAGTTACATGGCTGATCATTCAAAAGCTTAAATTACAGTACAAGAAGTCCCTGGGTTACGAATGTCCGACTTACATACAACCCGTAGTTGTGAACCAACCTCGTAAAGCCTACTGTAGTAAAAACTCAAGATACAAACAGTGGTTCGTAATAACAAACAGATAATACTTTGGTATCAAAACATTATTACTGCATTTTTATGTTAAAGATGTTTTAGTGTATTGGGAAGTGTTTCTTACACGTGGAGAAATACACTATATACTACATATTAAGACAAACTTTTGGCTAACTGACGTTAGATACAAACCGTACCTAACGGCTCTGACTTATGTACAAATGCAACTTAAAACAGATTTAGGAATGAAACTCCTTTGTAATCTGGGGACTGCCAGTAGTTCATTCAGGAAAGAAACACAAGAATCCGGATGGACTTTTCTAAAGGTCAGAGCCTGCCTGCTTGTGGAAAATTGAGCTAAGAGCTTAACGACCTCATAGGACAAAAGGCAGAAGTCAGGCCTTGCCACGTGACCGTTAGAGCACGCACATTGTAATCGTTGTTTAGCGGTACTTTTCTTAGATGGTGGATAAAAGCGCATCCTTGACCTTCTGCTTTCCTTGGGAATATTGCACAGAACTCTCACGAGTAGCGGCAGCATCTGCCCGTTCAGTTAGCAGAAGAGCCTCAGTGTCATTGGTGACTGCCCATCACCTTGGCCAGAAGTTGTGCTTTGATAAATTCTGGAGGACTGTGACCACATACAGGATCGCATTCTTTCCCGAGTCAGTGCTGTCACTGTTGCTGTAAAAGGCTGTCACAGTTTCTGAGCTAGAATGACCAAAGAGTAATCAAGGAGAAAAATAAGGTCATCAAAACCATAGAAGGCCATCTTATTGACCAGGAAATTCAAGTGTTTTTAGCCAGACTGCTGTGTTGTTTTGTTTTTTTAAATAGCAAATGTGTCCCCTACACACCTTTCCTAACTGAGCGCTGTATGGGGCTGCTCCGGAACTCATTTTCCATTCCTGGCTCCACCTACATTAAAGGTACGGAGGTGACTAGGTGAAAAATGCAAAAATGATTCAACCCAGGAAACTGGCTTTTTACGTGAAAACACAGTCAGAAAAGCACTCTTGTCTTCCTTTGACTTCTGATGAACCTGAATATATTTGGAAGTTTTCAGAAATTAAGGGGAGCAGTTGAGTTCACTTATCCAAATGCCTTTGCTTCTTTCTCAAGCAAAACCCGGACATGTTCCTTAACGATGAAGACTTGGGCTAAGTGCTGGTGTTCCTTCCTCCTGCCTGCCCTGACTGTGTTTTGCTCAAGTGCTCCGAGACAATCAGACAAGCCTTGTGCTCGTGGTGAACATACTAATCGTGCTGTCTCTTTCCACAGGCTTCTCAGGAGGGCTTCATCGCTCTGAGTTTATTGACCTCTCTTGAAAATGCTTTTAGTGTTGCAGGGCTCACACGCCTCTCCTCCCCACATGAGTGTCCTGTAATAGCACTCGGTTCCTGCAGGGTGAGGGGCATGGGTGTGGGCAGGGCCGTGGGCAGGGCCGTGTTTCTCTTTACCTCCTCAGGTATTTGAGAATTACTTTTGATAAAAAAAAAAAAGAAACCAAAAAACAAGTCAGTGCTAGCTGCAAAGTGAGATAAAAGTGATCTTTTTTTAGGTGACTGTGCTCCTAAGGGAGATTATCGTGAAGGTCGTCTTGATTTTCCAGGCTGCAGGAGATGACACTGATCCTCCTAACCGCCCTATTTCTCACGTGAGGTAGTCCTTTGACTGGCAGGCTCTGGAGTGGGGTGTTACAGTTCCCCTTGTGGCCTGGAGGGGAGACACTAGAGGCAAGAACAAGCATTACCAGCGCTGTCAAGGGCTTTCAGCTCCCCATCCCCTCCTCTGGTTCCCCACTTTTTAGCCCTCTGGAGGGTGAAGGTGGAGAGTATTCCTGGTTCTCTCCTGACATAGCCGATTTCCACACCCATTCTTTAGTCAGCCTGTGAAAGAACAGCTATAATAGTAACCTTAGGTGGCAGGATAATGCAGATGGGGGCAAATGGGGCCCATCAGCAGCGGCATGAACTGTCACTTTGGTAAACAGTGGTGACCGGCTCCAGCCTCCTTATCTACAGCTGGGACTCCTTGGAAAACATTTCCATTGTCCAGAGGGAGATGAGGTGGATTATTTGTATATTACAATAGATGATAGTTTCTGTCTGCAGCTCCCTGAAGATGGAACTATTGCAGCTGTAGCCAGATGACTGCCCTCCTGTCTAACTTGGGTCTATTTAAAGAGGGGTTATTAAAATAGAAATAGTTACAGTTTTCAGGTTGTTTAAACGGGATGAAAATTTGAATAAAGTTATCAGTATGATCAAGAGTGTTTATTATATAAACCAAAAACCAAACCAAACCTCTTGCCGTCGAGTCGATTCCAACTCATAGCAACACTATAGGACAGAGTAGAGCTGCCCCATAGAGTTTCCAAGGAGCGCTTGGTGGTTTTGAACTGCTGACCCTTTGGTTAGCAGCCGTAGCACTTAACCCCTACGCCCACCAGGGTTTCCTTGTTATATAAAGAAACCATAAGTTCAGTTTTTATATTTGTGGATAAAATTGTTTTCCTCTTAGAGGGTTTCATTATTTTAATCTTGTTTTACTCTAGGGTACCTCATTATTCCTCTAATTTGATATTTGGATGTGTATATATGTGTGTGTGTGAAGCCCTGGTTGCGTAGTGCTTAAGAGGTCAGCTGCTAATCGGAAGGTTGGCAGTTCAGACCCCCCTGCCGCTCCTTGGAAACCAACCCTATGGGGCAGCTCTCCCCTGTCCCACAGGGTCACTCTGAGTCGGAATCGACTCGATGGCAGTGGGAATATGTGTGTGTGTGTGTGTGTGTGTGTGTGTAAATAAAATGAGGCTTGATTTGTTACCTGCAGACAAATAGTTGAACAGCTTTACACTACTCCAAGATTTCATTTTATATAAAAAAATTTTGAAAAATATATTCATCTAAAACTAGATTAGCTTTTCAATGACATAACGATTTACCACTTAAGTATTGGCAGACCTGATGTTAATTTACTATAAAACTGTTTATGAAGGAAAGGTTTTTTTTCTGATTAATTCCTTAATATAAAAACCAAGAGTAATTTTCCACTTTTACTTACAGTTGCCAGGTTATATCTGCTGGAAATATTATATCTTCTGCCTGATTTGGTTTTCTTAGACATTTAAATGGCAGACATCTTTAAGGTTCTGAAATAAAATGATTTCTAAATTGAAGCATGCTTTCAGAAAATTAATATAATGTTAGTTTAAAAATCACTGTCCAGCATGACCCTAATCTGAACAATCACAGTTTTTGGTTTTCAAACAGCTGGTGTAATTTGGTTTTCTTTTGTAACTTCACTGAACCTGAAAATTGCTTTTTCAAGGCTATATGACAACATTGGCCTTGGCCCCATCTCTGCAGGCTAGTGTTGGGAAGCCGTTGGAACTTTTGGAATCTCAATTTCCTCTTTTTAAAATGGGGGCATTAGTATCTGTGCTGCTCATCGCAGTGCTTTTTGGAGGGCCAGTTGCTGTAATGGATATGATTGTGCATTGGCAATTGTAAAGCTCTAAATGTTCGGTTGCTTTTATTTACACTGAGGGTGGGCTTTTAAAAGTGCAGTTTAGTGTCTGTTAGATTTCATCTATAGCACATAATTTATAGTATTTACTGGAAAACGCACATATTTGGAACCAGACAGCCCTGCGTTTACAGTCTGCCTTCTGTTTATTAGCTGCGAGGCTTTGGGCAAGCTGATTTGTCTCAGTTTGGTTTTCTCGTCCATAAAGTGGGGGATAATATGTTCCTGGCAAAAAAGATAATGAAGGTAAAGTACTTAATAAAGGATGTCTTTATTAGTGTGGAAGTTTAGATAAGATATGAGTTATAAAATTAGTGATTCAAATGCATACAGTTATGGTCTGTCCCTAATTTTCTCTTCAGTACAACTCTTGTTGGTAAAAACGCTGTGGGGCAGTGATTTATTTATGCCAGAAAAAAAAAAAAATGAGCTGTTTACATACGGCCTCCTCAGTGATTTATAGGTGTGTCCAGCCCTCAAACAGTTTTTTAGCCTGGAGGGATTGTTTACACATCTCTGTAACATCTCCAGCATTTAACATTAGATTGATAACAGCCCTCCTGTTTCGAAATCTGAGAACTAGAGAATGTTTTTATACCTGGAAGCTGTATCTTACATCTTCTTACTCTATATACTGTTTTAAAAACTTCTGTTTGATAGATCATCTTTCTAGAAGGAAAAGCCATCATAAAGGATTCCTGCCACGAGCGGAAGTCACTATGTATTTGTGTGACACATATATACATATATTGATTTAGTGGCTTAAATCAGTCTTCTTCACTTTTACTGCACTTATTGATCTTTTTTTTTTTTTTTAAATTAGTTAATTGGACACAGAAACTTAAGTGTAGAAATCAGGCTCTTTCCCAAAGTCAGACCCATCAGATTCCTGGATGTGACCGCAGTGAAACTTGACCTTGATTTTGGAAGAGCTCTTTAATGCTTCGTCAAAAGAATGGCAACAACAAAGCACATTTTAAAGCTTGCCTGCCATCTTTGGTTGGCCCCCAGCAGGCACTGGGTTAGGGCACAGCTCCCTCAGTCTCATTAAAGCCTCAGCGTGTGGATCAGGCACCTGTGACAACACCCCTTTTGCTGAGTGTTGACAGTCCCTTTCCGATGTAGCTGTGCTCCGGGTGCTCCAGCTACCTGAAGAGCCCAGCCTTTCCATTCTGTTCATGGACATCCAACTGACTAGCTTTTATGTTGTGTCCACTAACTACCAGCCCCAGCAAGTCTTCCTACCGGGAACAAGATTTATCGGGAGAAATGTCTATAAGGGGGGGGGGGGTGGGAAAGAAACTTGGTTAAGACACATTGAAACGCCTTATATTTTTATGTTTTTCACCATTGGCATAGAAATCCTGTAGGAATACGTATTAGCCAAGAAGAAAAAGATTTCATTCATTTGACCACTAGGCAGTTGGTGAAGCTTTCTTTTTTATGTCTGTTCTCCTTGGTAGTCCAGTGAGACAGGCTCCATTTGGAGTCTTGATCAGGATAGTGTGAACACAGCAAGGAGAGTCTACAAGCTGGGGGAGGGGGGAATAAACTGCCACGTTTGTGCCCTTTCCAGCAGAGACCATGGGCTGGAGGATCCTCTTCACCCCATTTTGTGCCAACCTGCATTTTTCCATAAGGACTCCCAGTTTATTTGTTGCAGTTCTTAATCTTACCCAGGATAAATGAATCTTCAGGAGATTTCTTTCTGTTCAATTTCTTGCCCACCTGAAGGCGCAGATGTTGGGAAACCTTGTTCTTTATTGTAAGTAAATCTCAGGTTTTAAGAATGAATGCAGAATTAGTAAGAGTGGCAAGAATCCAGGAACAAACTGAGTAACAGTACGGAAGCGTACAACTTAGTGTGTCCAAGTTTGGGCGACAGTTTTTTTCCTTAAGCCTCAATATTGAACAACACCAGACGGAATGACTGAGAATCTCCTAGAGACTGTTATACCTCAATTTTCAAACTATTCAGGAAAATTCTCAGAATACTTTCATTAGTCTTCACCCTTCCAAATTGCTTCTAGTTAAAACCTTTTATACTTCGGTAGAATTTATATCTAGTATACTGAAGCTGCGGAGCCATGTTGGCACAGTGGTTAAGAGCTTGCCTGCTAACCAAAAGGTCAGCAGTTCGAATCCATCGGTTGCTCCCTGGAAGCCCTATGGGGCAGTTCTGCCCTGTCCTATAGGGTTGCTGTGAGTCATTTGACTTGACGGCAACAGGTTTTTTTGTTTTATACTGAAGCTACTTCTGGGGGCTTGGGAATAGTTTTTCATAACTGCGATACAAGACTGGAGCAACATAAAGGTGTAGTTACATCTGATTTTAGTCGTTGAGCTTACCTTTTAGTGTGGGTGACGATGAGAAAAACTGTAAATGATGTTGGACAGTGATAAGAGCTGTAAAGAAAGTAGACCAAGGCAAGGACTGGAGATGGTGGGGTGGGAGGTGGCCAGGGGAGGCAGGTGCGCAAATTATGTCTCCATGTGCTCTGCAGGGATGAGGAGAAGCACTTTCGGAAGAGGAAATAACAGGTGAACATAGGCTGGGACCTGTGAGGTGGGTGGGATGGGCGGTGAGGGGATAGGCCCAGGGCCAGGTCGTATTTGGTCTTGGAGGCCATGAGAGGACTGTAAAGAATGTCCTTGGTATGACAGGAAGCCCTTTGAGGGTTTGAGTTGGGGCTGGGGTGATCTGACTTACACACTAAAAGGAGAGCCGTGCTGCATGGAGAATAGACTCTGGGAGGATAAGCAGGGAGACCCCAGTGGACTAGATGGACCCCTGACACAGCTACTCTGATGGGGAGAGATTGCATGGTGCTGAGCTGACAGGACTGCTGCTGGGCTGCATGTGGAATGGAGGGAAAGAGGAGGATTCTCCTGGATTCGGATTATCTTCATGCTGACGGCAGTGTAGAATGGAGATGGGAATCAAGGATAGGGAAGTGGAAAAATTCAAACCCAACATTTTTTTCACATATTTGAGAAGGTTTCTTGTTTAGAAGGGTGAGTTGCACCTTAGTTACATGCTAAAATTTGCGTTGTGGAATGGAATTTTCAGGACATTTTGAAGGAATGTTTTAATTCCAGTGGCAGTTAACTGTTACTTATTGTCATTATCCCACTAAAGTTTATGTTCTTTGAAGGCAGGGTTGGTCTGATTCATCTTAGTACCTAGAGTGGGCCTTTGAGATATAGGCTAGGTCAATGTTCGGTTTGAATCTGTAGGTCTGTTTATTTGCAGATTTGATTTCATTTACGATTATGATAATATAAGGAAATAGGAGGAGTGGAATAAGTTCTAAGGCTGCTGTGAATACTCCAGGTGGGTTTTTAATGTCGGGGTATATAAGATGTGGACAGACCTTTGGTGATGTTACCTCATGTGAGCATGTATAGAGGCTGCCCTGCCAGGTTACATGTGTGGCTGGAAGCTGCTGGGTGTGGGTGCAGGCATTTTGTGTTTGGAGTTGAGGAGTGTGGGATGGGGGAGAGGGACACCACCTTTTTTGATGGTCTTGGCTTATAAATCTACTCTGTCTGGCTTGTGTAGGATGAGTTGGATGAACTTCGTGCTGAAATGGAAGAGATGAGGGACAGTTATTTAGAAGAAGATGTCTACCAGCTGCAGGAACTTCGGCGAGAACTGGACCACGCAAATAAAAACTGCCGAATTCTGCAGTACCGTCTCAGGAAAGCTGAGCAGAGAAGCCTGAAGGTGGCTCAGACTGGGGAGGTGGATGGCGAGCTGATCCGGAGTCTGGAGCAGGACTTAAAGGTACATGAGCAGGATCTCCACCTGGAAATGCAGGCGCAAAATGCTGACCCACTGACTTGCTATTTTATTTAATTTTTTTTTTCCCTTTTTTTTTAAATTGAACTTTAGATGAAGGTTTACAGAAAAAACTAGTTTCTCATCAAACAGTTAGTATACACATTGCTCTCTGACATTGGTTAACAACCCCACAACATGTCAATGCTCTCACTTCTCAACTCTGGGTTCTCTATTACCAGCTTTTCAGTTACCTCCTGCCTTCCAGTCCCTGCCCCAGGGCTAGTGCTCCCATTTAGTCTTGTTTTGTTCCGTGGGCCTGTTCAATCTTTGGCTTAAGGGTGAAGCTCAGGAGTGACCTCATTACTGAGCTGAAAGAGTGCCTAGGGGCCGTATTCTCAGGGTTTCTCCAGTCTCTGTCAGGTCAGCAAGTCTGGTCTTTCTTTTTGAGTTAGAATTTTGTTCTGCGTTTTTCTGCAGCTCTGTCTGGGACCATCTATTGTGATCCCTGTCAGAGCAGCCAGTGGTGGTAGCTGGCACCATTTAGCTGACTTGCTGTTTTAATGTTCTTTTGAGTGTTTGTATTTGTCTCAGAAAGTGTTAGCATCAACTTCGTTTCCTTTGTGGCTTATAGGTTGATGTGGAGTCATATGACTGTCGATAGCCAAAGATGTAAATCTGTGATAATGTGAACTGGAATTTTAAAACCGGAGGAAAGTTGTAGTAATGGATTTATAGCACAAAATAATTAAGACTTGCTAACTGGTCTGACAGTCAGAAAGAAATTGTACAGAAATGCCTTCTGAAGATCTGAAATATTTTTTAAAAATCTATCAGTTATCAATTCAGTTATCATTTAAAGGCTGCTCTTAAAAGTTGGTCATAATCACTTAACATTTTTATATTATTTATGTTTCTAGGATGCAGAACATCTGAAATTCCATGACCCTAGTGAGCTTGTATAGTGGTTATTAACTGAAGGAGAAGTGGTACCTCTAAGGACCATTGGCAAAAATGGGAGTGAGGCTAAGAAATTCTAGACTTTACACCATTTCTCTCTCTGTTGGCAGCGTCGCTCTCTCTGATCCAATCATCCAGTCATTTCTCTAGAGATGACTTATTTATGACGTTGTCCTCATTATAGGAGCACTTGTGAAATCCCATTTAGCCTTTCATTGTGATAACAAGAAAAGAATCTTTGTAATTCTATAAACCACTAACAAAGTGTTCTTCAGTGTGATTTAAGGGTGATTTATATTTCTCTTCCAAAGTCTCTTTTCTCACTTGCTGCTAGAAAGTAAAAATGTTCAACTGCATTTAGTATTAAAGCATTTTACCACACCAGAGCCACAGTAGACAATTTAAAGCTTAAATGCATTAAACATCTAATGCATACAAAGTTATTTGTTAATTTTAGCAGGCAGGTCCAATATTACCTTTAAAAAAAAAAAAAAACCAAACCCCTTGCTGTCAAGTCAATTTCAACTCATAGCAACCCTATGGGACAGACTAGAACTGTTTCCAAGGAGCAGCTGGTGGAGGGTAGGGTTATTCAAAGTGGCCTTTTAATCCAGGTAAAAGTCATATTCTCCCTCATAACGTGGATTTTGTGTTTTGTGTTAACACCCTCCTCCTTTAAAAGTGGGTTTATTGAATATCCCCAGGGTCTTTGCTCTTTGATGTAGTACCTGATAATTCTGTCTGTGAAGTTATTTGAACGTGTGCTAAGCAGGCAGAAAGCTCCCTGTCTTGATGATCGTTCCCTGTGGGTCTGTACAGGTAGCCAAAGACGTCTCTGTCAGATTGCACCATGAACTTGAAACTGTGGAGGAAAAGCGTGCTAAAGTTGAAGATGAAAATGAAATGCTCCGACAGCAGATGATTGAAGTGGAAATATCCAAGCAGGCCCTCCAGAACGAGCTGGAGAAACTGAGAGAGGTAACCCAGACAAGTACGGGGATGCCCCCCTCGCTTTAGTTGTTAGCCTGGCTGGCACTGAAGGGGTCCAACTCTGCTTGTTCCCTGAAGCAGGGCTCAGCAAGCCAAGGCCTGTTTATATGGCCCGAGAGTAGAGAATGGTTTTTACATTTTTTATAGCATTGTAGAAACAAACACAAACCTAAAAACCTAGGGCCGTCAAGTTGATTCCGACTCATAGTGATCCTATAGGACAGAATAGAACTGCCCCATAGGGTTTCCAAGGAGCGCCTGGCGGATTTGAACTGCCAACCCTTTGGTTAGCAGCCGTAGCACTTAACCACTACGCCACCAGAGTTTCTCCTAGAAACACACACATACACCCGCCAAAAGCAAAGAAGACAATGCAGCAAAAACACTGTGTGGCCTGCAAAGCCTAAAATATTTATTACCTGATCCTTTATGAAAAATTTATTTTCTTATGAGCCGATCATTTATTCCTTTTATGTGTCAAAATTGAGTATATTATCACTAGCACACAAAGTTAAGCAGTAGCTTTTTTCTCTAGAATCTTCTAATGAGCTGGAGAATATGTTATGGTTGTCTATGAAAGCTGAATAAACGGATAATGTCTGTATGCTACCAGTTCTTATACCTCCAAATCAAAAAAACCCACTGCCATCGAGTTGATTCCGACTCATAGCATCCCTATAGGACAGAGTAGAACTGACCCATAGAGTTCCCAAGGAGTGCCGGGCAGATTTGAGCTGCTGACCTTTTGGTTAAAAGCTGTAGCACTCAACCACTGTGACACCAGGGTTTCCACTTGTACCTCAGCCAATACAATTTAAATATTGGGTTTTTTTTTTTTTTTTTTTTTAGGTGTGAATGTATTCTAGCAAAGATGTCTAGATGATGTATGTTTTTCGTTTGCTTATAGTAATGCAAATTCTATTCTCTTGTCGTCCATTGTAAGATTGAGGTGGCATATTTTCTTGGAAAATATCCTGCGTATTGATTTAATTAAAAACTATTGGCGAAGGCATTCAGATGATGGTTAAAGCCAGCGTATTACCTGCTAAGATATGGACCTCACTTAGCAGCTCAGTTTTCTGATTCACCCAGCCGTTACCCATCCAGCTAGCTGTTCATCCACCTACACCTGATTCAGGTACTGGCCTAGGCCCTGGGGGTACCAGGGTCAATGTGGCAGCACAGTCTCTGCCCTCAATTGGCACACAGATTGCAAAACAAGTCACAACAAAGTCATAAGTGCCGCTGCCTCTGGCTTCTCCCTTCCCCATCCTCATCCCTGTTCTGCTGGCTTCCCTGCTGTTCCTCAGATGTGCGAGTTTTGCCTTCCTCATGCCTTCACTATGCACTCTAGAATGCGAGCTCCACTGGACAGGGCTTGTCCGTCTGGCTCACTGAGCCCAGGACGGTGCCTGACACACAGTAGTCACGCATGTGGGTGAGGGAATGAAGGGGTGAGAATATACAGCCATGGTGGTCAGAGCTTGCTGGAGGGACTCAGTGAGGCTGCACAGAAGGAGACACTTGAGTCTGAGTTCTTTCTCTCATCATGGTAACACTTGCCTGCCCTGGACTGGAGGGATTTCTCCTCTAGTTGTGGATCTCTTGCCTCTGCACTTACAGTTCCTGGTACTTAATTCTCTTGTTTTCCTTTGGTCTGAGTTTGCAAAAGGTATGTCGTAATGATTTTTTTCTCAAAATTTCCAATTTGAGTTTGACCTCAAGGATGTAGAAAACAACTTAGAAGTGTATTTTATAGATTGTATATTTGTGTGTGTGTAAATATATAAGTATATGTATACACACATAACTAGTTGCTATTGGATCACCTCCGACTCATGGTGACCCCATGTATGTCAGAGTAGAACTGTGCTCCACGGAGTTTTCCGTGGCTGATTTTTTAGAAGTAGGTAGCCAGGCCTTTCTTCTAAGGAGTTTCTGTGTGCACTCAGCCTCCACGCTCTCAGTTAGCAGCCAAGCACATTAACCGTTTGCAGCACCCAGGGATGTATACGTATATGTGTGTGTGTCCACTTCTGGTCAGCTGAGCTTTGACAGAGGACCAAAGTACATTAAATGGGGAAAAGACATTCTTTTTAGCAAATGATGCTGGCTAAACTGGATGTCCATCTGTAAAAAAATGAAACAGGACCCATAGTTCACACCGTACATAAAAACTAACTCAAAAATGGATCAAAAACCTAAATAAAAAACATAAAACAATAGTGATCATGGAAGAAAAAATAGGGACAACACTAGGGGCCCTAATACATGGCATAAATACAATACAAACCTTAGCTAACAATGCACAAACACCAGAAGAGAAATTAGATGACTGGACGCTCCTAGAAGTTAAATACTTACGCTCACAAAAGACTTCACCAAAAGAGTAAAAAGAGAACCTACAGACTAAGACATATCTGACATGGCTGTAATCTCTAAAATCGATAAAATACTTCAAAATATTAACAACAAAAATACAAATAATCCAATTTAAAAATAGGGAAAGGATATGAATAGAGACTTCTCCAAAGATGACATTCAGGCAGTTAACTGACACGTAAGGGAATGCTTGTGATCATTAGCCATTAGAGAAATGCAAATCAGAGCAACAATGAGCTACCGTCTCACTCCGATATTACTGGCAGTAACCAAAAAAACCAGAAAATAACAAATGTTGGAGAGGTTGCACGGAGATTGGAATTCTTATGCATTGCTCATGGGAGTATAAGATGGTGCAGTCACTGTGGAAGATGATTAGGCGCCTCCTTACAAACCTAGAACTAGAAATACTATATGATCCATTAGTCCCACTGCTAGGAATATATCCTAGAGAAATAAGAGCTCTCACACGAATGGACACGTGCACACCCATGTTCACTGCAGCATTGTTCACAATAGCAAAAATATGGAAACAACCTGAGTGCCCATCAACAGATGACTGGATAAGCAAACAGTGGTGCACGCACTCAGTGGAATACTGTGCAACAATAAAGAACAATTATGAACGACGTGGACGAACCTGAAGGGCATTTTGCTGAGCAAAGTAAGTCAATTACAAAAGGACAAATATTGTTTGAGACCATTGTTTACACACAGAAGAAAGACAATTTAAAAAAAATTTTTTATTGTGCTTTAAGTGAAAGTTTGCAAATCAAGTCAGCCTCTCATACAAAAATTTATATATACCTTGCTATGTACTCCTAGTTGCTCTCCCCCTAATGGGACAGCACATTCCTTTCCACTTTCTTTTTTCGTGTCCATTCGGCCAGCTTCCGACCTCCTCTGCCCTCTCATCTCCCATCCAGAGAGGAGCTGCCCACATGGTAAAAGAGACGATTTTTGATGGTTACGAGAGAGGGGAGGGGTGAGGAGGGGAAATCAGTAACTAAATAGTAGATAGGTGTTAACTTTGGTGAAAGGAAAGACAACACATGATACAGGGGGAGTCAATACAACTTGACCAAGGCAAAGTCATGGACGTTTCCTAGACACATTCAAACATCTTGAGGGACCCAGTTACTGGGGCTGAGGGGCTGGGGACCATAGTCTCAGGAAACATCTAGGTCAATTGGCACAACATGGTTTGTAAAGAAAACGTTCTACGTCCTACCTACTTTCTTGAGTAGCATCTGTGTTCTTAAAAGCTTGTGAGCAGCCACTAAGATACATCTATGGGTCCCATCCTGTCCAGAGAATGTAGGAAACCAAAAACACTAGGAAAATATTATTCGCAAGGATTAATGGACCACATGAACCACAGCCTTCACCAGCCTGAGCCCGGAAGTACTAGATGGTGCCTGGCTACCAACACTGACTGCCCTGACAGGGTTCAAAATAGAGGGTCTAGGACAGAGCTGGAGAAAATTGTAGAACAAAATTCAGATTCACAAAAAAAGACCAAACTTACTGATCTGACAGAGACTGGAGGAACCCCTGAGATTATTGGTCCTCGGATACCCTGCGAAATCAGGGGTGAGGCCAATCCCGAAGTCTGCCTTTCAGCCAAAGATTAGACAGGCCTATAGAACAAGCAATGACACACGTGAGAAACCTGCTTTTTTAGCAACACCTGCCCAGAAGCAGGGATGAGAAGGCAGGAAGAAGGGACAGGAAAGCTGGATGAATGAATAGGGGAAACCGGGGGTGGAAAGGGAGCGAGTGCTGGCACGTTGTGGGTATTGCAACCAATGTCATAAAACAATTTGTGTATAACTTTTTGAATGAGAAACTAATTTTTGCACTGTAAAAATTCACCTTGAGCGCAATAAAATAAAAAAAGTGAAAAAAAAATCTGTGTGTGTGTATTTTTTCTAGTACTTCAGAAGGTTGAAAATGGTTGACCTTAGCTTAGTTTTAACTTCTTAAAGATTGCCCAAATTTAACTATTTTATTTTACTAAGAATTTTTGGGCACCTGTTACATGCTAGGCACAAATAATAATGAAGTTCGTTGTCACTTGCAAAGGACAGAGAAAGTTACCCCAGTGGACATGGACTGTTGAAAGGAACTGAGGGGAACCAGCTAGCAATCAAATAGTTCCCTTGGACTACAGCATCATTCATCTTGACTCTGATATGATTTTCATTTTTTGGGTTTGGTTGAGGCTTCTTTTCTGCCTAGGAAATGGTCAGATTTTGTAAACATTTCTCGTGTGCTTGAGAAGAACGTGTTTGCTTTAATTTTGGAGTGAAGACTTTTGTCTAAATTCATCAGATAAAAGACTTTCAAATGTTAGCTAGAACCCACAGAAAGACATCATTTTACGTCATTACTCAGTATGCAAATATAAATAAAAGTTTCAGAAAACAGTGCTTTTCCTTGCCATATGGAATGCATTCTGATATTTTCAGTTATGTTCAGTTTTATTTATTTTTAAATTTTATTTTTAAATGGTAGCTATTTTTTTTTTATAGTCCACTAGTCCACTAGGTTGATTTACAGCCCGTTAGTGGATTGTGGCAATTTGGAAAAAATGTATTAGATCGTTTCTTAATTGTGTGTTTCAAATTTTCTATATCCCTTATTGTTTTGTCTGCTAAATATATCAATTTAGGAAAAAGATGTGTTAAAAATTACCTATTTTGATTGTATATTTTGAATTTCTTCTTGTAATCTGTCAAATTTTGCCTTACATATCTTAAGGCTGTATTTTAAAATGCATATAGATTTAGGCCTGTTTTAATTTTGTGATGAATTATTCCCTTTAACATTTGGTGATGACTCTTTATCCTAATTTATTGCTTTTTGCCTTAAACTCTACTTTATTTGTTTTTAAATTCTATACCAAACTCATTTTGGTTAATATTTGCCTGGTTGTAGCTTCTTTGTGGAGCCCTGGTGGCGCTGTGGTTAGGTGTTCGGCTGCTAACCAAAAGGTTGATAGTTTGAATCCACCAGCTTATTTGTATCCAGCCCTAGTGGCGCAATGATTAAGCACTTGGCTGTTAATCAGACGTTTGGTGGTTCAAACCCACTGAGCATCTCCTCAGAGGGAAACCTTGTGACCTACTCCTGTAAAGATTGCGGCCTAGAAAGCCCCGTGGGGCAGTTATACTCTGCCACATGTGGTCGCTATGAGTGGGAAATCTACTTCATAGCACCTAACAACAACATCTTAATTTGTAATTCCTTTAGTTCTATGTCATCGTATTTTAGGTGTGACTCTTGTGAGTGGAAATAGCTACATTTTGAAAAATGAAATCTGAGAATCTCTTTTTAACTGGCGAGTTTAACCATTTGCATTTAATGTGATTATGATGTGTTAAAATTCCTTTCTGTTACTGTACTTCATACTCTATTTTCTATGCTTTTTCTGTTTCTTTTCCTTGGTTTTTATGTTGCCTTCTCTTTGAGTTTTTCATTCCGTTGGTTAGAAATTTATATGTTTTATTTCTATTCTTTTAACAATTACTCCTAAATTTTTAGCATGTGTGTTTGTCAAAATCTAAAACTAATCATTATCTCTATTTTCCTCCTGAATAATTCAAGCATGTTAGGAAGCTTCAATTCCAACTAACTCCTATCTTTTATGCTGCTGTCTAGTATTTTAGTTTACGTTTTTAACCCCCCAAGTTGACTAATAGTCAATGCTTATTTCCATTTATCTACAGATTTACCAATTTATTTACTTACCATTCCTTCTTGAGTGTTTGCTGATGTGTGAATATATCCTTCAGTAGTTTTTTTTAGTAGTGTTGTTGTCTGAAAATGTTTTCATACTCAGTCTTAAAACATATTTAATTGGGCATAGAATTCTAGTACTTTGAATATTTCATTGTCTTTTGGCTTTATTTTGTTGTTAAGAGGTTTGTTGTCAGTATAATTATTGTTTTGGCAGGTAACCTGCCTTTACTTTCTGGGTACTTTCATGATTTTCTCTTTGTATCCGGTATTACCTAGTTCCAATCGGATGTATCTAGATTTATTTTGCTCAGCACTCATTGCAAGTCTGAGTATCTTTCATGAAAGCTGGAAAATGCTCACTCTTTGAATATTGATCAATACTGAAATTATCTCTTTGGATAGTGTTTCTTCCCTATTACCTATTTCTTCTAGAATTTTTGTTAGTCGTGTGTAGAACCTTCTTAGGTTGGACGTTCTTATTCCATTTCACTTAACTTCTCTTTCTCTCTGTGTGTGTGTGTATGTGTCTGTTCATTTTCTGTGCTGCGTTCTGGGTAATTTCTGCCGCTCTTGTCCAAGTTAGTAATTGTTTTCTTTTATAAAGATGGGAAATGCTGTTTTATTCCTTTATTTTCCATTTCAATGAGCTTAGCTTTTACTTAATAGAATTAAAAAAATTTTGCTGTTCTTTTTCATGGGGTTTTCTTTTCTTTATTGTACTTTAGGTGAAGGTTTACAGAGCAAATTAGTATCTCATTAAACAGTACACCTATTGTTTTGTGGCATGGGTTGCCAACCCTGTGACATGCCAACATTCTCCCCTGCCTGACCATGTGTTTACTATTATCACCTTTCCTGTCTGTACCTGCCTTCTCGTCCTTGCCCCTGAGCTGCTGTGACCATTTAGTCTCGTTTTGTTTTATGGGCATGTCTAACCTTTAGCTGAAGGGTTAACCTCAGGAGTGACTTCAGAACTGAGTTAAAAGGGTGTCCGGGGGTCATACTTCTGGGGTTTCTCAGTTCTTTGTCAGCCCAGCAAGTCTGTTTTTTTTTTTTTTTTTAAATTTTCATTGTGCTTTAAGTGAAAGTTTACAAATCAAGTCAGTCTCTCAACAAAAACTTGCATACACCTTGCTACATAACTCCCGATTCCTCTCCCCCTAATGAGACAGCTTGCTCCCTCACTCCACTCTCCATTCATGTACCTTTCACTAGGCAGGAGATGCCAACATAGTCTCAAGTGTCCACCTCATCCAAGAAGCTCACTCCTAACCAGCATCCCTCTCCAACCCATTGTCCAGTCCAATCCCTGTCTGAAGAGTTGGCTTTGGGAATGGTTCCTGTCCTGGGCCAACAGAAGGCCTGGGGGCCATGACCACCGCAGTCCTTCTAGTCTCAGTCAGACCGTTAAGTCTGGACTTTTTATGAGAATTTGGGGTCTGCATCCCACTGCTCTCCTTCTCCCTCAGGGTTCTCTGTTGTGTTCCCTGTCAGGGCAGTCATTGGTTATAGCTGGGCACCATCTAGTTCTTCTGGTCTCAGGCTGATGTAGTCTCTGGTTTATGTGGCCCATTCTGTCTCTTTGGGCTTGCAGTTAGCTTGTGTCCTTGGTGTTCTTCATTCTCCTTTGATCCAGGTGAGTTGAGACCAATTGATGCATCTAAGATGGCTGCTGGGTAGTGTTTAAGACCCCAGATGCTTCTCTCCAAAGTGGGATGCTTTCTTAATAGATTTTATTATGCCAATTGACTTAGATGTCCCCTGAAACCATGGTCCCCAAACCCTCACCCTTGCTACGCTGGCCTTCGGAGCATTCAGTTTATTCAGGGAAATTCTTTGCTTTTGGTTTAGTCCAGTTGTGCTGACCTCCCTGGTATTGTGTGTTGTCTTTCCCGTCACCTAAAGTAGTTCTTATCTACTATCTAAGTAGTGAATATCCCTCTCCCACCCTGCCCCCCTCCCCCCTCTCGTAACCAAAAGAATATTTTCTTCTCTGTTTAAACTATTTCTCGAGTTCTTATAATAGTGGTCTTATACAATATTTGTGCTTCTGCAGCTGACTGATTTCACTCAGCATAATGCCTTCCAGAGTCCTCCATGTTATGAAATGTTTCACAGATTCATCACTCTTCTTTGTTGATACGTAGTATTCCGTTGTGTGAATATACCATAATTTATTTATCCATTATCCGTTGATGGGCACCTTGGTTGCTTCCATCTTTTTGCTATTTGTAAACAGTGCTGCAATGAACATTGGTATGCATATACCTGTTCGTGTGAAGGCTCTTATTTCTCTAGGATGTATTCTAAGGAATGGGATTGCTGGATCGTATGTAGTTCTATTTCTAGCTTTTTAAGGAAGTGCCAAATCGATTTCTAAAGTGGTTGTACCATTTTACATTCCCGCCAGCAGTGTATAAATGTTCCAGTCTCTCCACAGCCTCTCCAACATTTATTGTTTTGTGTGTTTTAGATTAATGCCAGCCTTGTTGGAGTGAGATGAAATCTAATTGTAGTTTTGATCTGCATTTTTCTAATGGCTAATGATCGTGAGCATTTCCTCATGTATCTGTTAGCTACCTAAATGTCTTCTATAGTGAAGTGCCTGTTCATATCTTTTGCCCATTTTTTAATTGGGTTATTTGTCTTTTAGCAGTTCAGTTTTTGCAGTATCATGTAGATTTTAGAGCTCAGGTGCTGATTGGAAATGTCATACCGAAAACCTTTTTCCCAGTCTGTAGGTAATCCTTTTACTCTTTTGGTGAAATCTTTGGATGAGCATAGGTGTTTGATTTTTAGGAGCTCCCAGTTATCTAGTTTTTCTTCTGCATTGTTAATACTGTATTGTATACTGTTTATACCATGTATTAGGGCTCCTAACGTTGTCCCTATTTTTTCTTCCATGGTCTTTATTGTTGTAGATTTTATATTTCGATGTTTGATCCATTTTTGAGCTCGTTTTTGTGCATGGAGTGAGGTGTGGGTCTTGTTTCATTTTTTTGCAGATGGATAACCAGTTATGCCAGCACCATTTGTTAAAAAGACTGTCTTTTCCTCATTTAACTGTTTTGGGGCCTTTGTCAAATGTCACCTGCTCATATGTGGATACATTTATGTCTGGATTCTCAGTTCTGTTCCATTAGTCTACGTATCTGTTGTACCAGTGCCCGGCTGTTCTGACTACTCTGGCAGTATAATAGGTTCTAAAATCAGGTAGAGTAACACCTCCCACTTTGTTCTTCTTTTTCAATAGTGTGTTACTTATCTGGGGCCTCTTTCCCTTCCATATGAAGTTGGTGATTTGTTTCTCCATCTCATTAAAGAATGCCGTTGGAATTTGGATTGGAATTGAATTAAAGCTATAGATCGCTTTTTGGTAGAAAAGACATTTTTATAATGTTAAGTCTTCCTGTCCATGAGCAAGGTATGTTTTTCCACTTATGTAGGTGTCTTTTGGTTTCTTGCAGAAGTGTTTTGTAGTTTTCTTTGTATGAGTCTTTTACATATCTGGTAAGATTTATTCCTAAGTATTTTATCTTCTTGGGGGCTACTGTAAATGGTATTGATTTGGTGATTTCTTCTTCGATGTTCTTTTTGTTAGTGTAGAGGAATCCAACTGATTTTTGTATGTTCATCTTGTATCCTGATACTCTGCTGAAGCCTTCTATTAGTTTCAGTAGTTTTCTTGAGGATTCCTTAGGGTTTTCTGTTTATAAGATCATGTCATCTGCAAATAGAGATAATTTTACTTCTTCCTTGCCAAACTGGATGTTTTTATTTGTTTATCTAGCCTAATTGCTCTGGCTAGGACCTCTAGCACAGTGTTGAATAAGAGCGGTGATAAAAGGGCATCCTTGTCTGGTTCCCGATATCAAGGAGAATGCTTTCAGGCTGTCTCCATTTAGGATGATGTTGTCTGTTGGCTTTGTATAAATGCCCTTTATTATATTGAGGAATTTTCCTTCTATTCCTATTTTGCTGAGAGTTTTTATCACGAATGGGTGTTGAACTTTGCCAAATGCCTTTTCTGCATCGATTGATAAAATCATGTGATTCTTTTATTTATATGATGGATTACATTAATTGTTTTTCTAATGTTGAACCATCCCTGCATACCTGGTATGACTCCCACTTGGTTATGGCGAGTTATTTTTTTGGTATGTTGTTGAATTCTATTGGCTAGAATTTTGTTGAGGATTTTTTCATCTATGTTCATGAGGGCTATAGGTGTGTAATTTTTTTATTTTGTGGTGTCTTTACCTGGTTTTGGTATCAGGGATATGGTGGCTTCATAGAATGAGTTTGGGAGTATTCCATCGTTTTCTATGCTTTGAAATACCTTTAGAAGTAGTGGTGTTAACTCTTCTCTGAAAGTGTGGTAGAACTCTGCAGTGAAGCCATCCAGGCCAGGGCTTTTTTTGTTGGGAGTTTTTTGATTACCTTTTCAATCCCTTCTTCTGTTATGGGTCTTTTTAGTTGTTCTACCTCTGTTTGTATTAGTTTAGGTAAGTAGTGTGTTTCTAGGAATTCACCCATTTCTTCTAGGTTTTCAAATTTGTTAGAGTACAATTTTTCTTAGTAATCTGATATGATTCTTTTAATTTCAGTTGGGTCTGTTGTAATATCACCCATCTCATTTCTTATTCGGGTTATTTGCTCCCTCTCCTGTTTTTCTTTTGTCAGTGTGGCCAATGGTTTATCAATTTTGTTGATTTTTTTAAAGAACCAGCTATTGGTGGTGGTAGTTCTTTCTATTGTTTTTCTGTTTTCTATTTCATTTAGTTCTGCTCTAATTTTTATTATTTGTTTTCTTCTGGCGCCTGAGGGTTTCTTTTGTTTTTCTCTTTCTATTTTTTCCAGTTGTAGGGATAATTCTTTGATTTTGGCCCTTTCTTCTTTTGGGATGTGTGCATTTATTGATATAAATTGACCTCTGAGTGGTGCTTTCGCTTGTCCCAAAGGTTCTGATAGGAAATGTTTTCATTCTCATTGTATTCCATGAATTTCTTTCTTCCATCTTTAATGTCTTCTATAATCCAGTCTTTTTTGAGCTGGGTATTGTTTAGTTTCCAAGTATTTGATTTCGTTTCCCTGCTTTTTCTGTTATTGATTTCCACTTTTATGGCCTTATGATCCCAGAAGATACTTTTTAATATTTCAATGTTTTGGATTCTCATAGTGGTTAAGTTCTACAGCTGCTAACCAAAAGGTCAGCAGTTCGAATCCGTCAGGCGCTCCTTGGAAACTCTATGGGGCAGTTCTACTCTGCCCTATAGGGTCACTGTGAGTCAGAATCAACTCGACGGCAACGGGTAAGGCTTCCTTTATGTCCTCATATGTAGTCTATTCTAGAGAATGTTCCATGTGCACTAGAAAAGAAAGTATAGTTGGGTGGTGTTGGGTGGAGTGTTCTGTATATGTCTGTGAGGTCAGGTTGGTTGATTGTGGTGTTTAGATCTTCTGTGTCTTTATTGAACTGCTTTCTGGATGTCCTGTCCTTCACCAACAGTGGTGTGTTGAAGTCTCCTACTATTATTTTGGAGCTGTCTATCTCATTTTTCAGTGCTGATAGAGTTTGTTTCATGTATCTTGCAGCCCTGTCATTGGGTGCAAAAGTATTTAATATGGTTATGTCCTCCTGGTATATTGTCCCTTTACTCATTATATAGTATCCTTCTTTATCCTTTCTGATGGATTTAACTTTAAAGTCTATTTTGTCTGAAATTAATATTGCCACTCCTGCTCTTTTTTGATTGTTGTTTGCTTGATATTTTTTTTTTCCATCCTTTGAGTGTTAGTTTATGTCTCTAAGTCTAAGGTGTGTCTCTTGTAGGCAGCATATAGACGGATCTTGTTTTTTAATCCATTCTGCCACTCTCTGTCTCTTTATTGGTGCATTTAGTCCATTTACATTCAGGGTAGTTATGGTTAGGTATGAATTTAGTGTTATCATTTTGATGTCTTTTTTGTGTGTTGACAGCTTCTTTTTCCCACTTGATTTTATGTGATGAGTAGATTTTCTTTATATATTGTCCTTTACTCATATTTGTTGTTGTTGATTTTGTTTCTGCTGAGTTTGTATTTTTCCCTTGTATTTTATTTTGATGAGTAGGATAGTTTGTCTCCTTTGTGGTTACCTTATTATTTACCCTTATTTTTCTAAATTTATAACTATCTTTTATTTCTTTGTATCGCCGTATCTTCCTGTCCATATTGAAGGTGTATGCTTCTGTTTCTCAGTCCGTCTTTATTATTTTAACGTTGTCTTCTTTTATATAATAACATTGCAATTACCCTGTGTTGGGCTTTTTTTTTTTTTTTAATATTTGTTTTTTTTTTTTTATTTCCCTGACTGTGTTGACTTCTGGTTGCTCTGCCCACTGTTCTAGTCTTGATCCAATACCTGATACTATTGATTTTCTAACCAAAGAACTCCCTTTAGTATTTTTTGTAGTTTTGGTTTGGTTTTTACAAATTCCCTCAACTTGTGTTCATCTGGAAATGTCTTAATTTCACCTTCGTATTTAAGAGACAGTTTTGATTGATATATGGATGTATATTCTTGGCAGGCAATTTTTTTCCTTCAATTTTTTAAATATGTCACCCCATTGCCTTCTTGCCTGCATGGTTTCTGCCGAGTAATCTGAGCTTATTTTTATTGGCTCTCCCTTGTAGGTGACTTTTCTTTTATCCCTCACTGCTCTTATAATGGTCTCTTTATCTTTGGTTTCGGCAAACTTGATTATAATATGTCTTGGTGACTTTAACATCTTCCTTATGTGGAGTTCGATGAGAATCTTGGATAGATATCTTCTCATCTTTCACAATATTAGGGAAGTTTTCTGCCAACAAATCCTCAACAATTTTCTCTGTAGTTTCTGTTATCCCTCCCTGTTCTGGTACTCCAATCACTCATAGGTTGTTTCTCTTGATAGAGTCTCACATGATTCTTAAGGTTTCTTCATTTTTTAAAATTCTTTTATCTGATTTTTCTTCAAATATATTAGTACCAAGTGATTTATCTTCGAGCTCAGAAATTCTAGCTTCCACTTGCTCAATTCTGCTCCTCTGACTTTCTATTGAGCTATCTAATCTTCTGAATTTCTGATTGCTGTCTGTGTGTGGATTTTTCCAGCTTATTAAACTTTTCATTGTGTTCCTGAATAATCTTTCTGAGTTCTTCAGTTGCTTTATCTGTGTTCCTTGCTTGTTCTGTGTATTGCCTCATTTCCTTCCTGATGTCTTGAAGGGTTCTGTATATTAAACATTTGTATTCTGCATCTGGTAATTCCAGGAATGCACTTTCATCTAAAAGATCCCTGGATCCTTTGTTTTGAGAGCCGGTTGAGGTGATCATGGTCTGTTTCTTTATGTGACTTGATATTGACTGTTGTCTCCGAGCCATCTATAAGTTATTGTATTAGTTTATGCTTGCTTACTGTGTCATAGCTGCTTGCTTTGTTTTGTTTTGGTGTACCCCTATGGGTTGTTTGAGTGAGCTAGCTTGATTATTTTCGCCTTTGGAGCTCTGGTGTCCTGTCCCCAGCTGGCTAGAGCTGTCATCAGGTATATCAGTCTAGGAGTCCATTCAGTTTTCTTGTATGAATTCAGCTCAGTTTCTAGGTAGCCGATATCAAGTTTGTTGTATAGGCTCTGTCCTACAGTCTTAGAGGGGCAGGGGTGGTTGGAGTATATACCTGTATCTGATTGCAGCAGGGGTTCGTGCTCTGAACAAGGCGGGGCTGAGAACCGATCCTCAGGTGTCTCTGAGGAAAACGTGTCTCTGTTCCCTAGAGTGTGCTGGTGTGTGGGCTCTGCAGAGGGACCATGGGCACCCAAAGATTTTGTTGTAAGGACTGGGAGGTACCAGTTATCCCTGGGCCCCTGTAGCGAGTGGCTGGGTGACCGAAGTGGAGCCACCAGTCCTTAGGTCCCTGTTGTGGGTAGGCAAGGACCTTGTTTAATAGGCAAAGCAATGTCAAACATCAAACACCCACCTTTCCACAGCACTGCTGAAATGGTTGGAGCTTGCCAACAAGGGCCTATTCTCCCGAAATAGGCCCACAAAGGTCCATGCAGAAGGGAAAGGTGCTCAAGGTCCACGGACTGTTTATGCCTGGACAGAAGCCGCTTCTGTCCTGAGCTCCCCCAGTTAATGGAGCTAGCAAATTATCTTTTCCCCACAGTTGGAAATTTTTCTTCCCCAAGGTTGGGAAGATGGCTCCAGGTGCTCACGAGGGTCTATCTCAGGCCTAGGGATTCAGCCGCTGAAGCTGCGTTGGGGGTGAGGGTGGGGTGCGGTAAAATATACGCAAGTACTTAGCTTTTGCTGAGAGCGCCCTTCTCCTCAGATTCCGGAGGTGTGAGTGGGCTGTGTGGCTGGCTGCTTCTCCCTGAGGAAACTGCAGCTGAACAATAGAGCCAGCCCGCTGCTGCTGCTGCTGTTGCCGCCACTCGGGGCATGGCACCTGAGGGTTCCCCGCGATTCAGGTCTGGTAACTCCTCTGGGCTTCTGAACGGTCTCTTCCTCCCCCTGCCCCTCAGTTTGTTGTCTAAGCTTGCCTTTGATGCTCAGGGTTCCCAGCTTGTCACAAATACAGTCGTTTCACTTGTTTTTTCGGGTCTTTATTGTAAAGAGGGCTGGACAGAAGCGTTTGTCTATTCTTTCATTTTGGCTCCGCCTCCTTTTATTTTATTTTGATTTGTAGGATAGTTTGTCTCCTTCGTGGTTACCATAGTATTTACCCCTATTTTTCTGAATTTAAACCTAACTTTTGTTTCTGTGTATCGCCTTGTCTTCCTCTCCATATGGAAGATCCATGACTACATTTTTTAGTCCCTGTTTATTGTTTTAATGTTGTCTTCTTTTACATAATAACCTCAGTGTTACCGTTTTGAGCAGTTGTTTTTTTTTTTTCCTTTTTTTACCTTGATTTATTTTTTTGATTTCCCTGTCTGGGTTGACTGCTCATTGCTCTGCCCAGTGTTCTAGACTTGGGTTGATACCTGATATTATTGATTTTCTAACCAAAGAACTACCTTTAGTATTTCTTGTAGTTTTGGTCTGAGTTTTACAGATTCCCTAAACTTCTGTTTATCTTCAAATGTCCTAATTTCATCTTCATATTTGAGAGGCAGTTTTGATGGATATATGAGTCTTGGATGAAAATTTTTTTCCTTCAATTTTTTATACATATGTCATCCCATTCCTGCCTTGTCTGCCTGGTTTCTGCCAAGTAGTCTGAGCTTATTCTTCTTGGCTATTCTTTTTATCCTTTGTAGGTGAGTTTTCGTTTATCCCTAGCTGCTCTGAAAAGTTTCTCTTTATCTTTCATTTTGACAAGTTTAATTATGTCTTTGTGACTTTCTTTTAACATCTACCTTATATGGAGTTTGATGAGCATCTTGGATACATATCTTCTCATCTTTCACAATAGCAGGGAAGTTTTCTGCTAACAAATCTTCAACAATTCTCTTTGTATATTCTGTTATCCCTCCCTGTTCTGGTACTCCAGTCACTTGTAGGTTATTTCTCTTGATAGAGTCCCACATGGTTATTAATGTTTTTTCATTTTTTTTAATTCTTTTATGTGACTTTTCGTCAAATATATTGCTGCCAAGTGCTTTATCTTAAAGTTCAGAAATTCAGTCTTCTACTTGCTCAAATCTGCTTCTCTGACTTTCTGTTGAGTTGTCTACTTCTGTAATTTTATTGTTAATCTTCTGAATTTCTGATTGCTGTCTGTCTATGGAAGTTTCCAGCTTATTAAATTTTTCATTATGTTCCTGAATAATCTTTTTAATTTCTTCAGTTGCCTTACCTGTCTTTCTTGGCTTGTTCCGCGTACTGCCTCATTTCCTTCCTGTTGTCTTGAAGGGTTCTGTGTATTAAACTTTTGTGTTTTGCATGTGGTAGTTCCCGGAGGCCACTTTCATGTACAAGATCCCTTGATTCTTTGCTCTGAGAGCTTGTTGAGGCGTTCATGGTCTGTTTCTTTATGTGGTTTGATATTGACTGTTGTTTCCAAGCCATCTGTAAGTTATTGTATTAGTTTATTTTATGTTCGCTTACTGTGTCGTAGCTTCTTGTTTTGTTTTGATATGCACAAATGGGTTGCTTGAGTGAGCTAGCTTGATTGCTTTTGTCTTTGGAGCTCTGATGTCCTGTCCCCAGTTGGTTAGAGTTGTTATAAGATATATCAGTCTAGGAGTCCATTCACTTTTCTTGTATGAATTCAGCTCAGGTGTTCAGGTAGGTGATCATCAAGTGTGTTGTGCAGGCTCTGTCCTGCAGTCTTAGAGGGGCAGGGGTGACTGGTGTAGGTACCAGTATCTGGTTGCAGCAGGGTGTCACACTCTGAACAAGGCAGGGGGCTGAGAATCATCCCCCTGTGTTTTTCTGAGGAAAGAATGTCCCTGTTCCCTAGAATGTACAGGTGGGTGGGTTCTGCAGACGGACCATGGGCACCGAATGTTTTTGGTTTTAAGGACTGGGAGGTACCAGTTATCCTTGGACCCCTGTCTAGGGTGGCTGGGTGACCTGAGTGGAGCTACCAGTCCTTAGGCCCCTGATGTGGGTAGGTGAGGACTCTGTTTAATAGGCAAAGCAACGTCAAACATCAAACACCCACCTCTCCACTGTACAGCAGAAATGGTTGGAGTCTGCCAACAAGGGCCTATTCTCCTGAAATAGGCCCACACAGATCCATGCAGAGGGGAAAGGTACTCAAAGTCCAGGGACTGTTTACGCTTGGACAGGAGCCGCTTCTGTCCTGAGCTCTCCTGGTTAGTGGAGCTGGCAAATTATCTTTTCCCCGAATTGCAAATTTATTCCTTCTCCAACGCTTGGAGGATGACTTTAGCCACTCAACATGGCCTATCTCAGGCCGAGGGAAGTCAGCCGCTGACGCTGGCTTGGGAGCGGGCATGGGGGCATGGTAAAATATACATAAGTACTCAGCTTTTGCCGAGAGTGCCTTTCTTCTCTGGTTCCAGAGGTGTGAGTAGGCTGTGTGGCTGGCTGCTTTTTCTGAGGAAACTGTGGCCGAATGCTAGTACCAGCCTTCCGGCGCTGCTTCTGGAATTGGTGTCTAAGGGCTTCCCGTGATTCAGGTCCGGTAACTCCTCCCCACTTCGGAACCATTTCTCCTTCTCCCTGCCCCTCAGCTCATTTTCTAAGCTTGCCTTTGATGCTCAGGGCTCCTGGCTTGCCATACATATACTCATTTTTCACTTGTTTTTTTGGGTCTTTGTTGTAATGAGGGCTGGCCGGAAGCGTCTGTCTATTCTTTCATCTTCGCTCTGCCTCCTGAAGCCTGGTCTTTTTGTGTGTGTGTGTGTGAGTTAGAATTTTGTTCTACATTTTTCTGTGGCTCTGTCCAGGACCCTCTATCGTGATCCCTGTTAGAGCAGCTGGTGGTAGCCAAGTACCGTGTAGTTGTGCCAGACTCAGTCTGATGGAGGTTGTGGTACTTGTGGCCCATTAGTCCTTGGGACTGATCTTTCCCTTGTGTCTTTGGTTTTCTTCATTCTCCTTTGCTCCAGAGGAGGTGAGACTGGTGGAGTATTTTAGATGGTCGCTCACAATTTTTTAAGGCCTTAAACGCTACTAACCAAAGTAGGATGTGAAACGTTTTCTTTATAAACTACATTATGCCAATTGAGCTAGATGTCCTCTGAGACCATGGTCCCCAGCCCTCGGCCCAGTAATTTGGTCCCTCGGGATCTGGCTATGTCTATGAAGCTCCCATAACCTTGCCTTGGCCAAGTTTTTTTCATGGGATTTTCTTTCATAGTCATCTCTCTTTCACTTTTTAAGTCTTTAGACCTTTTAAACAGTCATAATCTCTTCTAGTTTGTTCTGTTAACTGGAGTTCTTGGTGTTCCTGATCCTTTGTCAGATATGCTACCTCTCAGTCACAGTGGATTTTATTATGATCTCACCTTGAGTGGGAATTCCGTGAGGTCTGTCAGAATGCCCTTCTAGTGAAATTTTTGCATTGGTCTTTTCCAGAGGCCTCAGTTGTATCATTGGTCCAGGCACAGTTTTTAATTTCTGGCTTGTAGAGTTCTGCACAAAATGGGTCATGTCACTGTGGACATCGCAGTTGCATGTGGTACAGACCTAGGCCATTTTTATGCTGCAAAGGAGATTATTTCTGCAATCCAGAGTTCTGGGCAGAAGCTCATTCCCCACTACCTGAGTGGCTTTTAGCTTATTGTCATTTTGGGGGTGCATCTCTTAGCTGGGTTGTATGTGTGCATGAACTGAAGCCCCTTCTCAGTCCTCTGGCTGTAAGTAAGGGCCCATAAGACCCTATTTCCGGGGTCTGGTAATTTCTACCATTTCCCCTGTTCCAGCAAATACCTTTGCTCACTGCTCTGGCTTTCAATTTCTTCTATATTCATGACTTGAGGGAAATTTTCTCTTTTTTTTCCTAGAGTACAACTGTGTGTTGAATTTTTGTTTGCTGTATTTTATCTAGCACGTTTAGCTGTTTATTGGGGGTAGGGTTCACAATTTGGCGCTATGTTGCCGAAACAGGATGTGACCCTTCAGGATTCTGCCGAAACTCTCCAGTAGCCGCTCTGGGGTTCACGAGCATATCCAATTTTCATCCAGTTCATGATGTAGCATTTTTATCTCTGCCTATCTCTCTGTTTGTTTCCTTGGCCTTGGCTACTCACCAGCCTCCATTTATCTCTGGGCTTCTTTTTACTCTTCCGCTACTTCATGGCTTCTGTTTACTATCTTCTCTTTGGACAGCTTCCTACTTCTTTCTCAACCAGTGAGTGAGAGCTTTTCTCTGTATCCTTACATTAAAGCTATCAGGTGACCATAAAGTCTAGAAACAGAGTTGTACAAACCCAGTAAATGGTTGATAGCTATTAAGCTACAATGCATTAAAATACTATCTATGTTTCTAGACTTCTTAGCCCCCTTGTGAGAAAAAGTTTGCTTGGGTCAGCCAATGTAAAGCATCTTTGGGCAGAGCCCTCATGCCAGGGCATCTCACAGGGCATGGACCAGGTTTTCAATGGCTGTCTTTAGGACAGGGGCTAACCTCTGGCCAAGGCAACAGTGGACGAGGTAGGGATGTCACCTGGTGTAACAGCAGGCTTCCTATGTGTTAGTGTGGCAGGCTCTGGAAAGAACTCAGAAAGAATAGAGTAGCACCTAGCTTCATTTGTGGGTCATGATAAATGGTAAATTTTGTGGGGGAGGGGGGCCTGTAGCCGGAGAAGGAAGGAAGGCAAGGGGCAGAAATTTGATGCTCTAAATTATACCACCCTTATGTGGCCTGCTAAGTTAATTTTGAAGTAAAATGGGATGGAAAGTGGGAGGAGGAAGAATTGGATTTTTTAGTTAAGCCTTTCCCAAACATCACAACTTGAGAAAAGTCTGGGTCTGTATAAGTGTGTGTGTGAGAGAGAAAGTATGTGTGTATGTGTGAAAGTGTGTGTGTCAGAGTATGTGTGTGTGTGTGTGAGAATGTGAGTGTGTAAAAGTATGTGTATGTGTGTGAGTGTGTGTGAGAGAGGCTATATGGAAAAGTGTGTGTGAGAAGGTATGTGTGTGTGAGAGTACGTGTGAGAGTATATAAAAGAGTATGTGTGTGTAAGAGAGAGTGTGTGTATGAGTGTGTGTGTGAGACAGTATGTGTATGAAAGGGAGTGTGTGTGTGAGAGAGAGAGTATGCGTTTAATGGCGGCAGCCTGGAGGGAAACTAACTTCCTCGCTGGTGCAGCATGAGCTGCTTTGTATCTTTTATTTAGACTAGGAGGGCAGGGAACAGGATTGGACTAGAGGTGAGTTAGTCGAGAGGAAAAAAAAAATCCGACGGGGAAATCCAGAGTTCAGAGGCTAGAGAGGGTTAGGAACAGGGCAGGGTACTGCAGAAAGATTTGGCATAAATATTTTTAAAGGCTTAAGCTGTAAATGGAACAGTTTGGTAGCTGGAAAGAAAGGGGTGTGTTTTCAGTTAAACAGCCATAAATAGCACTGATAGCTGATTCACACTGTTACTGAAAAGGATGAGCGAGAGAGCATCAGTCTGTTCCGGTCACTTGGAACCTAGTCCCTTGGAACTATTTCTTGTCAAAATCGAGACAGAATCACTTGAAGCCTTTGTGCCAGGCAAGTGCAAATACTTTGACCCGCGTAGTGCTCTCCACGTGCCGTGGACAGGGCCTGATCGTCCCACAGCACCTGTGCTCGCAGGGCAGCATCATCTGCTTCTCATGGTGAGCTGTGGCTACGACTGGGAAGAGGCGAGGAGCTTGCCCAGGTTCCAGCATTTTAGATGCTTCAGTTTCTGAGACTTATGCATTGTGAGCACTTAGTAATTATGTCCTGTTGTCAAAGGAGTATTTTATTACCACTTTGTGTGCATGTCGTTGTATTGGGGGAAAAGAAAATGGTGGTGAGGAGAAAGAAGGAGAAAGGAAGGGAGGTCTGAGCATAGCGTAGGTGTGTGTGAGTGTGGGCAGGAGTAACTGGATTTGATGTGACAGCTTGCTTCAGATAGGGTGGGAAGTTTGGCAAGGCCAGACCTCAGGCCTGAGGACCTGAGGATTACTGAATGTTGGAGCCAAGAGAATCTTTGACATGAGTAGCCAACCTTTTTCACTGTATACATGAGGAAACCAAGGTCCTTAAATCAGGCAGCCAGTTAGGTACAGAGCTGATCCCATAACCCAGCTGTCCTACCACCCAGCCAACCCTCTTCCATCCTCTCTTTCCCCCTGACCTTACCTCTCCATCTGTCTCCTCTTTAGTTCGTAGATCTAGAAAGAAGAGGCTGATTACAAGGGTCAGAGGTTGTAAGCCCTCCTGGAGCCAGTTTGAATGGAGTGTCTTTCAAGGGAAGCTGTTGGTTTCTTTGTTCTGATGGGCTGGTGAAGAAGGGCATCTGTCTCCTTCTCGACTCATTAATGCTTCTGTATAAAATTAATCTCTACTTTTAGAAGTAAAGCTGCTTCTTTCATCTCTACTGAGAAAATTTATAGGTAGAAGGAGAGTAGGATTTACCTCGGAAGAGAGTCAGTGCTGGCCCCCCCTTGTTTAGAGGTTCCTAATCCACCAGTGGCTCCCTGAGAAAGCTGGCAGAAGGTCCTGTAATTGGTTCAGAAGCAGTGACTTTAGGGGAAACTGCCATGCAAGTACAGGTGGTCATGGCCTATTGTTATTACCTTGATCTTGAGAATGTGCTGACTTGGCCTTATTCTGTGGTACTGGGCAGAGACTGGTGTGGGGCAATAGCCCTGAACTGGGAGCTAGGAGATCTGGTGTTAGGCCTGGCTTTGCCACTAACGAGCTTTGTGATGATTGATAAATCCTCTAAGCCTCAGTTTCCCCATGTGTAAAATGGAGAAGTGGAACTGGCTGGTCACCAAGGCTCTTTGCAGCTCTATTGTTCAATGGCTCTGTGATTCACCAAGCTGTCTCTGCATTGCTGACCAAATCCAACAGTGGGCACCATAGACTTTCCCATTCTTGCTTCAGTTCAGAAAGAGCTAGAACTGCAAGAAGATAAATCACAGTAAATGTCACAGAATGTTGATTTTATCTCTGAGGCAATACCCATAAGAACAAAAGCTGATAATAATCCTTCCTCTTGGAATATCACAAAAAAACCAGATTATACTTCTACAGAGCCTCCATATGTGTCGCTTCCTTTCAATTCGCGGGGACCCCATCCCATGTCAGCCTGTATAACTTCACAGTTGACTGTCACAATTGCCTGTAAACTTGCCTGTGTGGGCCCTGTCCCCTGGGCAGCCCTAATCCAGTGCCAGGTGCGGCATGACTCTGCCGCCCATCGATGCCACCTGCTCTGGGCTTTCCTACACTGCCCTTATCCCTTCCCGTCACAGTGATTCCTCTAGTAGGGTGGCACCCCGATCTTACCTCCACCTGCTGAAATCCTGCCCGTTCCTTAAGATGCCCCCTTTCAGAAGCTTTCCTTTGTCACTCTTCTGAACTCTGAGCAAACTTTTTCAGATGATTAAACCATTACAGGAGTCCCTGGGTAGCACAAACAGTTAAGCGCTCAACTACTAGTCGAAAGGTTGGTGATTTGAACCCACCCTGAGATGCCTCAGAAGACAGGCCTGGCGATCTGCTTCCGAAAGCTTACAGCCTTGAAAACCTATGGAACAGTTCTACTCCACACACATGGGGCTGCCATGAGTCAGACTCAATGACAACTAACAACAGTAATAATAATAAACCATTACATGGTTGTTGTAGAAAACTTGGAAGACATAGAAAATTGTAGAGGGAGAAAGTCAGCATAATTCTTAACCATATCAATTTTTTTGTATGCAATTGGAAACGTGTTTACTTCATAGTGTATACATATTATACTATGTATTACTTTTATTTTTTAGTGAAACTTTTTATCTTGAGAAAATTATAGATTCATATGCATTTGTAAGAAATAATAGATTCCCTGTACCATTTATCCAGTTTTTTCCAATGATGACATCTTGCAAAGCTGCTGTAATATCACATCCAGGATATTGATATTGATTCAGTCAAGATATAGAACATTTCCATCAACACAAGGACCCCTCATGTTGCCTTTTCATAGCCATGCCCACTTCTTTCCTGTCCCTCCCTGCTCCTTAACTCCTAGCAACCACTCGTCTGTTCTTCATTTCTATAATTTTGTCATTTAAAGAATGTTATAAATGGAATCCTACAGCATACAACCTTTTGGAATTGGCTTTTTTCACTCAGCATAATTCTCTGGATATTTATCCAGGTTGTTGCGTGCATAAATAGTTTGTTCCTTTTTATTGCCGAGTAGCATTCCATGATACGGACGCACTGTAATTTGTTTAAGCATTCACTCACTGAAGGACAGCTCATCTCCAGTTTTGGGCTATTACAGATAAAGCTCCTGTGAACATGTAGTGTATGGGTTTTTCTGTGAACCTGGCTTCATTTCTCTGGGATAGATGCCCAGGAGTGCAATTGCTGGGTCCTATTTAGGTTTTTTTTATACTAGTTGCATGTTTAGTTTTTTTTTTTTTAATTACGTGCCAAACGGTTTTCCAGAGTGGCTATAGCATTTTACATTCTCACCAGCAAAGTATGACTGCTCCAGATTCTCTTCATCCTCATTAGCATTTGGCGTTGTCACTATTTTTTTCCAATTTTGTTGTTTTTATTGAGAATATGCACTTCAAAACATACACCAACTGAAGCATTTCTACGTACACAGTTTAGCAACATTGATTACGTTCTTCTAGTTGTGCCTCTTACCTTCCTTTTCTGAGTCCTTCCTCCCCTATTAACATAAACTCACTGCCCCTTAAGGTTCCTGTCTAATCAAGTTGTTGTCACTTTGATCCCATGTAGATAGTTCTTAAAAGAGCATAATGCTCAAGGCAGACATTTTTTACTAGTTAAGCTAGACTATAGTTGGTTTTCAGAAGACTTCAGAGGATATTTTTGTTTTAAGGTTTAAAGATTATCTCAGGGCAATAGTTTCAGGGGTTTATCCAGTCTCCATGGTGCCAGAAATCTGGAGTTCCTGAGAATTTGAAATTCTATTCTACATCCCTCCCCACCCCCTTTGACCGGCATTCTTCTATAGAATCTTTGATCAAAATGTTCAGTAATGGTGGCCGGGCAGCATCCATCGCTAGTGTCATGGTAAAGGAGGCAAGTTGTTCATGGAGACAAGTAACCACACATTCCATCTCCTCCTCCTATTCCTGACTCTCCTTCCTTTATTGCTTCAGGCGTTCAGAGACCAATTGTTGTGCCTTGGATGGCTGCTTGCAAGCATTTAAGACCCCAGGCACTCTGCAGTGAACTAGAAAGTAGAACAGAAACACTAAACGCATTATTAGGCAAGTTAACTGGGACGTCCCATGAAACCATGACCCCGAACCTCCAAACTAAGGACCCATGAGGTTTTCCATAAGGTTTTTGGTTGTACACAAGTAGCCTCAGCTACTTTTTTTTTTTTTTTTTGGTTGTTGTTGGAAATACATATCTATTGTACAACTTTTGAAAACTTTTGATGGGTGTTCAACTTATTGACAGCTATTACAATAATTGTCTGTGCAACCCTACTCTTACTCCATGTGATTTTTCCATCGTTGTTAACCACTACTTCTTCCCCTTCCTTCTCGCCGCTGGTAACCACTAATAAACTTTGTTCTCCGTACATTTGCCTTTTCTTTTTATGTAAGTGAGGTCATGCAATATTTGTTCTTTTGTGATTGACTTATTTCACCCAACATAATGTCTTCAAGCTCCACCCATATTGTAGCATATATTAAGACTTTGTGTCTCCTACCAGCTGAGTAGTATTCCATTGTATGTATGCACCACGTTTTGCTTATCCATTCATCTGTTGATGGGCATTTTAGGTTGTTTCTACCTTTTGGCTATTGTAAATAGTGCTGCAGTGAACACTGGTATGCAAGTCTCTGTTTTCAAATTTTGTGGGTATATACCTAAGAGTGGAATTGCAGGATCATATGATAGTTCTATTTAGTTTTTTGAGGAACAGCGACACTGTTTTTCACAATGACTGTACCATTTTGCATTCCCACCAGCAGTGTATAAGGGTTCCAATTTCCCTGCAAACAAAAGTTTTTAATTTTTATCCAGTCCCATTTGTTTGTTTTGTCTTTCGCTGTTTGTGCTTTTGTTATTATATTAGATAATCCATTGTTAAAAGCTAGGCCCAACAGTGTTGGCCCTGCATTTTCTTCTAAAAATTTTATGGTTTTAGATTGCACATTTAGTTCCTTAATCTGTTTTTAATTTGTTTTTGTGTATGGTGTGAGGCATAGGTTCTGTTTCATTTTTCTGCATGTGGAAATCCAGTTTTCCCAACACAATTTATTGAAGAGACTCTCTTTCCCCATCAAATGAATTTAGCACTCTTGTCAAAAATCAGTTGATGGTAGATGTGTGGGTTTATTTCTGGACTACCAATTCTATTCCATTGGTCTGTGTGTCTATTGTTTTTCCAGTTCCAGGCTGTTTTGATTACTATAGCTGTGTAATGTGTTTTAAAATCAGAAAATGTGAGCCTTCATACTTTGTTCTTCTCTTTCAACATTGCTTTAGCTATTCAGGGCCTCTTGCTATTCCGTATAAAGTTGGGGATTAGTTTTTCCATTTCTATAAAGAAGGCTGGTGGAATTTTGATCGGGATTGTGTTGAATCTACAGATCGCTTTGGGTAGTATTGACATCTTGACAATATTAAGTCTTCCAATCCATAAACTTGGAACATCTTTCTATTTATTTAAGTCTTTAGTCTCTCTTGGCAGTATTTTATAATTTTCATTGTATTAGTCCTTCATGTCCCTGGTTAGATTTAGATTAGGAATTTTATTTTATTTCTTAATAAAATAGGAAAGATATTTTATTCTCTAGATGCTTTGCAAATGGAATTGTTTCCCTAATTTCCCTTTCACATTTCTCATTGCTGGTGTATAGAAACCCAGTCGATTTTTGTTTGTGGACCTTGTACCCTGCAACTTTGCCAGATTCCTCTATTAGCTTTAGAAATTTTCTTGTGGACTCTTTGAGATTTTCTATACATGGGATTATACCATCTGTGAATACAGATAATTTTTACTTCTTCTTTTCCAATCTGCATACTTTTTATTTATTTTTCATGTTTTATTAGTCTGGCTAGAAGTTTTAATACAATATTGAGTAGAAGTGCTGAGAGTGGGCATCCTTGTCTTGTTCTCAATTTCAAGGGGAAAGCGCTCAGTTTTTCTCCATTAAGTAAAGTATACTTTATATACAGTATAAAGCTCTAAGTTTTTCATATATGTCCTGAAACATATTGAGGAAATTCCCTTGTATTCCAATCTTTTTTAGGGTTTTTATCAAGAAAGCGTGCTGGATTTTAACATATGCTTCTATATATGCTTCTTCTGCATCCATAGAGGTAATTATGTGGTTCCTTTCCTTTATTCTGTTGGTGCGGCGTGTTGAGTGATTTTCTAATGTTGAATCATCCCTGCATTCCTGGAAAAAAACCCCACTTGGTCATTATCTTAGTTATCTAGTGCTGCTATAACCACAAGTGGATGGCTTTAACAAGAAGAAATTTATTCTCTCACAGTCAGGTAGGTTACAAGCAAAAATTCAGGGCATCAGCTCCAGGGGAAGGCTTTCTCTGTTGACTCTGGAGGAAAATCCATCAATCTTCACCTGGTCAAGGAGCTTCTCAGCACAGGGACTCCAGGTCCAAAGTGTACGATATGCTCCTGGCACTGCTTTCTTAGTGGTATGAGGCCCCCATATCTCTCTGCTTGCTTCTCTCCTTTATATCTCAAAAGAGATTGGCTTAAGACACAATCTGATCTTACAGATCTCATCTGTATAGCTGTCACTAACCCATGTCATTAACATCATAGTGATAGAATTTACAGCACATAGGGAAATCACATCAGATGAAAAAATGGTAGACAATTATACCATACTGGGAATCATGACCTAGCCAAGTTGACAGATATTTTGGGGGGACACAGCCCAATCTGTGATAATCCACCATTTGACCCCCAAAAATTCATGTCCTTGCCACATGCAAAACATATCCACCCCATCATATCATAGCAAAAGTCTTAACTCCAAGTCCAAAATCCAAAAATTCCTCTTCCCTGTGAAATCTGAAATAAAAGTTATCTGCTTCCAAAGGTACAATGGCAGAACAGGCACAAGCTAGACATTTCCAATACAAATGGAAGAAACTGGAGGTAAAAAAGGGATAATAGGTACCAAGCAAGTCAGCAGAACACATTACATTAGCCCTCAAGGCTTTGAAAATAATCCTCTATTCTCTGAGACAGTTTACACAATGGCCGTGCCCTCCAGACTCTAGGTTGTCTCCACACTCTGCGGATTCTGAGTGGAGGCCCCAGGGCCCTGGGCTTTAACTCTGCCTTCCAGGCTCACTGGGACCGCAGCTCTGCTCTCTCGGCTTTAGGCTCACCATATTCCTAGTCCATCTGAGTGGTGACTCCACCCTTAGAAACACCAGAGGCCATGTCTCCACCCTCTGAAACCCCAGAGGTCGAGGCCATACCTTTTGAGACTAAGGCAGCTCTGCTTCCTGTGTTCCTTGCTGCCTCGCTTCTGCTTCCTGGTTCCTTGCCTGTCAGCCCTTGGACCTCATGCCTGCATCTGCCCTGCTGGGGCAAGTGTTCCAAAGCTCTGTAGCTCTATCAGTAAGTGCCTGGAGGCACCCCACTCTACCTGTAAACTTTGACCAGAAGGTACTCAGCTCTCTTGCTCTGTGGATCAGGAAGCCTAGCTTCACCAACAAGTGCCCAGAGGTGCCCTACTCCACCAGGAAGCCTCCTGTGCACAGGCACTCAGCTCTCTTGTTTCGTGGGTTGGCTTCAGCACTGTGTCCTGCAGGTCTCCTGGTTCTGCTGCTGCCGGTTCTCTGCTGCAGCCCGCCCTCTGTTGCTGTTAACAGTTCTCCTCACTTCCTTCTGAGTCTTCTCTCCGTTCACAGTTTCAAAACCACTTCTACATTTTAGGTATCTGTTAGAGCAGCACCCCACTGTCTTGATACCAAATTCTGTCTTAGTTATCTAGGGCTGCTATAACAGAAATACTACAAGTGGATGGCTTTAACAAAGAGAAATCTACTCTCTCACAGTCTAATGGCTACAAGTCCAAATTCAGGGTGTCATCTCCAGGGAAAAGCTTTCTCTCTTTGTCAATTCTGGAGGAAGGTCCTTGTCATCAATCCTCCCCTGGTCTGGGAGCATCTCAGCACAGGAACCTCATGTCCAAAGGACGCGCTCTGATCCCGGTGCTGCTTTCTTGGTGGATGATGTCCCCGTGTCTCTGCTCACTTCTCTCTTTTATATCTTAAAAGAGATTGGCTTAAGACACTATCTAATCTTGTAGATCTCATCAATATAACTGCCGCTAATCCATCTCATTACATCATAGTGATAGGATTTATAACACACAGGGAAATCATATCAGATGACGAAATGGTAGACAGTCATACAACACTGGCAATCATGATCTAGCCAAGTTGACATAATTTTTGGGGACACAGCTCAATCCATGACAGTCACCATGTGTAACTCTTTTCATATGCCTTTGGACTCTGTTCGCTAGCATTTTGTTGAGGATTTTTGTATCTACATCCATTCCTCACTTATGGACGTGGTTAGGTTCCAAAGACCAGGTCTCTATGTGATAATTGCATTATATTAAAATGGAGGATTGACCACATCAGATCACACGGTGGAGGATGACTACATCATTATGTAACTGCCAAACCACTGAGGGTTATGGCCCAGCCAAGTTGACACATAACCGTAACTGTCACAGCCAGCATTACTTGTGCCTCGCACCTTGGTTTTAGGTGCTACCAGACTAAGTTGTTAATGTGCAAAATAGTAGTTTTTTTGGAAGAGTTTAGACATCATTGGTGTCAGTTGTTCTTATCTATATGTTTGATAGAATTCTCCAGTGAAGCTGTCTGGTCCAGGCAGGGCTTATTATTTTTTATTTTAGCCATTCTGGTAAGTGAAATCTCACTCTTGTTTATGCATTTCCCTAATGGTTAATGATGTTGGTTATCTTTTGAAGTGCTTATTTGCCATCTGTATATCCTCTTTGGTGAAATATCTCTTTATGTCTTTTGTTCATTTTCTAATTCATTTGCTTTTTTAAAAACTATTCTTTTTTACTGTTGAGTTTTGAGAATTCTTTTTATTTTCTAGATACTAATCGTTTGTCAGATACGTAGTTTACAGCTACTTATACCAGTCTTTTTTCATTCTCTTAACAGGATCTTTCTTAGGGCAAAAGTTTTAAATTTTGGTGAAGACCAATTTATCAGTATTTCCTTTTATGGTACAGTGAAATCTGTGAGAGCCAGAACTCGATTAGACTCCCTTGTTTTTCCATGTCTTGTAATTTTCCGCCTTTAGCTGAGTGCAGTCTTACCACTTTTCTGTCATTCTCTATTAGTATGTTTGAGTTTTCCTCCTCGGACAGCTTTCCGCCTTACGCAGGTTCCAGCTTTTGCAGGTTTTTCTGTATTGATTTTAAAACTCTTTACCAAGCCTTAGATACTAAAGATTTTCTCCTGTTTTTTTCCCGAAAGTTTTGTAGTTTTACATGATCCATTTTGAGTTAATTTTTATACAATATGTGAGAAAAGTCAAAGTTCTTTTTTTTTTTTTTGCCTATGGATTTCTAATTGCTCCAGCACCATTTTTGAAAAGGCTATCTTCCTTTCATTCGGTTGCTTTTGCACCTTTGTCAAAAATCAGTTAGGCGTATCTGTATGGCTCTATTTCTGAGTTCTGTCCCTTTGATTTATGTATCTCTCTGCCTGCTGATACCACACTGTCTTGATTTCTTAGTTATATAATAAGTCTTGAAAATAGCTTGATTCTTCCCACTTCATTCTTCTTTTCCAAAACTGTGTTAGTTTTGCTAGTTCCTGTACCTTTACATATAAATTTTAGAGTAAGCTTGTCTATATCTGGAGAAAAAAAAATTCCTGGTGTCATGGATTGAATTGTGTCTCCCCAAAATTATGTGTCAACTTGGTTATGCCATGATTCCCAGTATTGTGTGATTGTCCACTATTTTGTGATCTGATGTGATTTTCCTATGTGTTGTAAATTCCATCCCTCTGATTTTAATGAGGTGAGATTAGTGGCAGTTATGTTAATGGGGCAGGACTCAATCTACAAGATTAGGTGGCATCTTAAGCCAATTTCTTTTGAGATATGAAAAAGAGAAGTGAGCAGAGAGACATGGGGACCTCATACCACCAAGGAGGAAACACTGGGAGCGTAGCATATCCTTTGGTCCTGGCGTCCCGGTGCTGAGAAGCTCCTTAACCAGGGGAAGATTGATGATAAGGACCTTCCTCCAGAGCCAACATAGCTTCCCCTGGAGCTGGCACCCTGAATTCGGACTTTTAGCCTATTAGACTGTGAGAAAATAAGCTTCTGTTTGTTGAAATCATCCACTTGTGGTATTTCCGTTATAGCAGCACTAGATGACTAAGTCAGATAGGAATTGTGTATGTCAATATTATTTTGGGGAGAATTGACATTTTTACCGTTTGAATCATCCAGTACATGAATATGGTATGTGTCTCCATTAATTTAGATCTTCCTTGGTTTCTCTCATCAGCTTTGTGTAGTTTTTAGCATACAAGTCCTGTACATGTTTTGTTATACCTAAGTATTTCTCTCTTTTTTTGGTCAATTGAAAATACTATTGTATATTTTTAATTTTGGTAGCCATGTGTTCATTGCTACTGAAAGAAATAGAGTTTTATTTATTTATTTGGCATGTTTATCTTCTTGTGAACTTGCTGGACTCACTTATTTATTCTAGGAAGTCTTTTTTTTACTAGGTTCTTTGGGATTTTCTGTGTAGACAGGTCATTTTTAAACAGAGGTAATTCTATCTCTTCCTTTCCAATCTGTATGCCTTTTATTTACTTTTCTTGCCTTATTGTGCTGAATAGAATGTCTAATACTACAGTGAATAAAAGTAGTAAAAGCAGACATTCTTGCCTTGTACCTGATCTTAGGGAAAAACTTTGAAACTTTCACCGTTAAGTATAATCTTAGCTGTAGGTGTTTTTATTTTATTTTTCTAAATTTTATTCTTTTTGTTGTTTTTGAGAATATACACCAAAACATACAGCAATTCAACAGTTTCTACATGTACAATTTAGTGGCATTGATTACATTCTTCAAGTTGTGCAGCCATTCTCACATGCCTTTTCTGAATAGTTCTTCCTTCATTAACATAAACTCACTGCCCGCCGCTAAGCTTCCTATCTTTTTAAAATACTCTTTATTAAGTTGAGGAAGCTCCCCTTTATTTCTCTTTTTCTGAGATTTTTTTTTTTTTTCCCATGAATGGGTGTTGACTTTGTCAAATGCATTTTCTGCATCAACTGATATGATCATGTCATTTTTCTGTTACTATGGTGGATTACATTGATGATTTTTGACTACTGAACCAGCCTTATAAGCCTCACTTAGTTGTAGTATATAATTCTTTTTATATATTGCTGAATTCTATTTGCTGATATTTTATTAAGGATTTTTGCATCTGATTCATGAGAGATACTGGTCTATAGTTTTCTTTTTTGTACTGTCTTTGCCAGGTTTTGTTATAAGTAAAACACTAGCTTCATAAAATGAATTGGAAAGTATTCTTTCCTCTTTTCTGGTGGAAAATTGTAGAGCTGATGCTAATTCTTCTTTGAACATTGCACAGAAATCTCTAGTGAAACCATGTGAGGCTGAAGATTTCTTTTTTGAAAGTTTTTAAAATGCAAATTCAGTTTCCTTAATGGTTATAAGAATATTCAAATTATCTGTTTCATACTGAGTTAGTTATGGCAGTTTGTGCTTTTTGAGAAATTGATCTATTTTTTTCTGAGTTGTCAAATTTATGTGTGTAGAGTTATTCATTTATTATCCCTTTGATATCTGCAGGGTCTGTTTCATTCCTGATATTGGTAATCTGCATCTTCTGTCTTCTATATTTTGTCAGTCTTACTAGAGATTTGTCAATTTTATTGATCTTTTCAAAGAATCAGCTGTTTACTGATTTTTCCCTCATGTTTTTCTGTTTTCAGTTTCACTTCTGCTCTTAATCATTATTATTTCTTTCCCTTCTGCTTGTTTTAGGTTTATTTTGTACTTCTTTTTCTAGATTCTTTAGCTGGGAGCTTAGATGATTGATTTTAGACTTCTCCCGTCTAGTGTATGCATTTAGTGCTATAAATTTCCCTCTCAGCACTGTTTTAACTCTGTCCCACATATTTACATATTTTGTATTTTCATTTTTATTCAGTTCAGTGTATTTTTTAAAAAATTTCTTTAACTCATGGATTATTTAGAAGTGTTTTGTTTTCAAACGTTTGGAGATTTCCTGTTACCTTTTTGTTACTGGTTTCTAGTTTGATTCTGTTGTGATGTATGATTTCATTTCTTTTATATTTATCAAGGTTCTTCTTTTTATGGTTCAGGATATGGCCTATCTTGGTATATGGTCTGTGGATACTTGAAACAAATGTGTATTTCCCTATTGTTGGATGAAGTGTTCTGTAAATGTCCATTAGATCCTTTTGGTTGAAGGTGTTGTTGAATTCTATATCCTTGTTGAGTGAGAAGGATTGAAATCTTCAACTATTATTGTAGATCTGTTTCTCCTTGCATTTCTATCAGGTTTTGCTTCACATATTTTACAGCTCTTTGGTTTGGTTTATACACATCTAGGATTGCTGTGTCTTCTTGATGGATTGACCCTTTTATCATTATATTATGTCCTTCTTTGTCTAGTAATTTTTTTTTTGCTCAGAAGTCTACTTTATCTGATATTAGTATAGCGAGTTCAGCTTTCCTTTGAGCAATGTTTGCATAATATATTTTTTGTATCTTTTTATTTTCAATGTGCCTTTATTATATTTGAAGTGAATTTTTTGTACATAGCATTTAGTTAATCATGTTTGTTTTTTTTTTTAATCTACTTTGTAATCTCTATCTCTTAAATGGAGCATTTAGACTATTTACATTTAATGCCATTATTGATATGTTAGGCCTTAAGTCTGGCACTTTGTTTATTTTCGTTCTCTTACTCGTTTCTCTTTTTCCCTACTTTTTTTTTTCCTGTCTTCCTATCGGTGGATTACTTGACCATTTTTTAGAATTCCATTTTGGTTTATCTGTAGTGTTCTTTTTTTTGGAAACCCTGGTGGCATAGTGGTTAAGTGCTACGGCTGCTAACCAAGGCTACTAACCAAAGGGATGGCGGTTCGAATCTGCCGGGCACTCCTTGGAAACTCTACAGGGCAGTTCTGCTCTGTGCTGTAGGGTTGCTATGAGTTGGAATCAACTTGACAGTACTGGGTTTGGTTTTTTTTTGGTTATAGTGTTTTTGGGAGCCCTGGTGGCTCAATGGTGAGGAGCTCTGCTATTAACCAAGAGGTCAGCAGTACAAATCTACCAGCCACTCCTTGGAAACCCTTTGGAGCAGTTCTGGTCTGTCCTGTAGGGTCACTATGAGTCAGAATCAACTCGATGGCAAAGTTTTTTTTTAAACAGTGTTTTTAAGTGTATCTTTTTTCTTAGTATAGCCTTTTAGTGGTTGCTCTAGAGAGTACTGTATATATGCATATCTTATCACAGTTTACTCATGTCAACCTTTTACCAGTTTTAGTTAAATTTAGAAACCTTGCCTCCTATTATATTACTCTTCCCTTCATTATAATTGTCTCAAATATTTCTTCTGTGTATTTTTAGAACTAGATCAGATAGTGCTATAATTTTTACTTTAATTGTCAAACAATTTAGAAAACTCAAGAGCAGAAGGAAAGCCTATTATACTTATGTATATTTTTCTTTACTGTATTGTTCCCTTTGTTCTTATTCAAGATTTCTTCTTTTGTAATTTTCTTTCTGTTTAGAGAACTTTATTTAGCCATTCTTTTAGGATGGGCCTGCTGGCACCACATTCACCTGAAGATGCTTTCATTTACCCTTCATTTTTTGAAGGATATTTTTGCTGGGTATAGGATTTTGACTTGACCGTTCTTTTCTTTTAGCACTTGAAAGTTACTGTGCACCTTCTTTCTGGCTTCCCTAGTTTCTGATGAAAAATCTTTTGTGATTTGAATTCTTTTCCCCCTGTAGGCAATGTGTCATTTTTCTCTGGCCACTTTGAAGACTTTTTTCTCTTTTTTCAGTTTAATTATGATGTACGTTGGCATGAATTTCTTAGGGCTAATCCTGTTTGGGGTTGGCTCAGTTTCTTGAACCTATAGGTTTACATCTCTTATCAAATTTGGGGCATTTTCAATCATTATTTCTTTGAGTACTTTTTTAGTCCTGCCATCTTATCTCCTTCCAGGACTCCAGTAGCACCAATATTAGGTTAATCCCTGAAGTTCTGTTTTTTTAAATTCTTTTTTCTGTTTTTTTCTCTGTCGTTTAAGTAGTTTGTATTGTTGCATCTTCCAGTTCACTGATTCTCTCCTCTGTCCCCTGCGTTCTGCTGTTGAGCCCATCCACTAAGCTTTTTATTTCAGTTCTAAAATTTCCATTCGTTTCTTCTTTAAATCTTCTGTTTCTTTGCTAAGATTTTCTGTGTCTTTGCTGAGGCTTTCTATTTTTTCATTTGTTTCAAGTATGTTCATAATTGCTCTTTGAAGCAGTTTTTTTTTTTTTTTTACATTATGCTTTAGGTGAAAGTTTACAGATCAAGTTAGTTTCTCATAAAAAATTTATGCACATATTGTTATGTGATACTAATTGCAATCCGTATAATGTGACAGCAGACTCCCTTTTTCCACACTGGGTTTCCTGTGTCCATCCAACCAACTTCTGTCCCTTTCTGCCTTCTCATCCTGCCTCCAGACAGGAGCTGCCCATTTGGTCTCATGTATCTGCTTGGACTAAGAAGCATGAGTATTATTTTATGTTTTATAGTCCAGTCCAGTTTTAGCTGCTTTAAAATCTTTGTCAGGTAGTTCTAACATCTCTGTTAGCATCTGTTGTTTGTCTTTTTTCATTCAGTTTGAGATCTTCCTGGTTCTTGGTATGATGAATGATTTTTGGTTGAAACATAAATATTTTAAAAGACTGAATCTTTTAAATCTTCTCTTTTAGCCGGTCTTCTTTTAACACCACTTTGGCAAGAGAAGAGGTGGGGAGCTATCACTTCATAACTGCCAGGTGGAGGTAGACGTCCCCTTGGCCTCCTTGGACAGCTGAAGGTGATGCGAGCCTTGTTATTGCTGGGTAGGGAGTGAAGGACCTGGCTCTCCACCAAGCCTTCTCTGACATAACCCCAGCTCCAAGTCTGGAATATACGAGGCAAAAAGAAAAGCCAGGGAACCCACCACCTTTTCATTCCTTGAATGTCGAGGTCCTTAGCTGTTCTGCCTTCTCTCCACCTTTCAGGATCTTTTTATGCTTATAATGTCCGTGGTTTTTAGTTATACTTATTGAGAGTAATAGGAAAATGTAAGTCTATTTCATCTTCCTGGAAGCAGAAATCTTAGTAAATTATATTAATTGAATATATCTCGAACATTTTCTAATATTTTTAAGTATTCTTCAGCAACATGCATTTTAATAGCTGTATAGAATTCTCTTGTTTGAATATAGTGACCTAGCCTTACTTCTTTCCGTCATGTGTTGTTCCCTTACAAGCCATTTCCCCCTAAATGTGAATGACTTTTTCTAAATGCAAATACAGTTATGTCATGTCCCTACTTCGACTCTCCCTTACACTGAGAATAAAATTTAAGTGCCTCACCTGGGTTTACAAAGCCCTACAACCTGGAGCTCTGCTGGCCTTGCTGACTTTCTTTACCCCATCCATCTTCCTCTGTTCCAGCCAATGGGCTTTCTTCTAGTTCCTCACATTCTCTTGTGTTGGCTCCTCTTTTTCCATGAGGGGCTCTTTCTCTGACCTTGGGTGACGGTCCCTTGCCCTTCAGACCTCCCCGGAGAGGCCTTTTCTGACAGCCCAGCCTGAAAGCACTGCCCTCTCTGCCTGTATCCCACCACTCTGCTAACCTTTCTGCCTGCTACGTCTGAAACTTTTCTTACATGCTTGTTTCTAGTCTCTCTCCCTCACTGCAGTGTAAACTCCCTATCTTGTTCCCTGGCACAGAGTAGACACTCAGTGAACGAGTGATTTAACAAAATTGCTTGTTGAACATTTATCTTTTTAATTATGAGGGACATTTTTATATACATCATAGGACCTAAATACAGGGGCTTTTTTTTTTTTAAGGGAGGCTTTCTGAATCTGGTGGCACAATGAGCATTCAGTGTCTACTTCTGCCAGCAGCCTGAGAGCCTCGCTTGGTCCCTTGGTGGCCTTTTGTACCACTCAGGTCTTTGCCTTGGAGCATGTGCAGGTATCTGCATGTCCCTGCCCTGATCAAGCATTCAGTAAATATTTGCTGAATAAACGAAGATTTTATCATCTTTATTTTTCCTTGAGAAAGAACCACACATTATTTAAAAATCTCTTGGTGAGGAATTTCTGATTCTGCAAATGATTACCTCAGGACACTTAATAAAAATCAATAGTTCTACTATAGGTCAAGTTTTTTTTTGGACAAAGGCTGTGGGTCATAAAATCACGCTGTTTGGTTAGTGATAAGCAAGGTTGCATCTATTCGTCAACTTCCTAAACATTCAGCCAGGCTCACATGCCTGCCACCTGTGAGCTGGACGGCATCTGCCAGGATGGCCACTGTAGAAGGAGTGAGACTGTGTGAAGAACCTGTGGCTGGACTCCCCTCCTCCAGAGACTGAAGGTCCCCATTTCTCCCCTTGCCCAATGTAGTTTTTCTGTGCAGATGAGGATCATTTATAGTACGGGGGTGGGGGCGAGGCAGGAGGGTGGGGGTGGGGACTGCTTCATGGTACCTACAGATGCTTAAACATTAAAATGGAACCTGTGAACTTCAGTGACAACTGTGTTAATGTTGCTTTTCTTAAACATAATTAGAATGTAGATAGAGTGCATATTTCTGAGTAATTTAGACTTTTCACCAGGCAGTTAACTGCATCAAGTTTGTAAGATTGTTTGCACTCTGTAAATAAATAAAAATGCTTGCTTCTTTCAAAATTTGCATCTGTTTTTTGGGTTCTGTCACATTTATATGCTGTAAGTGGTCTTACAGATGTGATACATTTTAGGGAACTTTTATACTTAAGTGCAGAATCAAGGGTCAGAGAAATAGAAATGCTGAGAAAATAGCAAACAGTTACATACTTCTTGCAGTATACTTCCTGGGTATTTCTCTGACTCAAGTGTGAGCCATCATTAAATGGGTGGTATGATTATGAGCCAAGTAAGTCCTTTTGTTGGTTTTTTCCTCCAGTAATACAAAATTATTCAGCACCAAAAAAACACCAAGTTGTATCTGTGGTTACGCAGTCATACAGAATGTTTTACTGTTGAGCAGTTTTCAAGTAGCCTTTGGATTTCTGACCTGAGTCAGCCTGAGGGAGAAGACACTCTAAGCTCTCCCCAGGTGGTTTTCCTAGGGATTTATTTGTATGAGTTGGTTAATTCTGTTACTGAAGGGATGTTTGTGTGGGATGCTTGGGTTTTCATTTCTCCCTGACACTGCAGATGCTCTCTCTTGTGACCAGCAGGAGTTTTACTGGATCAGGGAAGGTAGAAAATCTTGGGTGCGTTCCTCAAACAGTTGGCATTTGAATATAGATGCAGTTCGTCTTTGGATACTTATGTGAGATGGTTGCCCAGGAAAGGCAGTAGCAATATTTACTCACCAAGCACATATTTATTTCATTCTGAGCAGTTGGTGTACACACTGCTCAACTTCTTTCCCGATGCATTTTGTTTCATCTCTTCCTTGCATCTAGAATCCCAGCTGGAGAAGGGGAGTGAGCCGGACCAAGAGCAGCTTGGAGGGTGGTTTGCTCACTGGGGAGGAGACCAGTGGGAGGCGTCAGGTGGTCCTTCCAGGACTGTCAGAAAACCTTGGTGCGGTGAGACTGAGACGAGGCTTGTGGATATTTGCTCACCTGTGTTTATTCACAAGGATTAGCAATGATTGTTTTTCATAAACAAGTGAAATGAAATCAATTCTGAAAAACCCTTCATTTATTATTTTTGTGAATCATACCAAAACCAAACTCGTTGCCACTGAGTTGATTGCAACTCATAGCGACCGTATAGGTCAGAGTAGAACACCCCCATAGAGTTTCTAACGAGCACTTGATGGATTTGAACTGCTGACTTTTTGGTTCGCAGCTGTAGCACTAAACTACTACGTCACCAGGGTTTCCATGGGAAATAGTAAACTTGAAAGATGATATAATTTTAGGCAACAAGTGCCTGTTTTGGTCTAATACATGCGTGTAAGACACTTTTATTTTTCTAAGACTAATCTTTGTGTGTGTGTGTGTGTTTTAAGTGAAAGTTTGCAAATCAGGTCAGTCTCTTATACAAAAATTTATATACACCTTGCTGTGTACTCCTAGTTGCTCTCCCCCAATGAGACAGCACACTTCTTCTCTCCACCCTGTGTTCATTCAGCCAGCTTCTTTACCCCTCTGCCTTCTCATCTCCCCTCCAGACAGGAGCTGCCCACATAGTCCCATGTGTCTACTTGAGCCAAGAAGCTTACTCCTCACCAGTATCATTTTCTGTCCCATAGGCCAGTCCAATCCCTGTCTGAAGAGTTGGCTTTGGGAATGGTTCCAGTCTTGGGCCAGCAGAAGCTCTGGGGACCATGACCTCTGGGATCCCTCTAGTCTCAGTCAGACCATTAAGTCTGGTCTTTTTACGGGAATTTGAGGTCTGCATTCCACTGCTCTCCTGCTCCATCAGGGATTCTCTGTTGTGTTTCTTGTCAGGGCAGTCATCGGTTGTAGCTGGGTACTATCTATGTCTTCTGGTCTCAGGCTAATGTAGTCTCTGATTGAAGCAGCCCTTTCTGTCTCTTGGGCTTATAATTACCTTGTGTCTTCGGTGTTCTTCATTCCTCTTTGCTCCATGTGTGTTGAGACCAACTGATGCATTTTAGATGGCCACTTAACTAGCGTTTAAGACCCCAGACTCCACTCACCAAGGTAGGATGCAGAATGTTTTCTCAATAGATTTTATTAAGCCAATTGACCTAGATGTCCCCTGAAACCATGGTCTCTAGACCCCCGCCCCTCCTACTCTGGCCTTTGAAGCATTTGGTTTATTCAGGAAACTTCTTTGCTTTTGGTTTAGTCCAGTTGCGCTGACCTCTCCTGTATTGTGTGCTGTCTTTCCCTTTACTGAAAATAGATCTTGTTTACTATTTAGTTAGTGAATACCCCTCTCCCTCCGACCCACCCTCGTAACCATCAAAGAATATTTTCTTCTTGTTTAAACTATTTCTTGAGTTCTTGTAATAGTGGTATCATACAATATTTGTCCTTTTGTGACTGACTAATTTCACTCAGCATAATGCCTTCCAGATTCCTCCATGTTATGAAATGTTTCAGAGATTCGTCACTGTTCTTTATCGATGCATAGTATTCCATTGTGTGAATATACCACAATTTATTTATCCATTCATCCGTTGATGGGCACCTTGGTTGTTTCCATCTTTTTGCTATTGTAAATAGTGCTGCAGTGAACATGGGTATGCTTATATCTAATCATGTAAAGGCTTTTATTTCTCTAGGATATATTCCAAGGAGTGGGATTGCTGTAAGGCGGGGGAGACCGTGGCAGAGCGGGGGGAGCCTCTGCGGAGGCTTCAGTTCTTTTAATATTTTCTTTTTACTATTGCAGTTTTGCTATGATGTGTCTAGTTGTGGGTTTCTTTTCATTTAGTCCTCTTGGGACTTGAAGTATGTTTTCCTCATTTCTTATGTTTAGGATCACTTTGAACATAGTAGCCAGCCTGTCTGGTTAGGATATATTTGCCTGATGTCTGCGTCCGATTGCCTGGCAACATTTTCAGGCATATCTGATGGTGGCAGAGAGTGCCTGGTAGCAAAAAACCCCAGTCCTATATTTCAGAAGTTAAAACCTACGTCCACTAAAAGCAGACTGAATCATTGCTGAGGTAGCCATCATGTAAATCTTACAGTAGTGCATTGGTCTAAAAGAATAAACATATTTTTTACTTTTCTTATTTTTTTCATCAATACTATTCAAGAAATAACAGTTTAGTCAATAAATTGGTGGTTAACAACGTTTTCCTCCAAAACTTTTTTGCCTAGCTCCCCATTTCCATACCAAGGCTTAGAACCAGTTCAGCCATGGCTGATGAAGCAAAACTGGAACAGACCCAAGTTTTTACGATTTGGGCGATCCAGAACGAATGGAAGACTTGGAAGAGGCATAGCAAGCTATTTCAGGAGCCTGATGCAGTAGATTGGACTGTGGAAAGCGACACACATTGAAAGCAGGAGGTCAGTCAGCTGCCATCATTGAGCAGGGCACTGCTGTTTCCGACTCTGCTCAAAATCCAGTGGGTGAGCGATTGCCCTTCTTGAGAGGGAGATTAGGTTTCTAGCAGTGCTTCCACCTGTAATTTTTTCTATTCTGGTTGTCCAGTCTGTTGCAGTTTCACTTCCTCAGCCATGACTTAAGTGGGAAGAACCAGTTCCAAGTCCTGTTCTATACAAAAGGCCTACTCCTTTTTCTCTGTAGCTGCACTGAGCAGCAGGCAGTGTGTGAGTGATACGCTTTTGGATCCGTTTTCCACCTGCACTCTGAGCTGACTACTGCAGCTTTTAAAAGATAATTCCATGCACTGACCACGTGCTGCAAGGCAACATGGTCGTTGTAGTTAAGTCATTCCAGTTAAGTTATTCTTTGCATTTATAGGGGGATTACAGATGTTAATATTATTCCCTCCCCTCCTTTATCGAAGCAATAAACAAATAAGTGGTTTGCCTTCTCTTATGTTAAAATAGTTAAAACTCATCGGAATTTGAATATAAGATTTTTTCTGAGCGGTTATTCCAGAAAAAGCAAGTGGCAAAGAAGCTAGTAGGATCAGTGGGGCTATAAAGAGGAGAGGAGGGAGAAATAGAGAAGATCAACCATTGGCTAATCTCAGCGTGATTGATTGAACCCTGCCTTCTGCCTTTACTGAGATCAGTTGATGTCAGGTCACTTCTGGCCTGGCTGCTAATAATTTGGCCCCCCACCCACCTGCAGCCAGGAGGCTTTTTGAAATTTAAATGTAGAGGTAATGGTTTGATGACTATCCTTTCCTAGCTGGACAGGACAAATTTACATTATAGAGCAGTTTCAGGCAGGTTTTTGCAGTTTGTCAGGTTTTTTATGGTTAATAATTTGGTTTCCTCGGTAAGAAAAAAAAAAGTAAGAAGAGCCTTAAAATCAAAAAGATGTCTGTTATTAATTTTCTTTTTCACACTTGCAAATCATTTTTATAGGTACTTTTAATGCGAATTCTTGTGGGTGTACAGCATGATTTTCGAGGTGGTATCTTGAATATTTTCAGACACATTGCCCAATAAATGCAAATAATTAGAAAACTGCCTTGGGGAGATTCTAGTTGACCTCATGTAATAAGTAGAGAACGAAAGTCTGACATTTCTTTTTCTTTCAGAGTAGAAAACAGAGCTTCTCCTCCTTCCTGCCACACAAGACAGTTTTGCTCAAGAGCAGACTTTTAAAATCAGGTTCAGTTTACCTGGCATGCTTGTAAGTTAGAATACATTGCTTTGAAAGTTGGAAGGGAGGTTCACAGAGTCCTTGGCTGACGTCAACCCTGAATGTTCCGGTAGCATCTATAACATGTCGGCAAAACTAGGCTCAACAGAGTGAAAAGCCACAAATCAAAGCCTCAAACAGTAAATACCATATTGAAGCGAGTATCCACTTACCTCGTAGAAGACATCCCACAAGTCTGGAGGTGGTGTATTTCAGTACACTTCACATGTTCATCTGGGCCTGAGACATGGGGGCTGAGGGATGGGGTACTGGGGAGGAGCAGGCCAGAGGCTGCTCCCCTCCTCCACTGGGAAGCGTGTCCTTTAGGCGTGATTGTGTGTGGGGTGTGTGCGTGCGTGCACGCATTTTGGGGAGGAGGAAGTGACAGAGAGGGCATCATCACCTTGTGAACCAGCACAGATTGCCACTACTATTTGTGTTAGTTGTATAGTGAGTGGTCTTTTCACTCACTAACCTTTTTCCACAAACCAAATCCAATTTATAGAACTCTCTTGCTCTTATGCCTTTAAGAAGCAATAACCTGCTCAAGCATGAAACATTTGAGAAACAAGATAATGACCATCTCAGTGTAGAACTTCCTGCTTTGGTTTCATCTGTGCTTCCTAGCCCTGTGGGCTGAGTGATTGTTACATCACCCTCATTGGACAGATAGCCCGAGGCCAAGCCTTGGATAATTCATTTAGAGAGTGATGCAGCTATTGGGCTGTCAGCTTCCAAAGGGCAGGGTCCTTGTCTCACTCATTGCTGTTCCCATAGCACCTAAGGCGGTAGATGGAATGTAGGAGTTGCTCTTATGTTTGTTGAATCGAATAGAAAATTCAACATCAAACCAGATTTTTCACCTCTTAAGTCTTCTCACTACAGATTCAGTGTTTTTTTCCTCTAAACAGCCCTAGACCTTCCCCTTTTGCATGGGGCAGTGCTAAATAAAGCCCAGCACAGTTAAGTGATATCACCAAGATCTTGATTCCCAATCTCCTTCCTGCACAGCTTCATGAATGACATTTTGAAGTGGGCTGAGTGGAAGGAGTTTGAGGATTATGGGATTTTTGCTTAGAAACCTTGGTTGGGTCTTCATGAAATCAGAGGCTTGACTACATGATTCTACTAATTACAGTGGTGTTAATTATCCAGAAATAATGGTTTCTTGTCCCTTTTCCTGCCTTCCATGTGGAAATAATGTAGAAACACTTGTTTTAGTCATTCGTCAGTGTTCTTTGTCTCAGTTTCAGTTTCTGCTTCCCTAAATGGAGATGAGTTGCTTATAATAGGAAGTACCTTTTACTCCATCGTTAACACTGTAGAATTTTTAAAGGATGGATTTTAATAGGTTTCATTAATAGAAGGAACTGGGTACTTTTCCAGGGCAAAAATTACATGAATGGCAATAGAAAACTATGCAACTAAGTGACAGATCATGGGATGGGAAAAATAAATGGAATAACAGCTGACTAAAAACCAAACCAAACCAAACCCACTGCCATCGAGTCGATTCTGACTTTTAACGACCCTATAGGACACGGTAGAACTGCCCCCTAGAGTTTCCAAGGAGCACCTGGCGGATTCAAACTGCCAACCTTTTGGTTAGCAGCCATAGCAGTTAACCACTACGCCACCAGGGTTTCTAGAAAACCACAAAAGACGAATGGAGCCAACTAATGCAAACGCAAACCAGGAGACCATGAGGGAAAATGAGAAAACAAATGGTTTACATCTGTGCCAAGCCATACAGACTTGCACATCAGTTAATGGATACAGCACATTATGACGTGGTTGCTGTTTGAGAGTTTGTTTCTCAGTGTACTTGGTGGCTGTCCAAGAACTCATCAAATCAAGGTGATGAAGAGGTAAATAGCTCTTGCAACAAATCTGCTCAAGGCAGCTGTAAGCTGGGGCCAGTGTCAGAGTGGCTCAGCCGTTAGGTGGGCATGTTCTGGAGTTGTTGTTGTTAGGTGCTGTTGAGTCGGTTCCGACTCATAGCGACCCTATGCACATCAAGACGAAACACTGCCCAGCCCTGAGCCATCCTTACAATCTTTATGCTTGAGCTCATCGTTGCAGTCACTGTGTCAGTCCGCCTCGTTGAGTGCCTTCCTCTTTTCCGCCGACCCTGTGCTTTGCCAACCATGATGGCCTTCTCCAGGGACTGATCCCCCCTGACAACATGTCCAAAGTATGTAAGACGCAGTCTCGCCATCCTTGCTTCTAAGGAGCATTTTGGTTGTACTTCTTCCAAGACAGATTTGTTCGTTCTTTTGGCAGTCCATGGTATATTCAATATTCTTCACCAGCACCACAACTCAAATGCGTCAATTCTTCGGTCTTCCTTATTCATTGTCCAGCTTTCACGTGCATATGATACGAATGAAAATACCATGGCTTGGGTCAGGCACACCTTAGTCTTCAAGGTGACATCTTTGCTCTTCAACACTTTAAAGAGGCCTTTTGCAGCAGATTTACTCAATGCAATGCGTCTTTGGATTTCTTGACTGCTGCTTCCATGGCTGTTGATTGTGGATCCAAGTAAAATGAAATCCTTGACAACTTCAGTCTTTTCTCCGTTTATTATGATGTTGCTCATTGGTCCAGTTGTGAGAATTTTTGTTTTCTTTATGTTGAGGTGTAATCCATACTGAAGGCTGTGGTCTTTGATCTTTTTTACTAAGTGCTTCAAGTCCTCTTCACTTTCAGCAAGCAAGGTTGTGTCATCTGCATAATGCAGGTTGTTAATGAGTCTTTCTCCAATCCTGATGCCTCATTCTTCTTCATATAGTCCGGCTTCTCGGATTATTTGCTGAGCATAACAATTGAATAGATACGGTGAAAGGATACAACCCTGACGCACACCTTTCCTGACTTTAAACCAATCAGTATCCCTTTGTTCTGTCCGAACAACTGCCTCTTGATCTATAAAGGTTCCTCATGAGCACAATTAAGTGTTCCGGAATTCCCATTCTTCGCAACGTTATCCATAATTTGTTATGATCCACACAGTCGAATGCCTTTGCATAGTCAATAAAACACAGGTAAACGTTCTTCTGGTATTTTCTGCTTTCAGCCAGGATCCATCTGACATCAGCAATGATATCCCTGGTTCCATGTACTCTTCTGAAACTGGCCTGAATTTCTGGCAGTTTCCTGTTAATATACTGCTGTAGCCGTTTTTGAATGATCTTCAGCAAAATTTTGCTTGCGTGTGATATTAATGATATTAATATAATTTCCACATTTGGCTGGATCACCTTTCTTGGGAATAGGCATAAATATGGATCTCTTGCAGTCAGTTGGCCAGGAAGCTGTCTTCCATATTTCTTGGCATAGATGAGTGAGCGCCTCCAGTGCCGCGTCTGTTTGTTAAAACATCTCAATTGATATTCCATCGATTTCTGGAACCTTGTTTTTCGCTAATGCCCTCAGACCAGCTTGGACTTCTTCCTTCGGTACCATCCGTTCCTGATCATTTGCCACCTCTTGAAATGGTTGAACATTGACTAATTCTTTTTGGTATAATGACTCTGTGTATTCCTTCCATCTTCTTTTGATGCTTCCTGCGTCGTTTAATATTTTCCCTGTAGAATCCTTCACTATTGCAACTCGAGGCTTGAATTTTTTCTTCAGTTCTTTCAGCTTGAGAAATGCCGAGTATGTTCTTCCCTTTTGGTTTTCCATCTCCAGCTCTTTGTACATGTCGTTATAATACTTTACTTTGTCTTCTCAAGAGGCCCTTTGAAATCTTCTGTTCAGTTCTTTTACTTCATCAATTCTTCCTTTTGCTTTAGCTGCTTGATGTTTGAAGGCAAGTTTCAGAGTCTCCTCTGACATCCATCTTGGTCTTTTCTTTCCTTCCTGTGTTTTCAGTGACCTCTTGGCTTTCTTCATGTATGATGTCCTTGATGTCATTCCACAACTCGTCTGGTCTGCAGTCACTAGTGTTCAGTGCATCAAATCTATTCTTGAGGTGGTCTCTAAATTCAGGTGGGATACACTTAAGGTCATATTTTGGCTCTCATGGTCTTGCTCTGATTTTCTTCAGTTCTGGAGGGAGAGATCTTTTTGGGAAGAAGAGAAAACGTATGGGAAAGCTGTTGAAAAATAGTTACCTATGTCTGCAGGATGGCCCCAGCTTTCCTTGACCCTAATCAAAGCTGCCTGTGTGGAGCCTTTGGGCTCTCAGCAGCTCTAGTGCAGCGTAGAAAACCACTCTTTCTGCTGCTGAACCAAGCCGTTTCTACACCTGACAAGCAGCCCAGGTTTGATAAGAATATATATGCACATGGGAAGCATACCTGACCTTTTTAAAATTTTTAATTATAGAGGTATTGAACATGTACAGCACTTGAGAGAATTGTATAATGAGTGTTTTGTCAACTTTGATTTATCAGTTTCCTCTTCCCTTCTTCTTTCCTCTCTTTTTCCCTCCCTCCGTTCCTTTCTGTTGAGTATGTTGAAGTACACCCCAAATATCTACATACATTACATTTTTTTGTTGTTGTGTGTCGTCAAGTTGAATCCAACTCATAGTTATAGGACACAGTAGACGTGCCCGTATGGTTTCCTAGGTTGTAATCTTTACAAGAGAAGATTGCCAAGTCTTTTCTCCCTTGGGGCAGCTGGTGAGTTTAAACCACCTACCTTTCAGTTAGCAGGCGAAATGCTTAACCTTTATGCCACCAGGGCTCCCTACATTATATTTAAACCCACTGTCGTGGAGTTGTTGCCAACTCATGGCAACCCTATAGGACAGAGTAGAACTGTCCCACAGGGTTTCCAAGGCTATAAATCTTTCTGGAAGCAGACTGCTACATCTTTCTCCTGCAGAGTGGATTCAAACCAGTAACCTTTTCGTTAGCAGTGGAGCACTTAACCATTGTGCCATCAGGGCTCCTCAAGTTATATTTAGTACTTTTGAATTCACATGGAAACTGTAGCGCATCTAATAATAAGCTGTAGGAGTTCATAATTTACACAACTTTTCTTTAACAAAGCTCACAGCACCGTGACATCACGGGGAAGGGACAGAACAACAGCAGTAATACCACAGATTTCGGTAGGCACAGATTGCTCGTATGCCTGTGTGCCTCAGATTATTTCTTGGAAGTTGGAAATAGAAGATATTAATGCTATTTTTCTACATATCACAGTTAAAATGACATAGCCTTATTAAGTTAAAACCATTTGGGAAAAATGAATGCGTTACTTTGAGCTGTTCTGGGTGGAGCCCAGAGCTTCTCGAGAAGTCTTGATACTTTGATTCATTGGTATTTTCCTGTTCTTTAGTACAAAACATTGTTCTAATAGTTTAGTAAGTCTGAAACTATTTATTATGTATATGAAAATTTATAACATACATAAATGAATTGATAACTGTAATCACATAATACATTACTGGTGTATTGTGTTATTTTTTAATGTTCTTTTTTTTGCATGGTTCCCTCCTCCCCAGCACAGCACTAGGTCCAGTCCCAAGAGTAGTAGCTTGTAAAAAATTATGTAGGGGCAGTGTTTGACCCTCTAACTTCAAGAAGGGTAAGGACAATCAAGATCAATAGCCCATGGCCGATTCCTATGAGGTGAAAGTCAGACCTGCCTCCCCTCTCTTCCATCTTTGCCAATTCTGACACCAGCTGTCCCTCCCATAGCACTTTCTACTTCTCTGCTGAGTTCAGGAATTCATTGGAATGGCCACATGGAATTCACAGACCATAATCATGATTATGGGGTTTCTTAGGGAAGTAACAGGTTACAATTCAGGTTCAGGAACACTCAGGATACCGTTCTTCCATCAGGATAGCCTCCTCTTAGCTTCCTCTTTGTGGCTCCTCAACTTATGACCTGCTTGGGCAAGTGTTACAAAGCTCTTTTAGCTCTGCCAATGCCCAGAGGCGCCTCACTCTGCCAGTAAGCCTTGGCCCACAGGCATTCAGCTTTCTCACTCCGTGGGTAGGGAAGCCGATTGCGCTGTCTCCTGCTGGTCTCTCCTGCCGTTTCTCTGCCATCATTTCTTGCCATCTTCAGTGTTCAGTGTTACAGCTCTCTCTCTCTCTTTTTCTCTCTTGGTCTCCTGGTTCCAGGAGCTTCCAAGTGTAGAGATCCCAGGTCCAAAGGACATGTTCCCTTCTTGGCCCTTCTTCCTTTGTGGTGGTGAGAGCCTCTCCTTCCCTTCCTCTGGAATGGTCATTTAAAGCCTAGCGGAGTGGTAAAACTGACCAATTCCCTGCTTAGTGTTCTCTATACCTTATTAGCATGGTCCCACCCAATCATTTGGTGCTAGTTATAAGACCATGATGAGAAAGGCCACGTAGAAGTGATCCATCACACCACACAGCCCTTAGTACCATATTAGTTTCTTCTGGCTGCTCTAACAAATTACCCCAAGCTTAGTGGCTTGCAACAACACGGATTTATTATCTCACAGTTCTGTAATTCAGAAGTCTGAAATGGGTCTCACTGGGCTAAAATCAAGGGTCGTCAAGATTGTGTTCCTGTCTGAAGGTGCTAGCAGATATCTCGTTTGCTTGTCCTTTCCAGCTTCTAGAGGCTGCCTACATTCTCTGGCATGGGTCCGCATCCTCTGTTTTCAAAGCCAGCAACATGGCGCCAAGTCCTTTTCACACTGCCTTCTGTCTAGTTCTCTCACTTCTGCTTCCCACTCCCACTTTTAAGGATCTTGTGATTACATTGGACAAGCTTAGATAATCCAGGATAATCTGTCTATTTTAAGATCAGCCGATTAGTAAACTTAATTCTCATTTGCCATGTAACATAACACAGTCATTGATCCTGGGATTAGAATGTGGACATTTTTGGGGGGCAGCAGCATTATTCTGCTTACAATAGGGAAACAAAATTTTAGGGCTGCTGAGGTTAGAGCTCATTCACTTCTTGCATTTGCATAGTTAACAAACTGAGGCTCAGAGCATAATATTTATTGTATACCACTGGGTGCTAGGTGCTTCCAAATATTTAATCTTCACGCGAGCCCTGTAAAGTAGGTCTGAGTATATTCCTACTTAAAAGATTGGAACACTGGGGCTCAGAGTGGCTAACAAACCAACAACCCTAGGTCGCATAGCTGGTGGGTGGCAGGGCTGAGGCTCACGCCCAGGCTTGTCAGCCTACCAAGCTCCTCATCCTCTTTCTACTACTTGCCGAGTGCACGTCACCAGCACTGGGTCTCCTGCCTCCTGTCTGGTATTCTTTTCCCATTATGCCATTTATCTGAGCTTACATTTTCCTCCAGTGACGTGTGTAATAATGTGTTTTCCTCAAGTTCCTTTTTAAAAAGATTTAAGTTCATTGGGGTATTCAAGCCTTTTAAATTTTTGTCACTCCTGATTTCCTTCTTAAGGGACATCTCTTTTTTTTTTTTTTTTTTTTTTTTCAGTCTCTCAGAGTACAATTTTTATTGTAAGTTACCCAGCTTAAGCACATCAGAAGATTTATGTGGAAATTCCGAGATAAAAATTTCACCTAGTTTCTACCCTTTGTCCTGCCTCCTGCTGCTGCTTACAACTGAATCTCATCTTTCTTTCTCTTTTTGTCTTTGACACATTTCTTCTGCTTGTTTTATTTTTCCCTTTAACAAGCTTGGATTCTAATTTTGGAGTGTTTGAACTCTGATTTGTAAATGCCCCATTTTAAACCTTGTGCATTATCTACTATGTTTTGTGACTAGCCCCGACAGCCTTCTCTATTGAAGACTTCTGTCTGTTGCAAAGACCTGGGGTGCACTGAATTTCTGCAAAAGGTGTCCTGACCCCCAACTGCAGCCTGCAGGTTTGGGTTCTGATCACAGCTGGAGGCACGTGCAGGGAATGTCGGCAGTGGGGGGCCCAGAATAGAGAGCCAACTCCACTGAAGCTGTCCACTGTGGTCTTCTGTGATCACTACTCTCCTGTGATCCACAGGGAGATCACAACCAGGAAGTGGCCTGGACCACCCTGAAGCGGCTGCAAAAGGGGATCAGAGTGATGAATTCACGTCATGCTTCCTGCTGTTTGAGAAGGCTTGAGGTTTGGAGATAGTCAATTTTAAACAAAGCCTGTGACCTTAATGTTTTTATGATTTAAAAAAATTGAAATTATATATAAAAATAATGTATACAATGTATGTATCATTTAAAGAAGAATGATGTCATGGATTGAATTGTGTCCCCAAAATATGTGTCCATTTGGCTAGGCCATGATTCCCAGTATTGTGTGATTGTCCAGCATTTTGTCATCTGATATGATTTTCTTATGTGTTGTAAATCCTGCCTCTATGATGTTAATGAGGCAGGATTAGAGGCAGTTATGTTAATGAGGCAAGACTCAATCTACCTGATAGGTTGTGTCTTGAGTCAATCTCTTTTGAGATAAAAGAGAGAAGTGAGCAGAGACACATGGGGACCTCTTTAGTACCAAGAGACCGGAGCGAGGAGAATAGGGCGTCCTTTGGACCTGGGGCCCCTGCACTGAGAAGTTCCTTCAACTGGGGAAGATTCAGTTGCCAGAGAGAGAAAGCGTTCCCCTGAAACTGGCACCCTGAATTCAGACTTCTAGCCTCATAGACTGAGAGAATAAATTTGTTTGTCGAAGCCATCCATTTGTGTTACTTCTGTTACAGCAGCACTAGATTACTAAGACAAGTGGTAAAAAGAATGCCCATTTTAGGAAATAGAACATTACCAGTTTGTTTGTGTATCCGCCATCCTCCAGTCACCATTTTCTTGAATTGTGTTCATTATTTTTCTTGCGTTTCTTATGCAAGTATCCCTAAAAAGAATAATGTTTTATTTTGCTTATTTTTGAATAAGCAAACAAATGGAGTCCTACAGTGGACTTTCTTCTGTGGTAAACCTACATGGCTTGACAGTATGTCCTTGAAAGTATCATGCTGGTGCACGTAGCTGTAATTCATCCTTTTTACTGCTCCTTATTCCATTGTCTGGGTGTGGCATAGATTATTTTCCAGTGCGGTAATCTGTAATGACAACAGCATGTTTCTGTGGCCCTGCTTCTTCTGGCCTGGTGCCGAGTGCAGTAATTTCTCTCCCGTGTACCCCTGGGAAGAGGTGTGGCTGGGCCCTAGGCTGTGCACATGTTCAGTTTCACTAGGTAACCCAAGTCATTTTTCAGAGTGGTTGCAACAGCTCGTGTGCTAACCAGCAGTTTCTGAGAGCTCTGCTCTACATTGGGCCAACCGAGGTACCACCAGACGTTTTAATTTTTGCCAGGCTGCTGCATGAAATGATGTATCCTTATGGTTTTAGTTTGCATTTCCTGTCAGTTGTGAAGATGAGAGCATCTTTTTATGTATTTGTGTCTGTTTGCCTTTTCCTCTGTGAAATGCCTGTTTGTGTATTTTGTCCCCCTCCTTTTTAAATTGGGGTGTTTGTCTTGTCTTTATGAACAAGTTCTGGAAACTAACCCTTTGTTAGGAGTTCCTGGGTGGTGCCTGACTGCTAACCGAAAGGTGTCAGCTGTGTGTTCTTCCAGGTGGTGCCTTATTTATTTATTTACTTTTTCTGATATCTTCTGATGAATAGAAGGTTAGGTTTTAATGTGGTTGACTTTATTATAATCTTTTCATTTATGGGATACATACCCCAAAGTCATGAATGTATTCTCCTGTAGTTTTATAGTTTTGCCTTTCACAGTTCTTGATCTAGATAAATTTATCTTCTTGGTATGGTGTAAAGTAGAGACTCTTTTTCCTTTCTTTCCCCATATAGATGACCACTGGCTTGAGCACCATCCCTTGAATGGTTCTTAGAGAAGTAGAGTGGGAGGTGTCCCAGGATGGTCAGGGAGCTCCTGCAAACTGCACCCCCATTCTGACAGCAGAGTTCTGGATGGGGGGTGTGTGTGAGTGAGTGTGAAAAGCTCCCTGGCTGACTCTGACACCCATCTTCCCCGAGCACCACGGCCAGGGGGAATGGCTGCTATACACAACTATGGATTACAAAGCTGCTGTAGTGCAGGTCTGCTCATCAAGGCTGGGCCTGAGCCATGTTCCGAGCAAAGTGACAGCCCTCTCAAGGTCGAGTCTGACAACTTTCTTACAATTGTATACTTTTGCATGCCTATTTTGTGAAGAAATGAAGAAAGGCAGTTGAAAGCTTATTATTAGGTAACCTGGGTGTAAGGAATTACAGGACCCATTTTTTCTCAGCAGGTCAAGCATTTTCTTGACCTGTCCTCCTATACCTGTGAGAGATACTGTTTTCTAGGAACCTGAGTTTTCTTCTCTAACTGGGGTCATTCATGCCTACCTATTCATGCTAGGTTGTTGTGAGGGCCTGAGATAATATATCCAACGTGCTGAGGTTACTTAGCGGAGATGTTACTGCTGTTGTCAGGGGGCAGAGGTTCCATGCAATTTCAAGCCAGAATAATTTCAAGCCAGTTAACAGGGAGGCTTTACCTCACAATTTCTTCTATTGTTTGGAGTAAATTTGGGGATAAACTTGTGGTTTTTCTCGAGGTCTGCTTTAGGGGTTTGCAGATCCTGCGGGAAGGTCCCCTGGGGTTGCTCACTTGCTGTCTGCCTGTATTGATTCCAGTGCATTCTGGGAGAGTAGGAGTCTTTTACTTCACCGTGTGGCAAAGCCCTTGGAGTAATGGGTGTGGATTATTGATGTGGGATTATTAAGCAGATAATTATTTCATTATATCTAAAAAAAAAAAAATAGTAATGACTAAATACCTGAGAATTGGGTGTACCTACGCTGGGAATTTTTTAATTCAGCTGACTCCCTGGGCTTCCCATGGGGAAACTTCCCTTGCGAGACTTAAAATCCAGGGTGTGAAAATCCCTGCAAGCATACACAGGGAACATGTCTGTTGTCAGAAAGGAGATAAAAGCTGAGTGGAATAGGGAAGCAAGATTAAGTCTTAGTCTGAGGATTTAGATTTTCCTGTTTCCCCCTTACCACTCATACTTGGGTAGTGAAACTTGGGCCCATTTAGAGACACAGTGGTCATTCTTCTGGAGTGTTTTGTATTGGCCTGGCTTTTTCCATCCTTGTGTGCCAGCTCCTTCAGGTGGCCAGCCTTTCGGAGTGACTAGGCCCAGAGACCCGAGCTCCCCTAGCCTTTGCTGCTGGTCCACACAGTTGCTGGGATAAGTACAGAGACTGAGTGAGCACCTCAGAAAGCTTCCAGGAACCTGATACTGCCAGAGCATCCAGCGCAGCTTAGCAGGCTTGTGTTTTCTATTCCTTTTCTTACTTCATTTTTTTTTTTAGTAATACATTGTCATATTTTTCCTGAAATATTGGTTCTGGATGGATAGCGTGAGCAGCCCCTGGAGCTCCCTTCCTCCCACATCTTCCCAGGCTAAAGTCTCGCTGAGAGACATTCCTGGAACCAGCTCCCCTTCCTCACCTCTGTCTTACTGCTGATGGTGCCCCTGGTCTTCAGTCACCAGAGCAAAGCCCACAGAACCACCCCGCTGCCCTCCTTGGGCCCTTCTCATCTGAGTAGCTTCTCCATCACAATACCTCATGCTTCTGCCTCTTCTTTTTCATTCACTCGTCCTCCACCAAGTCGAGACATCCACACCTCACACCGGAACTATCTCAATGGTCCTGTGCCTGACTGCCTGCTTTGGTTCCTCCCCACCTGTCAGTTCTATGTGGTGCTTCCAGATGAGTCTACTTCAGGAGGAAACACAGTAGTCACCCCCACACACAAAAATCATTCGGGACTTGTTTTCTGGTGAATGAAGTTAAACTTCTTAGCCTGGCAGGTGACCCCCTCTGTCCTTGGCTCCAAGCTCTCTTTCCAAACTTATCTTCTACCCTAGCTCCAAGAGCCCTACTGACCATACTTGGTCAGCTTCTACCACCCCACTTACCAACATTCCCTGCAACTCGTGATTGGCTTCATCTGCAGAATCCTCTCCTGTGTCTTCAGCAGCTGTGGGCTCTGAAATCTCTTGAAAAACAGCTGGAGATGAGTGTTCTCCTCTCAGAAAACTTGAACGCTCATCGTGGTCTGCCTGGTTTTGTTATTATTTGGGGATTGGTCTCAACATCTCTGCTAGACCCTAAGCTCCTTGAAGGCAGGCGTCACCCTATTTGTGTTTATCTCATCACAGTATCTACTTAACACATGGTGAAATTCTAATGAATGTTTGTTGAATGAGTGAATAAGTGAATGAATGACTGTCTCCCTGCAAACCAAAGCAAACAGCTGAGTCCAGGACATAAAATCTGAGGGTCCATGGCACACATACGCCCACAGCAGGCAGGCTGTGCCCATCTTCCTTCTTGGCTGAGAACTGAAGACCTTAGTGGCATCACCCTAGATTCACTGTTGGTGCAAACACAGTTGATCAAGAATAATTTTTTTGAACTATAGAAGTTTCTACTTATATCCCTTAAATTTCCCTTCGTTTCTGGTTGTTTTTTAATGGCTAAAATATTTTATAGCATTGGTACAACACACATAATGAGCAGGGTAAATCCCCATTTGGAGAAAATATTAAACAAAAATCTCCACAAACTTAATGAAACCAAACATTTATAACCAAAGGAAAGAAAATTAAAATAGGTGATGGAAACTTACAACTGAGGATGAATGAAAATTCAGAGCTAGAGAAAAATAGCACCATTTCACATTTTCAGCTGCTAAAGTATAAAGCGTATGTATATTTCTTTTAGAGCTAAGGAAGTGTATTGATAGATGCGTACAGACTTCAGAATTCTTTTTTTAACATTAATTTGTCCAGGGTTGGGTGGCAGTCACTGGGTTGAGTGCAAGACTTCAACAACAGAAGCCACTTTGTTTACAACTGGGACCAGCTCGGGGTCCTTGCATCTCACAGCCAGACATCTTAGGTGACATGGCTCCTCGCAGGGTCACCACGGTCACCTAAGAGGTTTAGTCTTTCCACAGCAGTTGCTGGGGCAAGGACAGACGCAGCGTCCTGGCAAGCACCACCCGCGTATGACACCACCCTCAAATGCCATGTGTCATCTCTGCTTTTAGTTCTCTTGTAAGTGGAGACCCTGGGCTTGCCTCAGATGGCTTCAGGAGATAATGTGGCCACTTACCGTGTGTGTTTGGCGGCAGTAAAAGGTGGAGCTTTCAATTGACTGGCAACATTTTCAGTTTCTGGTTCATTCTTCCCCATGTGGTACCTCCACACTCAGTACACAAAGGCACTGAAGAGCGATGGGAAAAGAACAGCCGTACCATAGCACACCCACATGCAGTTGCCCAGGCCTCAGATCCTACCAGTAGATACATCATCTCAAGGCAGGGATGCAGTGTAGTGGGAGGTAAGATTCAGGCTGCCTGGCAGCGGGCCACTCAGGTGCCTGTAGCCAGGGACATAGGCCATGGAGTGGCGAGAGGTGAGACTGGCCAGGGACTGGCTTCAGGATCTAGCATCCTGTACTGAGGGTGCTGGATGTCGGTCTCAAGGCAGTGGGCACCACAGAAGGACTTCAAAAGGGGAGGGATGGCAGTCAGAATTGTATTTCTGAAAGATAACTGGCAGTCGAGTGGAGTGAGGCTACAATGATGTAGGTGGGACAAAGCAGAGCCTGGACAGAGGCAGGGGTCATGGCAACAGGCCTGTGAGATGGTAAAGAGCATTGCCAGGATCCTGGTCAGCACCCAGGAACACCACACCTTTCGCCATGGTGGCAGTAGAGTTCTGTGTAGAGTGGGTCAGAGCAAGAGTTTGGCACCGCTAGATGTTGGACCCCGTTCTGTCACTTAGCCTGTGTGACTGTGGGCAGGTTGCGTAATTACTGCAACTTCAGGGTCTACAACTGTGAAGTAGAGCCATTAGTGCCTATCTCTTAAGCTTATTTAAAAAAAAAAAAAAAAAAGCCAAAAACAGTGCCGTAGCACTTAACCACTATGCCACCAGGGTTTCTACCTTGTAAGCTTATTAAAATTAGGATGTTTAAATGAGAGGAGGCACGGACAAACATGAAGATGTATTTTAATTTGTTTCTGTTAATCCACAGGAAATATTAAAGATGTCCTTAGTTGGGAGGCTGTGTCATTTTGTAGCACCTCTCGTGGCGGGTAGACGTGGAGAGCCCAGACCTGGGTCCCCACCACAGGCAGCCCCTCGCAGAGGGCTGGGTATTCTGTAGAACGGTGTGTGCTTGTCAGTGGCTGGGCGGGTGGGGGGCCGAGGGGAGGGACCCAGCATGGCCCCGTAGAATCTATCCACCAGTTTCTTGTTTTTCATCCAGTGGAGGGCAAGAGGACAGGAAGGAACTAGAGAATGCCATCAGCTGTTTTTTGGGATTACAAGCTTGGACCCCAAATGCATAGATCTAGGGGATGTTGCTTTGCAGGGGGCTTGAGAACATTCCATCTAGGTATGAAAGAGTGCCCTAACGAGGACATTGTTCGTATGCTTTTTGAATGTACTGCAATTATCATCAGATTATTTGCTTTACTTAAGGGAGTTCTTGGCTGAACTTTACCTTTATTACAGTGAAGCCACTTGCTGGTCAAACTTCATTTATTTCAGGAAGTCACAAGTGATAACCTCAGGCATTGCTGGGATTGAGGCCTGCAGAGTTATCTTCTATTTATATGTTGATATATTAGAAATACAGGGGCAGAGAGCCCCTGGCGGGCTGTATGGAAGCAGCTGTTGGGGCAGAGATGCTGTATCATTGTGCACACTGTTGCAGCTCACCGCTGCGTGCTGGGGTGGCTGCCACCGGCATCCTGCACGTGCCCGGGGAGCCTCTGGCACCAGGCCCAGAGCTGGATAGGTGGGGGTGGACATACGACATGATCCATGTACATGTCTCCCTGTCAGCACATGGGTTGTGTGTGTCTGGATTCTATTGAGAAGAAAATATTTGCACAAAAAATGAATGTGTAAGGCTCCAACTGCTGCTGGCTCTGCACTTTCACTTGGATGTTTATCATGAGTTTTAAACATGTTTGGGCACAGCCGTGTATTCTGTCAAAGGGTGCTCAGCAGGCATCGTGATCTCTGGTTTATGTTCTGTATGCACAGACAGTAAGCACATCTCTTTCAGCGACCCCCCAGGAGTGTAACGTTGCCTGTGCTTCTGGGGCTGGAAGTAATGCTGCTGCTACTTACTGCTTGGCGTCTGCTCAAAAGTTGGCCATCTGAGTGTTTTCAGAGTAGATTGGTGGCGTTTCGGAACAAGAAATAACAAAGCTTGTGCTATCGTTTCTCGCTGGGATGCTTCTGGACATTCGTTTCCCAGATGTCAGCATTGTAAAAACAATAGCACGTTGTTCGTGGGGGCTTTTGCTCCATGTCCTGTGGTAGTCAAGGAGACGCACCCAGTGCAGGATGGGGAGGAGTTGGGGGTGGACTGAATGGGGGTGGAGGTGTGGTCAGCTGCTGACTCAGAAGCCACTGCTGTTTTTGAAGAGGTGGATATCTAATAAAAATAGTCTTTTGTGTTATTCTTATGAAGACTAGATTAGATTAAAAATACTCTGAGTTGGGAAAGATGGGACACTGTGATTCTCTCCTGAAAGCTGGTTTGTTAACCTGGGCATGTTGAAGGCCTCAGTTAGGGCAGTGGTACCAGAAATGAGGAGGGAAGATAAGTGGAGGCATTTTGAAAGATTTGTTGACTGGGCCTAAGACTAAAAGGAAGGGAAGGAAAGAAAGGAGAGGCTTCTAGTGCTCGGAGCCTGGAACCTTCTGATGACAGAAATGGAAGGCTGACTGGGGAGGAGAGACCACCACATCAGGGCAGAAACCGGGGTGTGGGCCTTGTCTCTCTCCCCTCGTCAGCTGAAGTTTAAAAAGTAATGAGGGAGGGGGTGGGGTAATTTGCTAGCCCCAATGCTGGCAACATATGTGATTTCATTCTTGATGAAAAAGGACTAACCCAAGCAAGGCATCATTCTGCCTGGACCCCTTTTGGGGCATCCCACACCCTTTCCTCACTTTCCCTGATACCAGCTCTGTCCCAGAAACCCCCCCTGAAATGAATCCAGCTTTTGAGAGAGAGTTCCAGGATTTCTCTCAGGGAGCCCCAGGATATTCTGACCTTTTTCGTGATTGATCATGAGTATTTTTAATGTCTAAACCACCTTGGAAAGACAAACTGTCGTCTTTGAGAGAATACAGTCTTTTGAAGTCAACAAGAGTCTGTTCACACATTGTTGCTCAGTGGTGGGAACTGTATCATAAGTTATCACACATTATGCAAATAATATTAATTTCACCTGTTTTGTTAGACTTGTGTTCAGTATAAGAATTATCATGCCTGAGGAGAGGGTGGGGAGGCTGTCTCCTATGACTAGTGAGCTTTAGTGAGCAAGTGTTGGGGTCTCTTCTGTAAGGTCTTGACCTTTCTTTGCTAACAGTTATGGGGGTGGTGTCAGATGGTTTGGTGACTTCTGGCCCTTGTGACCTTACCATTATAGAACAGCATGAGATTTCAACCTTAGCCATGAGAAAGAGTCATATATATCAAAGGCAAGAGACTCAAATTCTCGCTTTGATAGAGTTCAGGATTATGGAAGGATAGAAGCAAACTTTATAGAGAAAAGAAGAATTTAGAGACTTTACTGGGGAGCTGGAGAGAAGATAAACTATGAAAGTCGAGAGAGTGTATTTGTCTCTTTATGCAGTGACAGCCGACATATTCAGAATTCAGGTATTGTCAGCTCTAAGCATCTGGAACATGGCCACAAACCCCAGGGTGCTGAAAAAAATTTTCTTTAAAAATCTTCTGAACCCCTAGGGAGTGTCCTTGAATGTCGAATCATGTGTTTACTGTAGAGGTCTTCTCCTAGTGCCCTCGCACCTGGTGTTGGTGTCTTTGTACCCATCTCTAGTGGCCTTGGGTATCTGGTACCCCAACCCAAGTGAATTCGACACTAACATGGTTGGCTCGAGGAGAGCAAAGGGAGGCCCAGCCGAGCCTCAGCAATTTGCTCTATAAATTCTGCTTAAGAAGCCAGGAGAAAGTTACAATTTTTAGAAGAGTAGCTGGGCATTAGAACTGCTGCTGTCCCACTAGTGACTCCCAGGGGCTATGGTGCTCTCATGCTGTGTTCAAACCTCCAGGAGTCTAGAACAAATAGTCATCAATAATGCTTAATTTTTTTTCTTTTTAGTATCATTAATGTGCAAGTGCTTTTGATAGAGGTAAAATTTTCTTCCTTTAACTGGTTCTAGAACTATGAATTTGGCTATAAAAGGTTTTCAAAGCTGTTTTGTCAGTTTTTTATTGGAGAGAGAGAAGGAAACAGCACGAGCTGCTCTTTTGTGAAGTGTTTCCAGTAATGACTCATCAAATAGATGGGTCACATTCACTTTTCTAATCTTTCGCTCAGAAATAATAGCAGACATGAGATTTTCCCAGTTATCTAACTGTGGTTCTCCTTACATTTCCTGCTGCTGTTGTTGTTAGGTGCTGTTAAGTCTTCAAGCTGGTTCCGGCTCATAGTGACCCTATGCACAACAGAATGAAATGCTACCTGGTCCTGTGCCATCCTCACAATTGTTGTTCTGCTTGAGCCCATTGTTATAGCCACTGTGTCAATCCATCTCGTTGAGGCTCTTCCTCTTTTTCGTTGACCCTCTATTTTACCAAGTGTGATGTTCTTCTCCAGGGAATGATCTCTCCTGACAACATGTCCAAAGTATGTGGGACAAAGTCTCACCACCTTTGCTTCTAAGAAACATTCTGGCTGTACTTCTCCTAAGACAGAGTTGTTTGTTCTTTTGGCAGTCCATGGTATATTCAATATTCTTAGCCAGCATTTTCTAAGTGGATACAATTCCACCTGACATTTTCTTCTTCAATAGCTTATTGTGGTGCCTATCACCTGGCCTTTCCATAATACATTGGATTTGGGTAATTAAAGACAGTGGATAAATTTCCAGGTTGATTAATCTTATCTGCAGTGAGCTTAGTACTTGGGCTACAGAATTCTAGTTAAACTCATTAAGATTTGATAAATTTATAGAAATCTGGTCTTGAATAAGCTATGTTTTTGTTACTTTGGGAAACCCTGGTGGTATAGTGGTTAAGAGCTATAGCTGTTAACAAAACGTCAGCAGTTCAAATCCACGAAGCGCTTCTTGGAAACCCCATGGGGCAGTTCTACTCTGTCCTGTAGGGTCGCTATGAGTTGGAATTGATTCTGTCGCAATGGGTTTGTTTTTGTGTGTGTGTGTGTTACTTTGTGCCGTTGAAGTTTTCCTATAACAAGTTAATGCTTATTCAACAACATTCTAATGCTTAGAACAACAACAACATTCAATATTCAGGCATTCTCTCATCTCTCAAGCTCAAGGGGCCTCACTGAATTTCGAATTCTTGGTTATCAAATGCTTTTGATCGAACAATAGATTGAAACCAGACAGGGGTGGCATGATGCAAAGAAACAAAACTATACTGCGGCAAATTGTGCTGATGCCCCTGGAAGCCAGGTGACAAGGTTTCCAAAATAGAGATTAAGAGGGCCGACTGAATACAGCAAAGGGGCATCCCTTCTTTTCTGTACTTACTGTAGCCAGCAAAAAGCCATTGAAGTGCCTCTTCCAAATATCAGTCCAGGATAGTAATAGTGGAGAAAGAAAAGAGTAAAAGGACAAAAAGGGCCTGGAGTATAGGAGGAGAGGGGCTTGTCATTGTTTTACAAATCTGCATTTGAGGTCACTTTTTAAGGATAATTGCCTTTGAATGAAATTTTTTTTTTTTTTGCCTTAGAATGAAAGACCTAGGTAGCAGATCACTCACAAAATGATGCCAAGTGCTTTAAACTCACTGATGGTGTCTCAGGCCACACAGCTTGCCCTTCTGTGAAGTGAGTTTGTGGTATAAGGTCTCAGAGTGAAAAAAAATTCTCATAGCAGAAGAAAATGGTGATGTGTTTCCAGGATTTTTCCTGAAGTCCAGTAATTCTGTTCATTGTTAGACCTGCGATGGTCTCTAGTTGCACAGAGAAGCTTAGACGGACTCTGATAGGACAGTTGGTACTTCAGAGGCTGTGGTTGGAACACTGACTCTCTGAGGTTGAGTTGCCTAAAATTTCTCCCACACAGCTAGGAATTCATAGCTCAGCTCTTTCTCTCGGCTCTTATTTCATCATGAGACTGCTCCCCCAAGGACACACCGAGACCCTCCTAACAGGGGGAGTTGAAGTTGTTCTCACTTGTCACAAACAAGAAAACGTGTTTCAAAAAGAAGATGCCATAATGAGGTCCTTATTACAAGGGAGTTGTCCTCCCAAGGCCAGAAGTTTTAGACAAGTATGTATGGACATAAGCGACAAGCTGTTGTTATAGGTGGTTTTCTGTTTCCAGCAGTAACCCAGAAAACCCTAGGCCCAGGCCCCTGGGCCCCAGAGCTTGAAGAGGGCACAAAGTGAGCTGACTGTACCCTGACTGAGAGGAAGAGGACCTGGCCTGGGATCCTCGGCTTTTCCAGGATCCAGGGGCTCATGCCGTATACCCTGGAGTCCCAAGGATTAGGTGTGGTCCAGGGCTGCACTGAGGCCCTGGGTTTTCAGGTGTTCTAGAGTGGACTCCTTCTTTCAGTTATATAAAGCGAATACAACTGAACCAGCTCTAGTGGAAGTAGAAGTTCTTAGCCCCTAACTTGCCCCCATTGAGGCCCCCTACACCTCACATCTGGCACAGGAGGAGATCATGGAGATGAATGGTACTTGCTTGTTTCTGACCCAGGTTTTCTTCACACTCTTCCTCTGAGAAGCCCCATGGTAATTTGGGAAGACCCAAACATCAAGGGAAGAGACCAGGGTTCAAATACTGGCTCTGTGATGGCGGGCAAGGTACTTACCTTTTCTGAGCCTGTTTCCTCACATGTGAAATGAGAATATTAATAGTCGCCTTGTAGTGATATTTTAGGGTTAGAGATCTTGAATATAAAGTGTTTGGCTATAGTGGAGCATGTTATTAGATATGAAATGCAAGTAGTGTGTTTGCTGACTAACATGCAGTTCTCTACGTTGATCCTTTGGTGTAATGTATTGCCACCTCATTGGGGTGTGCTCCTGACCCGTTAGCGAGTGTGTGCGGTGACGTTGGTGTTTCACCACACAGAGGCTGAGGCAGATGCTCTGCAGAAGTTCCGTCAGGGTTAGAACCTGAGGTTCTGAGTTTTGTTCTTTTCATTTTCCTCTTTTCACGTCTCCATTCTTTCCAACTTCCTTTCTTTTTTTTTCTTTCCACATTTCCATAAGAAACAGTATGTGTATGTGTGTGTGTAAAACAAATATACTGGAGAAGGTACCCCTGCATTGCTTCTAGCAAGGTTTAACATTTATTTTATAACTCCATGAAAAAAATCAAAATCTCTCCCACTAGTATTACCTGGGGAAGTTTAGAAAAAAGTTTTCCATTGATAAATTATGATCACTGAGAGAAATTATATACTTCTTTGAAGAAACCATGTATTTAATAGTTGATTAGAATAGCAAGAGGAGCTACTACCTTTAGAAGTACAGTAAAATAAAAATTTTAAATATGTGTCAGTTTAAAAAAAAAATCAGGTCTTTGGAGAAAAAAACTTTTATAAAAGCTTTGGTTACTGTTTAAAAACTGCCTTCAAAACATTTATAAACAGTTTGAGTCCATCTGAGTGTGTACTTTACAGATTAAAAACAGGCTAGCTAATCTTAGCTTCTTGGCCATAAAAGGAAAAAAAGGAGAATGTATAGTACTGCACACAGGAAGTTCCATAACTCACTGAATCTTAATAGTGACACTCAAATATAAGCTGTAACAATCCACAGTGTTTTGTCTGGGGTGCTCTGTGTACTCTTACATGGGCTGTTGTAGATGTAATTAGTGTTTTAAAAAGGTGTCTTTCTGTAGGCTGGGATTTTAAAAAAGAAGGCATAAGAGGCCATCGCTGAGTGACGTTCACTTGCTGTCATGCACACCACTCCTGGCACTGTGAGATCCTAATAGTTACAACTGACCGTGGACCCTGAGTGCTCTGCACAGCACAGAAACACACTGTCCAGCGGCCGGATAGGTAATCACACATATGTTCACAGGAGCATTGAGACTGGAGAGAGATGCCGCTGTGGCCTTTTTTCCCCTCCAAAATAATAAGTAGTGGTTCAGGATCAATTGCAGGAGAGTAGCCCTTGAGGTGGGCACCACCACCAGAGGCTTTCAGTAGAATAGTCAGGGTGATCAGGGCCTTTCCTGGGATGCTGCAGAGGGGAAGAAGGACAGATACTCCACTGTGGCCTCATGTTGACCTAATCGATAACGTCTTCAAAGCCCCTATTTCCAAACAAGGTTACATTCATAGATCTTTTGGGGGACACCGTTCAGCCCATAACAGATGGCATGTTAAAATGTGGAGTGAAGAACAGCCTGAGTTGATGATGATGACTGGAGGGCTTCTTTCTCGAGGATAGACGGGAGGGCTGCCTGGCGCCCCCCACAGGGACTAAGACACTGAGCAGCATAGAGGGAGCTGATACCAAGGAATAAGAAGATAATGCAGATGGAGCACAGGCTCTGTGAGAAGGATCACAAGTGGGGGCCCTCACTGGAGGGGACCCTCTCTGTGTGGGTGACGAGAGGTGGGAGAGAAGCAGGAGACAAACATAAAATAGGCAGAAGAGGTCAAGGCGGGGTGTATGTGGATGGCAGCCCTCCCTCGGGGGAATGGGATGATGCCTGCGTATCCTCCAGGTGGCAGCCTTTGTGTTGGTTTACACAAGGTTTGCCCGTCTTCTGCTTCTTTAACAATATCATTCTTAGGTAGGAGGGCTTCTGTACATTTTATAGTCATTAGGTTAGGCTAACGTGAGGTCATACCATAGTAGGGAATCCTGATCCTTTACGACCCATGTTCCCGTAAAGAGGAGAAGAGACACAGAGGAAGGACGCCATGTGATGACGGAGGCAGGTATATCTACAAGCCAAGGAATGCCAGAAAATTTGCAACCCTAGGATGTTAATTCACAATTAAGCCCATTAAAAAGTCCTAGTTTATAATAAAACTTGCAATCTTTGTTCAGCGTGAAGGAGACCTTGTGACAAGAGTTGTTGAAGTTTTCAGTTGTGTGGAAGAAAATGGAGAACCAAGACTCAGAAATTATCAGGGGAGTTAGAAATAAAGAAGGGGGAAAACTATCCAAGCAGGGTAACACTGGGAAGGGGATCCTTAGGGTGGATCCCCAGCGGCTGGCTGAGGCTCCTTCCTTGGGTCCTGCCCACCAGACGGAGGTCTGATGTAGTGTAAAAGGCCCATGTACTCCATAATGTGACTCTTCTCATTTTTCCCAGTCGGCCGTCGGTGTCTGCCAAGGTGAGATTCGTGTGTTTGTATGTCTGGCTGTTGTCCTGACAGGAGAGGGAACCTTCCCAGACACCTGTCTTACATGTGCATCTCAGCTTCCATGTACAGCCTGAGCCGAGCTGGCTGTATGGCAGAGGTTTCATATCACCTCCTCTCTCTTGATTCCCTTTTCTTCTGCTTCATGCTTTTATTTGTCCTTTTGGTTCAGCCAGTCTCTCTCCATCTTACTATACATTTTATTTTAATATGTTGAAGAACAGATTTGTGAGTCACAAAGAGGGTTTTCTCTCCTTTGGTAATTAGAACCTAGTAGTAGCAGGGGTGGGAGTGGGCATCCTGCTCCCCCTGCCTGGTAGTTTGACTTGCCCTCTAAGTTTTGTGAAACCACGTTTGCCATTGGCTGTTGGCACACTTCATTGCACTGTGAAAATCAGACCTACTTGTCTTCCTGAGATGGGGGAAGTAATGCCCACTTGTTATGGGAGAGGATTTTATTTTTAAGTTAAAATTTTACCAGAATTATTAACAGACAGTAGTGTAAGACATTTTCACAGCAGGTTTTATATGACTTATGGCATGAATTTAGGGTTCTAAATGATCTAAATTCTGTTCCATATACAAAAAAGAACATAAAGAAACCACAGAGTTGAAAAAGTTTACACGCTAGTCACTTATTAAGGATGTTACTTCATTTAGTCCTTATAACAACCCTTATATAACACAGGTGCTACTATTATTCCCACTTTTAAATAAGAAAATTGGGGCACCAGAAGCTCAAGGAACTTGCCCAGTGTCACAGGCTGTGGGTGGCATGTCTGCATTTGGACATGAACACTCATGGTCTTAAATTGCCTCTCCTTTTACACACAAAGCCCCAAATTTGGAAGATGTTGGGCCAATTTTGAAATAAAGTTAATTACCCAATTTGAACTTTCAAGGTTTTTCTAAAGTCATACTGTAGAGGCTTTTAAAAATCAGAATAAATTACACATTTGACTCTGGAGGATCTTAGGTGGTAAAAGGAGAAGAAATAAAATGTCTAAGAGTCAGCCGAAGTAGTGGAGTTTGGGTGTGTGTGACCAGAACTCTTTGTGCTGGCAGGATGCATGAGCTGGGTAGCAAGGAGGAAAAAGAAGTTGATATCCAGGGGGATGAAAAAGCCTTCCCAGTGGCATTTTCCTATATTGAGGTGATTTGCTACTTAAATCGCTAAAGAAATCTTTCTCTAAAACCAGATACTTTTAAAGTATTTTTGCATCCCTGAATAAATGTTTCAGTGGCCGAGGCTATGCACCTAAATAAGGCTGGAGCAGAGAAGTGGAGGAAACCCTGGTGGTGTAGTGGTTAAGTGCTATGACTGCTAACCAAAAGGCCGGCAGTTCAAACCCACCAGCTGCTCCTTGGAAACTCCATAAGGCAGTTCTACCCTGTCCCATATGTGTCAGAATCTACTTGATAGCAACGGGTTTGGTTTTTTTTTTTGGTTTAGGAAAGTGGAAGGGGAGCAGGTCCCTCTGGCCTACTGCCTGCGGCTGCCCTTTGGGAACTTGTGACAGCGGTGGGGGCCGTAAGGGGATGGAAACATGGGACAGCTACACGAAGGGCATACCCAGGCCCTGTGAGACCCAATGGCTAGATACGGCTAAACGATTCAGTAGCTGGCAGAACTACGAAGTCTCTACGCCAAGTGGCCGAATCTCTGTGAACTTGGTGCTTCAGCGGCAGCTGTGCTATAACCCTGTCAGAACACGGTGAAGTGCATCGTGACCCCTCCCTGCGTGATCTTGGGCAAGTCATTGCCAGCCTCGGTTTCTTCCTCAGTAAGCGCAGGACCACAATTCCAGTGTGTATCCTCAGGGACCCATGGCTCAGAGAATGCGCATGCAAGCGCGAGGCCCTCTGCACACGGCTGGAGGTCCGCTTCTCCTCGAGTGGCTCCTCCTGGGAAGTTCTGCACCAGTTGGTTGGGGTGGGAGTGATTTCGTTGGGCAATAAAATCAGAGAATGCAAGGGTTAGAAAGACTTAAGACACCGGCTTTTTGTCTCCTGACCATGACTCAGAAGCAGACAGGCTTGTTGGGTGCATGGCGGCCAGGTGTGGCACCTGCCCCACAGGCACGGCCATGACAGCTACTCAGGGGAGGAAGCAGAACAAAGCTCTGAGGCAGGCAGTTCTTCTGACTGAGCCCCTACGGTCCTGTCATCTCAGCCCTTAGAACCCAGCTTGATTACACAAATGGGTTAACATCCACCCCAGGAGGAGGTGGCCTAGTAGAGTGCTGCAACAAGTCTGAATAAAGAACCCTCTCGCCAATCCCAACCTAGACCAGGTCTTCCCAGTTTTTATAGCTTGCAGATAAAAATCTAAGTGCATCTGGATTTTCTCTGACCAAAATTTCAAGTGAGAAATTGATTATGGGTTTGGTGTCACTTAGAAGACTTAGTGAGGGCCAAAAAAGTAGACAGATGTGACTGTAAAGAGCTAGCAGATTCTGTGTGTTAGAAAGCAGTGGTTGGTGGGTACGCTAGCACTTCACTGCCTCTCAGTAGGAGCGGACACTAGAATGCTGGCCTAGGTAGACGACATCATTATTTTCAGTGCATTGCCTGTCCTGTGACCTACTCCTTGATGCTGTTATTAGCAGGGCATGAGCGTGGGGCTCCCTGGGCAGAGAGGAACAGGTAGTCCCTGGGGATTCCTGTGCTGGGTGTCTGGAAGGAAGCTCCCGCAGGCTGAGTGACGAGGGCCTTTGGTCAGAGCTGGGGCCTGCTGGGGAGGAGTCCCAGGGGTCACAGACTGACCACTGGCCATAATATTGGGCTCTGTCTTAGCCATTAGAAGACTGTGGTGGAAACACCTGGTCTGTCTGCAGATGATGCTTTTAAGTGCTGTCTTGGATTTTCCGTCCCATAGATGTAACATGCTAGTTATAAAAGGTTTGGGGCAGAAAGCCTCGAAGCACCACAGGTTGTAAAATTGGCTCACTTGGTTTTAATCATGGGAGCAAAGGCCTGTTGGCGTTCTCCCAGAGAACACCTGCTCCTAGCCAGAATCCTGCCTGCGCTACCGTCCTGGGTGAGGTCAAGCAGGACAGACCTGAAGAGTGAGAGGGCCGTCCACCTAACCCCTTGTCCACCTACTCCCCTGTGGCTCAGGGCCAGTCCTACCCTAGGGCTGGGTTTTGTTCCTTTGATAGAAGTTCTTTGCTCCCAGGTTACATTTTCAGAGAAGCATGTTTGATTTTCCTGCCCACCGTGACTGACTCACCTCAAGGGTGAAGGCCACACCATCTCCTCTTTGGGCTGTCTGAACAACTCTTGGGCCTCCAGGGTTTCTCAGGCCGCAGGAGCAGGCAGCATCCCTCCTCCTCCCTGCAGCTCAGTTTCCGGTCTTGTCAAATTGAGTCAAATCGGTGGAGCCCTGGTGGTGCAGTGGCTAAGTGCTCTGCTGCTAACCGAAAGGTTGGCGATTCAAACCCACCAACAGCTCCATGGGAGAAGGATGTGTCAGTCTGCTACCGTAAAGATTTACAGCCTTGGGAACCCTATGGGGTAGCTCTACTCTGTCCCGTAGGGTCAGAATGGACCAGCGGCTGTGGGTTAATGGAGAGCAGAGTATTGTGTTTGCTCTTAATAATCATGATGCCAGGGGGCAAAACTCCCCACCTCCCCTAAGTCCCTTGAAGAATGTGCCCTAGTGAGGTGCATAGAGGCGGGGAGCTGAGTGGCCACTGCTTGGGGATGAGGATTACTAAGGATTTACCCAGGGGACACGAGCACTGGACGTTTCTGAGGCAGTTGGGTGGATGATTAATGGAGCAGAGCTGTGGCTCCAGATAACAGGATCTTGTGCAAATGAGGATCAGCAAGTCGCCCAGTGGGAGAGTGTCTCCTATACAAGCTGTCAGCCTGGGAAGGCAACTCCGATTGCAAGGTTCAATTTGCAACCCCCGAAACGTCCATTAGGCCCCTCTTTGTCCTTTGTATGAAGACGGTTTGATGATCCCCAGTAGCACAGAGCTAATTCGGCCTGGGGGTTAATCCTCCAGATTAATTTCCTGTTCTTGTCTGTCTCAACTGAGAGGCCACGGGCACAGCTCCAGACTCCATTACTTGTGGGTGAGGCTGGGCAAACGCAAGACAGTGTTAGGCTCATTGGGATTTGTGTGCGTGTGATTTTTTGGTTGTGTGTGTGTTTTGTTTTACTTTTCCATTATGGGTCAATTCTATTGCCCTTAAAAAGTAAACATCTTTTATGATTAGAAAAACAAAACCAAACAATAGATATATATATATATATATATGTATATAAAACCCCGTTGCTGTTGAGTCTTTCAGGTTTGCTATATGTTTGAAAATTTTCATAATAAAATATTGGGAAGAAAAAACGTAGACATAAGTTTTCATTTCAGCCATTAAAATTGATTACTAAAAATTTTAGTGACAGAAATTTTTTCATAAAATACCAGTCTCTTTTAAAATGCAGGATAAATACTAGATATTTAATACAATCTCAACAAGATAAGGTTTTTTGCATTTAAAGTGTTCAGAAACAAGTACACAAATGGTAACAGGTCTTATCAATGAGAATTTAGATTATGGGTGATTTTGTTTTCTGTATTCTCCCAAATAGTCACAATTAACCTATTAACCTGTTGCCGTCGAATGGATTCTGACTCATAGGGACCCTACAGGACAGAGTAGAACTGCTGACCTTTTGGCTAGTAGCCAGACTCTTAACCACTATGCCACAGGGTTTGTTTTACTAGGTCTGGTGGTACAGTGGTTACACGTTTGACTGCTAACCAAAATGTTGGCAGTTAGAATCTACCTGTCGCTCCTTGGAAACCATATAGGGCGGTTCTACTCCATCCTATAGGGTTACTATGAGTCGTAATGGACTCGGTAGCAGTGGGTTTATTTGGGTAGGGCCTCTCAGTGAACAGTGTTCTGTGCAATTAAAATTTTTAGTAATCATAATTTTAATGGCTGAAATTGAAAACTTATGTGCATGTTTTTTTTCCCCAATATTTTATTATGAAAATTTTCAAATATACAGCAAAGCTGAGTTTTTGTAGCTAACACCCCACTTGTGTTCACATTAACATTTACTACACCATATCTTTTCATCTATTAGCCCATCTTATTCTTGATGTACTTGAAAAGAAATTATGGATACCCATTCATTTCCCCCTAAATAACCAAACCAAACCAAACCTGCTGCCTTCTAGTCGATTCCTACTCATAGCGAACCTATAGGACAGAGTAGAACTGCCCCATGGAGTTTCCAAGGAGCGCCTGGTGGATTCGAACTGCTGACCTCTTGGTTAGCAGCTGCAGCACTTAACCACTATGCCACCAGGGTTTCCTCCCCCTAAATGCACATTGTTAACTACAGCTTAATATTTGTTTGCTTTTTTTTTGAGTTAATTTACTTTGCCCAGTGTTTTAGTTATCTGGTGCTGCTGTAACAGAAGTACCGCGAGTGGATGGTTTTAACAAATAGAAATTTATTCTTTCACAGTTTAGGAGGCTGGAAGTTCTAATTCAGGGCGCCAGCTCCAGGGGAAGGCTTTTTCTTTCTGTCGGCTCTGGGGGAAGGTCCGCATCGTCAATCTTCCCATGGTCTAGGAGCTTCTCAGTCCAGGGACCCTGGGTACAAAGGTCACACTCTGCTCCTGGCACTTCTTTCTTGGTGGTATGAAGTCCTTCTCCTCTTTGCTAGCTTCTCTCTTTTATATCTCAAAAGAGATTGACTCAAGATACAACCTAATCCTGTAGATTGTGTCCTGCCTCGTTAACATAACTGCTTCTAATCCTGCCTCATGAACATCATAGAGGTTAGGATTTACAACACAGAGGATAATCACATCAGATCACAAAGTGGAGGACAACCACACAATACTGGGAATGAAGGCCTAGCCAAGTTGACACACATTTTTGGGGTACACAGTTCAGTCCATAACACCCAGTTTTGACAAATGTGTGCATAAAATCTTACCAGTATAACAGTGTGCTCTTATTAAATGATGTTCAAAGTCTCATTGGAGGATCTTAAAGGTGTGAAGGCAGATCATTATGAATCAGGGTTAGAAGTCACTCAAAACTCGTTCATATGCTCGATTATTTGAAGACTAGAGAAATAAAGTACTAAATCTTTTCTCATGTTAGATGCATGTGAAGAAAAGTGAGTGATTCATTTTCTCTGAAAAGAGGACAATGTTTTTTCTTTAGATAATATTTTATTGTGTTTTCAGTCAAAGTTTACCCAGCAAATTAGGTTCCTCTTTAACAGTTACTACACAGATCATTCAGTGACAATTGGTTACATTTTTCACAGTGTGTCAACATTCTCATTAATTCCCTCCTGGGTGTTTCCCTTCCAGTAATCTGGCTTCCTTGTCCCCTTACTCTTTCATCTTTTCTTTAGAGTAATTATTGATTATTTGGTCTCATATAGATGATTTTTTACAGGTGCACAGTACTCACTGGTAATATTTTCTTTTTATTTTATGAGCCAATCTTTTATTTAGCTAAAAGTTGACATCATTGGGTAGTTGGGGTTCAAGATTTGTGGAGTATCTCAGGGAGATAGTTTCGGGCAGTCTTCTAGTCTCAACTGGTTGAGTAAGTCTGGACTTTTTAAGTTGTTTTCCACATTTTCCTCCAAGAGGGCAACATTGTTATGTATCACTTATTAGTATAATGTTTGGTTTTGTCTTATTTTTTAAAATACTTCTCACTGTTTTGTATTATTTCATTAGACTAGGAAATACTTAGCCTCTGTAGATGGGCTGGTATATTTTCTTCCAGTAGACCAGTAGTGGGCCAAGACCGGATTTTTGTTTTTTTTTTTAAACGCAGACCATGTCTTCAGCTCTGACAGGCAGATGGCATACATTCCCGTACATTTTTAACTTTATGAATGGTCAAGAAGCACGTCAGTATCCCTGCTAAGTCAATCAGTAGGCACTCTGAAACACGGGTTCTAGTGTGCTATTTTGTATCCTGTTTGGTGGTCTTGCCAAATGTCCCCACGTCTGTGCACAGGCAGAGAGTTGAGAGTCCTGAAATATTGGAGAACACTGTGGTCTCAGTGCAGTCACCGTTACAGTCTTCTGATGGTCACGATTTTCAGTTTTTCTTCTTTTTGCATATTAATGGTAATGACAGTTACTGTTTATCATCTTTAGGTTATTGCGTGATGTTTGAATCCATGCTACTGTGTTATGATGCATCTTTATGCCAACAGGAGTTTTGGCCAGCAATTTCCTGGTAACGTTGTTGGTTGCTGTCGAGTGGGCTCGGACTCATGGCAGCCCCATGTATAACAGAATAAAATGTTGCCTGGTCCTGTGCCATCTCCATGGTCCTTGATCTGTCTGAGCCCGTTGTTGAGGCTCTTGTTTCAGTCTATCTCACTGAGGGTTCCCCTTGTTTTCGCTGGCTAGGCTTTAAGATATATGTCAGGTTTTGAAATGAATCACCCACACCATATTGCAAAGCAAATGGATACCACCTTCCAGATTTGGTGGCATCGTTGTTATCGCTGTTGGGTGTGCTGCTGGTTCCGCCATTCCCGGTGGGCCCAGACCCCAGACAACGCACTCGTGAAGCCTCTGTTGCCCTCTCTCTTTGCCTTTCCTCTATGTCTTGGCAGCAGGGAGCCTAGGGCTGCCTGTTGCTGTTATGGCTGTACCTTTCTTTAGCTGAAGTCTCTCAGTATAACTTTCTCTTCTCATTTACTTTATGGTATTTTGTCTTCTGGTCATAGTTTTCTGTCTTATTCTTCCAAATAAGGACTTGTACTGTCTGCAGCCTCAAATCTTTTCAGAAATTATTTTAGTGCCAACAAATATTATGTCGTAGCTCTGAGGTATTTCATGAATATAGTAATTTGCAACCATTCCTATAATAGGCTTCAGCTATTTTGCTGAAGAAAGGCAGAGACTCTTTGGATAAGAAAACTCAGCAGTTTGGGGCTCAGAAACCCAGAGAAAAGAAAAAGAAAAACCACCTGACTCTTGGAGACAGGGCTGTGGAAGTCCAGTCCAGCAGTCTTGTGGGCAGGTGGGCGGTGACAGGTCCCAGCTCTGGAGTGGGTGCCGGTTCGAATCCATCACCAAGTTTAGGGGACCTTGAAATGTTACCTGACTTCTGACTTCTATGTTTTCCTTTTTTTTTTTTTTGGTCTGTTAACCAGTGATAGTGATATATGCCTCTCAGGGCTGTTACCAGAATTAAAGACGTGTTTTTAAAGAAAGAGTTCCTCCCGTCTGTCAGCTGGTTGTACTGTGCTGGCTTATGTGTTGCTGTGATGCTGGAAGCTATGCCACGAACATTTCAAATACCAGCAGGGTCATCCACGGTGGGCAGATTGCAGCAGAGCTTCCAGATTAAGACAGACTAGGAAGAAAGGCCTGGTGACCTACTTCTGAAAATTAGCCAGTGAAAACCCTGTGAATCACAACAGAACACTGTCCAGCATAATGCTGGAAGATGAGCGCCCTAGGTTGGAAGGCACTCAGAATACACACGGCTACAGCAGTGGACTCGAGCACACCAATGGTTGTGAAGATGGCACAAAAACAGGCAACATTTCATTCTGTTGTACATGGGCTCACCATGAGTTGGAGCTGACTCCATGACAACAACAGAGTTTAGCATTGTTCTTGCCTTAGTAAGTGCCCAACAAATGGTAGTTGTGAACATCATCATTGTCTTCCTAAACAGAGATATGGAAGAAAGGTTTGTTCCCATTGTAGTTTGGAGGGTTTCCCACTGAATCCAAGGCAGGTGGGTTATGTGTCTCAGGGTCCTGCAGTGTAACTGTGTGCAACAGACTGATGCGTGTGTGGAGTAAAGGGTACCAGTCTCCCTGGGGGAGGTTTAAAGGAAAGGTCCTTTAAAGGGACGCATGAATTAGAGGAAGGGGAAAGAGGCATTCTAGCCAAGATCCAGTGCTTCTAGTTGGAGGGAGAAACTCATAATTCTTATCCTTCAAATTTCCTAACATTTAAATGGGCCAAAGAATCTTGCTAACTTTCTCCTCAAAGTAAAAAGACCTATATACCTTTATTTCCTAAATCTGATTATATAACTGTGTGTGCTGTAACTCAGCCCAAGGTCAACTTTCTAAATAATAAGAAAATCTGTAAAAATTCTGAAAGTCATTTGCCTGTGTCTATCCCCACTTCCCCATCCTCACTCATAATTTGCAGTGTCCTAATTTGTATTCGAAGGAGCCCTGTTAACACAGTGGTTCAAGTGCCTGGCTGCTAATCGAAAGGTTCAAACCCACGAGCCACTCCGAGGGAGAAAGATGTGGAAGTCTGCTTCTGTAAAGATTACAGCCTTGAGAGTCCTATGGGACATTCTGCTCTGTCATGGAGGTCACTGTGAGTCAGAATGGACTCGACGGCAGTGGGTTAAATTTGTGTTTGCCTCCCTTAGTACCGACCTAAATTTTAAGCCCAAAGCCCGTCTCTGAAACACTTCAGCAATTGATAGCTTGTCAGTTTTTCTGAAGTTTCTTGGAAGGCACAGGCTAACTTAAGATAGGAAATGTTAAGAATTGACGTGAAAGTCCAAATAATTGCCTAACTTCCTATTTTACTTCATCACATTTATTACTCAGCAAACGCATCAGCCTTAGGTGGATTCAGTTTAGATTCACAAACCGTGTTTTCCTTTTCAGTAGGAACTTCGCGCTGATTTGTTGGCAGCTGACCAGACTACAAAGCCAGAGTAGCGTTAGTCAGCTGGCAGTTCCCCCATTCTGGGCTCAATTTATGTGATTGTCTACTTTCACCCTTTCTCTTAATTATTTCTTGGAAGAGACGGTCCACTGGGACTCTGAGTCATCCACAGGAGAGAGCTGGGCACGGGTTGTGCTCACACAGATTGTCCCGCACCTGGGACCTCTGAGCCATGTGCCCAGAGCACCCTGTACTCTGCAGGTGAGCCAGCGGGAGACGATGCGCCCCCTGCTGGTGGCGTGGCCTTTGTGGCTCCCTCCTCCTTTGCAGGGGGCTGTGTGTCTAAGGACCTGTGGTGTCGCTGGGTACCTGCCTGTTCCCCCAACCCTCAGTGGGCTTCCTGGTCTTTCTAGTCAGCCATGTAAGTACATGTTATGCCTGAAGGGCCAGGCCTATGAAAACAGTGTCAAGTCATGGCAGAGAGACCCAAGAAGAGAAGCAGAAATGGATGGGTGTGTAACTTCTGATGAACCACCACTGCACTCTACCTAGAAAAGAGTAAAAATTCCAATTTAACTGAAAGGAGTAGTACTCACTGCAGGAAACTGGGAGACTAAAAGCCACAAAGAAAGGTAAAATCAACTGTAATTCTATCACCTGACAGTTATCATTATTAACATTTTGTGATATATTCCACTAGTCCACTTTTCTAGAATATACATATCTATATGTATGTGTATGTATGTATGTGTGTGTGTATATATATATTCACATATGTACATATGTATACGTATATACCCATTGCCATCGAGTAGATTCCGACTCATAGCAACCCTACAGGACAGAGTAGAACTGCCCCATAGGGCTTCCAAGAAGCAGCTGGTGGATTCGAATAGCCAACCTTTAGGTTAGCAGCTGAGCTCTTAACGACTGCGCCACCAAGGCTCCATATATATATATATATAAATATTTTAACAAAACTGGGGCCACAAAATACATGCTGTTTGGAACCTATATTGTGAGCATTTCCTGCATCCTTAACTATTCCTCAAAAACGTCATTTTAATGCCTCCATAGCATTCACTCCCTCTGTAACAGGCCCTGTGTCAAGCATACCAGCAAAGCACATCAGTCTTTGCACCTGTCTCTGCATGCTCCCTAGGTATGCTCTTGGAGGAGAAGCTGCTGGGTCACAGCATATGCATTTTAAGGCTGCCTGGCCTTCCTGTCGCTGTGTGTACTTGCCCTCTATCCTATACACTGTTGACACAGGTCATACAAGTGAAAAAATGGTATCTCATTGTGTTAATGACTAGTAATCATGTTTGGAGCCCTGGTGGTGTAGTGGTTATGAGCTACGGCTGCTAACCAAGAGGTCAACAGTTCAAATCCACCAGCTGCTTCTTAGAAACGGTATGGGGCAGTTCTACTCTGTCCTCTAGGGTCGCTATGAGTTGGAATCGACTCGACGGCAGTGGGTGGGTATCTGTTTAGATTTTTGGTATGTGGATCTCACTACTTTTTTTCTGTATTAGCCAATTGTTCCACCAGCATATACCAAAATGGCCTGTTCTTTCCCTACTGGCTTAAAATGCTACCTTATCAATTGTTAAAATCTCATATACTTTCAGATCTATTTCTGAACTATTGATCTGTCTCTTCTTATACCAGCAACAAACCAGATTGTATTTCTGTATCTAATGTACACGTCTCTCCTCATTATCCTTCCTTTACGAAGTGTTCTTGGCTGTTTTCAAAAATTTATTTTTCTAGATTGGGGGTCAGCAACTTTCTGTGAAGGGCCAGATTGTAAATATTTTAGGCTTTGTGGGCCATATGGTTTCTGTCACAACTACTCAACTTTCCCAAAGCAGCCACAGATAATAGTTTAAAAGGCTGTTTTCCAATAAAACTTTATTTACGAAACAGGCAGCGGGTTAATTTGTTGCGAAGGCCATAGCTTTCCAACCCCTATTCTAGATGAATTTTGTAGTCGTTTTATCAAACCCTTCCTTCCTCTTAACATACATACACATACCCACATAAAATCCATGTGTGTATATGGGGGGGGATTTGATTAAAATTACATTTTACATATAAAATGATTTGGGAGAAATGTAACATCTTTACAACATATGGTCTTCCCAACAGGTAGCATCAAACATTCTTTTATGTCTTTCACCAAAGTTTTATGGTTTCTTTCACATTGGTCCTACAAATTTCTTACTAACTTTAATCTTTGAAATGTTTTTCATTTTGAATGGGATCTGTGTCGGGGTCCCATGGCTCCCCACGTATTTAGTGATTCGCCAGAAGGGTCACAGGACTCAGAGGCAGTCTTACTCATGGCTGCGTTATTAGAACAGCCAGCAAGGTGCCCAGGCAAGGGTTCCTGCTTCACCCCTCCAAGGCTCACACTGAGGGCACTCCATTTTCCTGAGTTGAAATGAAGTAACCCGCCAGTTGGCAGAGCTTGATAGAAACGTTTGTTCCTACTTCTGGCTTTTACCTCACTCCCTGATCCCTGTTTTTTTTCCCTGTGGGCAGCATCTGTTTTCCAATCCTCAGGAAAAAGTGATGAGGCACACAGCCCTCAGGAGCAAGCCTTCCTCCCTACCTTTCTTCTGTAAATCTTCCCTGTAGGGAGTCATCACAAACCTTTGTCTCCTTCAGCTCACTCAAAGGAAAGATACCCCCCACTGCAGCGGAGGACTTTTGGAAGACCTGCTGTCTATGATGGAAAACCCAACTATCCTGAAGCCACGCTTGACTTTACCTAATGGAGGAGGAGATTTCTCTTTGTAGTTGGCGTTGTTTTCACCAAAGAGGCTGGCTAGAATCCTTAGCTCCTTGATTCATTTTTTTTTAATTGTGCTTTAAGTGAAAGTTTCCAGCTCAACTTAATTTCTCATGCAAAAATTTATGCACACATTGTTATGTGACCCTAGTTGTTCTCTCTATAGACAGCATTCTCTTCTTCTCCACCCCAGATTTCCTATGTCCGTTTAGTCAGCTCCTATCCTTTTCTGCCTTCTCATCTTACCTCTGGATGGAAGCTGCCCATTTAGTCTCATGTATTTTTTATCTACTTAAGCTAAGAAGCACATTCTTCACAAGTATCATTTTATGTCTAACTACAGTCTAATCTTTGTCTGAAGAGTTGGCTTTAGAAATGGTTTTAATTTTGGGTTCCTCCTATTCTCAGTCAGACCATTAAGTCAGGTCTTTTTACTAGAATTTGAGTTCTGCACCCCACTTTTCTCCTGCTCCATCAGGGATTCTCTGTTGTGCTCCCTGTCAGGGATGTTGTTGGTGGTAGCCGGGCACCATCTAGTTCTTACTGGTCTCAGGTCGATGAAGTCTCTGGTTTATGTGGCCCTAGCCCTTTGATTCTTAAAGCCACTTCTGTATCTGGAGTTTGGTGACAAGCTGCCACGCCCTCTGTTGACCAGGGAGTGCCTGACGTACCATGCTGATTCTACCACTTTCTCCATTGCTTTGCCTTGAGGGCCTGCTCTCAGTTATGTGTTTATTTTCCAGGTATCCAAGCCTCCAGCCTGCTAGGGGTCAAAGGGCAGCTAAATTTCAGATACCAGGACAATAGTGGCCCAGTGGTAGAATTCTCACCTTCGGGATACCTGGGTTTGATTCCTGGCTGTTGCCCCTCTCACGCAGGCACTACCCATGTGTCAGTGGAGGCTTTCGTGTTGCCGCGATGCTGAACAGCTGTCAGTGGAGCTTCCAGACTAATGGACTAGGAGGAAAGGGTTAGCAATCTGCTTCTGAAAATCAGTCAGTGAAAACCCTGTGGATCACAATGGTCTAATCCCTGACAGATCGTGGGGATGACGCAGGACCTGGCAGCATTTCATTGTGCACGGGGTTGCTGTGAGTTGGGTGCCAACTTGAGGGCTGCTAACAACTACAAAAACAGATTTTAATTGTTGTTTAATCTGAAATTCCTTCAATAATTGGCAAGGCCTGGGATTCTGAGAGTAAAAAGCTTAAAATGCAGACAGTTAACTTAGTTAACTTAAATTCTAACTGATACAAGTGATCTGCACAGGATCCTCCTTTCCACACTGGTTTGTGTGGAAGAGGAGTGGAAGAGAGAGGCAAGGATCAGGGCCCTGCACCTGCCTCAGGATGAGATGCTGGAGGCCCAAGGTCATCACGCCAAGGTCATGATGCAGGATGGAGGTGGTGGCTGTCAGGGACAGTACGTGCCACCTTGGAGGTGCCAAGATTGGAGTGACGTCCAACAAAGCTGTACTTCACAGACTTTGCTCTGGCTTTGTCAGGGCTAACTTAATCTTTTCAGGTCTCAAATCCACTTTCTTCCCCTAGGATGCTTCCCTCTCTTCCTCCGGTCATTTCTTTCTGTCTTCACACTTTTCCTTAGGTGGGAACGATCCTGGTTCCCTGTTAATTATATCTCAGACAATCTTGGCCCGTTTATTAATATTCATGTTTATATTTGAGACACATTTTTAGTTTCTTGCCTAGAGCAGCTAAGGCACACCTGTGATCCATATCAACTCATTAGAACCCAGCCCATTGCGGGACACAGCCATGGCCAGCTCACACAGATACGGACATCATGATAGTGCTAAGCTTTAGTCATGGATTGGAATGGACTATCCGTGGAGAGGAGCCCCTGCGTGGTGCAAACAGTTAACACACTTAGCTGCTAACCAAAGGATTGGTGATTTGAGTCCACCTAGAGGTGCCTTGGAAGAAAGGCCTGGCAGTCTTTTTCTAAGAAACCAGCCACTGAAAACCTCATGGAGCACAGTTCTACTCTGACATAAATGGGGTCGCTAGGAGTTGGAATCTACTTGACAGCAGCTGGTTTTCTTTGTTTGCTTTTATTCATGCAGAGTTTTGCAACCTAAATTAGGTTTTCTCTATATAAACATGGGCCACCATTCTCCCTTTTTTACCACACTTCTATCTGGCCTTGTAGGCACCAGGGAGAATTAATGAATTTTGATATTAGCCCAAACAAATATTAGGAAGGTAAACAAAAACAAAGGTAAACAGAAGTTTAAAAAAAAAAAAAAGGAAGGTAAACAGCTCTAGAAATATTGCATATCTATGTTCAAAACTTCCTGCCTTTCTTCTTGTCTTCTCTCTACTGTTATAAATTATCCAGACCACCCTTCTTTTCATTAAACATGAATAATTGAAAAATACCCCAAGTACAGTAATACGTATTTAAAGCCCCTTAAGATTCCAGGCCCTCACCAGACTTATTCAACTGTATGTAAACGTTGACCTTAAGTCCTTTCTTGATTCCAGTGAAGGGAAGTGATCACGGCAGTCGATCAGGTGCCTGGCTCTCAGTAACACAGTGTTGTTTCGATCTATTTCAGAGTTCTCTGAAAAGAAGAGGCAGTCGGGAAATGCACAAAGAAAAGAAAATTTTGAACCAGGTAAGCGGAGGTTTTATGTCCTCTACCGAGTTCTGTCATGTAGGGTTGCTATGAGTTGGAATTGACTCAATGGCACACAGCAACAAACAACAGTGGGAAAAATCACCTCATCTTGAATTTTCTCAAAAACTTTTAACTTTACCTTTAAAACGTTCAAAAGAAACATCACCTGTGAAAAGATTTGGAGTCTTTCAAAACCTCCATCAAATAAAAATTTTTCCTTCCAAACCCTCTTTCTGCCAATGAGAAGCTGATGATTTTCTTCAGGAAAAGAGAAACAAACTGGCTGTGTGTAAAACGTACCAAGATGCAGCTTGTGGGTCTGCCAGAACTGAAAACTGCTAAGAAGTGTGCTGGCCCCCGCGGCCACTCACCTGGTACAGTAACACAGCTGCTGTAGCGTTGGTCATTCATAAGGCATTGTTTCAGAGTGTTGGCTTCTGTTTAATGAAAATGGTGAACATATCTTAGGTTGCTTTTTTTTTGAAGTAAAATATTCCAGCTGAAAGATGGTAAAATCTTAGCCTTTTTCTGAACACGTACGTTTGCTCTTCAGAACTTTTCTGAAAAGTTGTTTTACTGGATTCCTTTCTTCCTTTTTTTTTTTTTTTTTTTGTAATTTCTGCTAGTATTAGGTGTTAGAGAGAACAGAGCCTTTATTGGGATATCAGCTCACTAAGCTCTCCGAGCAGGTAGTAATTAGAGCGGCGCCTGAGTCCGTGGAACTAAGCTCAGTCGCAGTGCTGCCCCGTCCCTTTGTGAACTCCGGATGCCATGATTTCTTTTGGCTTCTCCGTTCTCCAAGCACGCTGCTCCCCATACTGCCGTTCAGGGAGGGCCTGGCAGCGGGGAACAGCAGGAATGCCAGGGATTAACTTCTTTCTTACACCCTTACCCACGTTTTTTCTTACACCCGCTCTACTCCCCAAATCTCACCTGGAATCCACTAATGCCAGGGAAGTAAAATCTGCCGTCCCACTTCAGGCTGCTGAAACCTTCCTCGGCTTAGGGCATACTTTTAACTTACTCTTCATCAATGAAACCTTTTCTTGTTTTTTTAATCATGCTTTAAGTGAAAGTTTACAATTCAAGTCAGTTTCTCATACAAAAGCTTATACACACATTGTTATGTGACCCTACTTGCTCTCCCTGTAATGTGACAGCACACTCCTCTCGACCCCGTATTTCCCATGTCCGTTCAACGAGCTCCTGTCCCCCTTTGCCTTCTCATCTTGCCTCCAAACAGGAGCTTTCCACATAGTCTCACGTGTCTACTTGAGCTAAGACGCACATTCCTCACCAGTATCATTTTATATCTTATAGTCCAGTCTAATCTTTGTCTGAAGAGTTGGCTTCAGGAGTGGTTTTAGTTTTGGGCCAACAGAGTCCAGGGGCCATGTATTCTGGGGTCCCTCCAAGACCTTTTCTTTAAAGAGTTACGACTGCCCTGTTGGGAAGTGCACAGCCTGGAGTCTCATTCACCTGTTGGGTGACACAGGCTGAGACCTGAGCCTCGCTCCTGGGGCTCTGGAAGTACACCGTGGGTGGTGGGGTTAAGCTGCTCTGCTCTGTCTGCGGTGTTATTGAGAGGAGGAGTTTCTGTTCAGCAGAATGGTGGAGTGGAGCGCCTTGGGACCTGCAGGTCTGCAGCCAAAACTCAAAGGAAACTGGTGCCCCAGCGCAAGGTAGGAACAAGAGCAGTCCACCTGCTTGGGGTGCTGGTTAGACAGCAGACTTGCAAGCCAAAGAATATATACCAACACTGATATATTTCTGTTGCTTGGCAAGGCCTTTTGCAGCTGCTGGTGGTGGTGCTGGTGGTCTTGTGTGTGTTCTCCCCTCCATGCCATGCTTGTACCCTCTGCCCGCAGAAGGGAGAATTCATGTGGAAAGTTTGACTCAGCCTTCTGCTCTCCTCCTGCATTCCTGGAGCTAGCTGATCTCTGGACACCAGAGCTTGATATCCCTAAGCTCAGGATACAGCATGGTGATTAGAGATTAGACCCCTCCCTTAGAGTCTTGGCAGAGTTTTTGAAGTCTGTAATTACAAGGTAAGATGGGTATCCGGCCACCTACTATTTGAGCGAGGCTGCGGTTCTCCCGTCTTAGCAATGGCTTCCCCACTTAGAAGAGGCTGAGCACAGCTTCCCTCCAGCCACCCTCTCCCCACAGGGACTCCAGAAGTGCCCTATTTTCAGGCCCCTCCACCAGGTGGACCATGTCCAACCCTTCATTAAGGAGACACATGCTCCCTAGGCTTCAGAGATTGTCTTTCTTTCGGAGACCGCTTTGGTCTTGGTGGCAGGGCTAGTGCACAGGTGCTAAGTAGGAATGGCAGCAGGCTTCAGTCCTGTGGTAGAATCCCTGCTCTTTCTGTAGTCTCTTTCTCTAAGGAACAAGAAGCATTTTTGGACATGTTATCAGTTCTCAGGAAGCCCCGGTAGTGTAGTGGTTAAAAGCTACAGCTGCTAACCAGAAGGGCGGCAGTTCAAATCTACCAGGTGCTCCTTGGAATCTCTATGGGGAAGTTCTACTCTGTCCTGTAGGGTCACTGTGAATTGGAATTGACTCAACAGCAGTAGGTTTGTTTTTTGTCTTTGTTTTTTAATCAGTCCTCAGGTCATCTACAAATCAGACCCTCCTTAGGGTATGTTGTGGAGTCATGCTTTTGTAACTGCCCCTTTTGGCAACCCTGACAAAGAAGTGGGTTAACTTTAAGTAGATAAGTTGTTCTGGCTGTGGGGAGGGGATGGTAGGCACAAGGTTCAAGGTTTCCAAAAATCAAGGTGATTTGGGGGCTCTTTGGGATCGTCTTCTGTTTAATGGGTGTAGATAAACCTCCCGAGTGGTCAGAGCCCAGGTTCCATGTGCTTCTGAGACCCTACCTGCTGCCCAAATTTCTCGGTTCCACTTGTGGGGAAAGACCCTCAGGAGAGATCACCTGAGACCCCCTGCTCAAGACTCGAGGCGACAGGGGGACTCCCAGTTTGAATAAAAGTTTCTGTCCTTGTCGCCACCTGCCCCACCCCAGCGTTCACTTGGACACCAGCCCCTCCATTTGCAGGTGTCCTTGTAAATAGAGTCAGGGCACTGGTCACAATGTGCACCACGGCCACACTTTGATGCCTTGTTGGAGTCCCAAGCTTGCGGTGGACAGAGCGGGGAGCAGTTTCCCTGCGGCTGGTTCCTGTTCAGTGGCTCCTTCAGCCATTCTCAGACATGAAAATGCATTTCCCTGCTTCAAAAGTGAAGATAGAATTGCTTGGGAGATTTTAGACAGTGGGATAAACAAAGGCCGTCAGGTTAGTGATGGGGCTGGAGACCTCTCCATCTTCCCGCCCCAAGCATTTAACTCCCAAATGAATTCATTTATAAAGGATTAAAAATCGGTCCCCACTAATATGTATTTTAGCTTGATTTAAACTCCATGCTTCATGTGAACAACGGAGAAATGTCTGTGGTTTTTGGATTTCTTGCAGATCTAATGTTCAACAGAATATTAAAAAAGGTGCTTTTGATTGTTTTGGTTTTGAAAGTTCTAGGAAGCTGGGGTTGTTTAAAAGTAACATGCCAATTTCTGTATACAGTAGATACACTGTCAGTATTTACTGAATGAATGAGTGAATCAGCATATACACCAGCATGCTTTTCCTTCAGTGTTAGGATGAAACCCGATGTGTGTCTTTATAGCCCGTGTACTCTTCTTGTAACCCGGACCCTGACCCTCACAGCCATGATGAGAGCACATTAGAGTTTTGAGTGAGACAGGCCTTACTTCTCATTAGTCAGAGACACTGTTTTCATGTCTTCCTGACCAAAGCCAAACAAAATCTTTAATGTGATAAGTTCTTAAAACGTGAAAGTGTTTACTTATCTACCAATGATACATACAACCCTCCCAAGGCACAGAGAGAAAAAAGCTGAACTCCCGCTCCTTTCCCCAATGTTAAGTGTGTTTCGGTCCAAGAAGAAAGTTCATTCCGGGTGCTAAAGTGGCGATTGACCATTTACAAGCCGCCTCGCTGTACCTGTTTCATTTGGCCTTCACAGCAACCTTGGTGCCAGGGCACTGGTTTCATGGTTGGTCTTAGATTGCTCCTTGAGTCTTCTTTGTCAATGTCATCTTTTTCTTTTGTTTTGTTTTTTCCCTTTCCGTCAGTTTTTGATGAGGGAGGACAGGTCAAGGCAAGGTGGAAGGTGGAAAGTTGGGAGGCTCTGAGGGAGGACTTTCACTCTCTTCCTGCCAAATGGCATATGTGCTGCAAGAATGCAGCAGAGGACCGGCCGTAGTCTCCGAGTGTGAAAGCTGCATCGACTCTCAGGCCATGGAGCACAAGTGATCATCTGGAGAGGTCCTGGGAGAGCTTACTTGCTCTGGAGACTGGCTGACAGCCTGGAGAACCCGGTTTGACATGTGTCTCCTCCCCTGGGACTGATGGGGTTGGAACAGTGCAGAGTGTGCTGTTGGTACGTTTCTCTGCCTGGGGAGGGGAGCCTATGTGAAGTCCCCTTTTGAAACTTCTGCCAGCCAGTATAGTAGGAGTGATTCATGACATTGGTCATTTTCCCCACTCACTGAGTGTGAGTAGTTAAGTGTTTGTGTAAGACCAAAACAGAGAGTTCATACAGCTCAGAGGTTTGAGACCTGCACCAATAATGTAAAGTTGGCTTTCCAATCTGTTAAAAAATGCCTCTTGGACCACAGCTGAGAGGTGTGGGCTTTTACTAGCAGAGGGTCTGTGCTTCAGTGACCCTCCAGAATCTTCTGTATTCTGATGAGAACCGCTTCTCAGAAGATCAGACGCTCAACTCCTAACCTTGGGATTCTGAGTTTAATTTCCTGCTTGTTACAGTGACCAATGGGAAAGGACCGTAACCACAGCCTCAGAAGTCATACTTGTGTGGCAAAAGGTTGTGAGTCCCCAGTGCTTAGGTTCAGGGCCTGTCAGAGCTGGTGGTTTTTAGCATCTCCACCTCCCAAACACAGGCATGCATCCCATCTCATTTTTTGTCCACGTATCCTTGTGATAAGCTGGGGGTGAAGCGACTAGAAGGGAGAGAGGTGAATTGAGTTAGCTCAGGTACCTCAACAAATCTGTGGAAAGCTGGGCCATGATTCAATGTCACCTGACACCGCCATCCTAGATGGCTTTGTGGATTGCTGAGCAGTTTGTGTGAGGACTCTGCGCTCTGGAAGGAGTAAGAGGCCACGGGCTAAAAACAGCAGTGGCTTTCCCACTCGTCTGCACCCACCTTCGTATTGCATTGAGCAGATCTGCTCCAAAAGCCCTTTTTAAAGTGTTCAAAAGCAAAGATGTCACTTTGAGGACTGAGGTGCACCTGACCCAAGCCATGGTGTTTTCATTGACCTCATATCTATGCAAAAGCTGGACAATGGATAAGGAAGACCAAAGAATTGATGGCATTGGCAAAAAATATTGACTATACCAGAAGACCGAACAAGCCTGTCTTGGAAGAGGTACAGCCAGAATGCTTCTTAGAAGCTTGGATGGTGAGACTTTGTGTCACATACTTTGGACATGTTATCAGGAGGGACCAGTCCCTAGACAAGGACATCGTGCTTGGTAAAGTAGAGGGTCATCAAAAAAGAGGAAGACCCTCCACGAGATGGACTGACACAGTGGCTGCAGTGATGGGCTCAAGCATAGCAACGATTGTGAGGATGGCACAGGACCGGGCAGTGTTTCATTTTGTTGTACATAGGGTTGCTGTGATTTGGAACGGACTCAACAATACAACAACAAGAAGGTTCAGCAAACAGTTCTGCCTGTTTTACTGATGCTGACCAGGTTGGACTCACAAAGTAATTAGGATCCCCACATTATGGCTGGGTGTTGGAATTTCATTTAATTTTCCCCTTTTTCACTCATAACTTGTGTAATGGTTTTCATGTGCATTTTTTTTTTCTAAACTAATTTTTGGTTTCCTTTGTTTCTGTGACAAAGCAGGGAAGCAATAGGCATTGAGTATGTCCCCTCCACAAAGCCCCCAGCTTCCTGTGCTTCGTCCTGGCTCCTTTCTACATGTAACTCGACAGCACCAACGGAAAGAGTGTGTGTGTGCGTGCATGTGTTTGTGTGTCTTGGGGAGAGGTGCGAGGGAAATCATCAGAAACACTGACATGTAGTATTTTCAAATAACCTTCTCTTGGGCTGTGCTTTCCTGGCAGGACGACAGTGCTGATCTGAAGTGCCAGCTTCAGTTTGCCAAAGAGGAAGCCTCCCTGATGCGCAGAGAGATGGCCAAGCTAGGGAGGGAGAAGGACGAGCTGGAGCAGGAGCTGCAGAAGTACAAGTCCCTCTATGGCGACGTGGACAGCCCCCTCCCAACTGGGGAGGCCGGCGGCCCACCCAGCACCAGAGAGGCGGAGCTGAAACTGCGGCTCAAGTTGGTGGAGGAGGAAGCCAACATCTTGGGCCGCAAGATTGTTGAGTTGGAGGTGGAGAATCGAGGCCTCAAAGCGGAAATGGAGGACGTGAGGGGCCAGCATGAGCGTGAGTGTGTGAGCAGGGACCACCCCCCAAACATTCCTACCTCACCCTTGGCCGACTCCGCTGAGTCCTCGTCGGAGCTGCGCCGACACCTCCAGTTTGTGGAGGAGGAAGCGGAGCTGCTCAGGAGGTCCATCTCCGAGGTGGAGGAACACAACCGGCAGCTGACCCACGAGCTGAGCAAGTTCAAGTTTGAGCCGCGGCCAGAGCCGGGGTGGCTAGATGAGGGTGCTGGCCGGGGTGGAGGCGTAGGCCTCCCACTGCAGGAGGAGCTCAAGTCAGCACGGCTACAGATCAGCGAGCTGAGCGGGAAAGTGCTGAAGCTGCAGTACGAGAACCGCGTGCTGCTGTCCAGCATGCAGCGCCACGACCTGGCCACGCACCTGGGGCTGCGCGCCCCAAGCCCCCGTGACAGTGATGCGGAGAGTGACATGGGCAAGAAGGAAAGTGATGGGGAGGAAGGCCGGCTGCCCCAGCCCAAGAGGGAGGGCCCCATCGGTGGTGAGAGTGACTCAGAGGAGACCTTTGAGAAGACATCAGGCTTTGGGAGTGGGAAGCCCTCTGAGGCCAGCGAGCTGTGCTCTGCCGCACTCATGCGGGTCCAAGAGGACTCCGAGTGCCTGGTGAACATAAAGCAGGAGGCAGAGCGGCTTGGGCGCACAGTGGAGCGCCTCATCACTGACACCGATGGGCTGATCTGCAATGCCACCGAACCCAGTGTCCAGGGTAGCTGGGAGGAGCCTGAGCTGTTGGGCACCATCAACTCCAAGATGAAGGCTTTCAGGAAGGAACTGCAGGCCTTCCTGGAGCAGGTGAACCACATTGGGGACACCTTGAGGGAGCATCTAGAAGACCTGGCCCCCCTGCCCCACCTCACCGAGTCCTCCAGCTTCCTCTCCACGGTGACCTCCATGTCCCGGGACTCCCCCATTGGGAACCTGGGGAAGGAGCTGGTCGCAGACTTGCAGGTAAGGGGGCTCCTTGGCTTGCCTCCCCGCTCCACCGTGCTCTTCCTCCTGCTCGCTGGCATTGCTGCACTAGAGTTCACCCTGCTCACAGCTGCTTGGTTATGATTTCAGCCTGCCTTGTGCTAAAGCCCACAGTGTCAGCCTGAGCCTTTCTACTGGTTGGGTTTCGTTTTTTTTTTTTTTTAGTTCTCTTTTATTTTCTTGTTTCTTTTTTTCCTTTTTCTGTCTTACTTTCATCTGGGCCACAGCTCTTGGTCTAGAGGCCTTTCCTCAGGACACAAGGCTAATCTCAATGGAAGCAATAGGGAACGACGCAGTCTATTGTTGCTCCTTTTTGTTGTCTCAAACAACCAATTACCTGGTGAAGAAACTATGAGGAACTTAAAACAAAGTACAAACTCACCTTACGGTCAGGATAATTAGCAGACTTGCCAATGAGCATTGGAACCCCTACTTGGGTTTATAACCAAAAAGGACAAAGCACAGTTCTGAAGGGCTCTGGGCAGCCCAGGCCCATCCACTCCCACTGGAAGATAAGCCAGAACGGGGGAGAGGAACAAGTCCTGAGAGAAGGAGGGTTTTGATGGAAGAGCCTGCTGATGGGCTGCTTCTGCTCCCGCTCTCCGAGCCGGGAGGGAGGAGTGGAGAGGCCACGAGTACTGCCTTCTGCACATCACCCTTGGGTGCATGACCCAGCGGCCACCCTGGATTTTGGCTTTTGCTGCTCAGCCCCCAGGAAGGAAGGAGAGCGTTGTTTCCGTATCCTTCATGGGTAGTATGCTTGCGATTGGTTTTCTGATTCACGCACCCCCATTGCATGCGCCTCATAACCAGTGTTTTGCATTCTTTTTCCCTCTTTCTCTTTTTGCTTTTCAGATGTTTCAGCCCTTCGTTTTGCTCATCCTCATTTTGGTTCTGTTGTCTTCACTCTCTCACGCCACTGTATTTAAGTTGGTTTTTCTGTTCATGCTTTTCTTTGTCTGGTAGTTTTTCCAGTCGTCTACCTTACCCATTTTTGTTTTCTTTATCCTCCCCCTTCCCACCCTCTGGCCCTTTTTTGTTTAAAATTAAAAAAACAAAATCCCTCCCATGCACCTAACAGTCCAAACTGAGAGATCAGATGGAGTGGCACCTCGGCCAGGACCAGGGGGAGGAACAAGGGGACCTGCACCTTCAAGCCGGCCCAGAGCTGCCCCGCAGAGCCGACGGGGATGCCAGCCACTGCAGGCCCACAGACAAGAGCTGTGTCAACCTGGAGGTGAGCGCAGGCCAGCCTCCCTGACCAACCTTCACCCTGACCCTCAGCCCTTCTTTTGCTGTCTTGTGAAGGTTCTGCTCCAAGAATAAGGCCAGCTGCTCTGGTGGCTTTAGGGGATGTAACAGGAGGCCATGGACCTGGGTGGCATTTCCCTGTACTGCAGACACATCTCATGCAACTGGAACTGGAGGGTCCAATGGGGCCACTGTGGGCAGGCCGCTAACACCCGCTGTCAGACAGAGGCGATGGCTCACCGCAGTCTTCCTTCTGTAACCTGTGTCTGCAGGCCCGTCTGCCTGGATGTGTAATTAGGAATAGAAGACCAGTGGGGGAGCATTAACTGGCTTCTTGTCAAATTGCAGGGAACGTGGTGATGAAAACCAGGCAGTTTTTCTAGGATTTTCCTTTTCACTTGTCCCTCTACATCTCAACTGATGACAGTACTTGCAGGAAGTGGGCAGAGTTGGACAGTCCACTGGTGGACTTGCCCAGACATCAGGGCCAGTATCTCTAGTTTGGGGCTTTTCCTTCTCATCCTGGGGGAGGGTATGTCACAACCCTACATGAAATCACATTAAAACTGCCCCCCAAGAAAGCTTAAGTGGAAACAAGAAAAGTTTCCAGAAACAATCCTGGCAGGCCCACTGTCCTGTTTTACCTGGGTGGGCAGAGGCCTGGCATACCTGAGAAGGTGGCTTCTAGGTCCACACTCAAAAAAAAAAAAAAGAAACCCAAACCCATTGCCGTCGAATTGATTCTGACGCATAGCGTCCATGCTCAGAGGGTAGTAAATGGCACACCAGGGGTGTGGCCAGGAAACATCCTACACACAGGAAGGCCAAGCCCAGGGCAGGGCCTTGTTTTCAGATAACTGCACAGCCCTGGGTGCTGGAAGAGCTGCCCTGGGAAGGCCTGTGCCCTCCAGTTAGACTGGAGTCTTAAGAGAGTAAGCCCCTTGATAGCTTGTGGTCTCCAGAAGAGGCATTTGTCATTTTTTAAAATGTTTTCTGAACTATATTGGTGGACATGGAATTAGATACGTGTTTCAGCATGCCAGTGTCACCGTTTTCACTCCAAAGTTACGGGTGAGATGTTCTCAGGTTCTATACAGAAAGGAAAACTTGCAGTAAACCCTGTGTGTTTACTGGGGGGGTGTGTCCTGTCACTCCATGGAACCTTCACAGTAAGCACCTTTAATCAGCCCCGGCTCCACACAGGGTCTTAATCTGAGAACGCTGGTTGCTTGGGTGGTAGCAGATTCACAATTATGTACATTTCAAGTGGCCTGAATGATTCATCTCCAGGATGGAAGCCTCAAGAGAAGATATTACCCAGCCTTCAATTAACGCCGCTACTTCTAGTGCAGATACTGCTATAATGGAATCAGCTCTGGTGTGGGCATCATGCACTGGGCTGGCCCCGCTGTGTCACTACAAGCCCTGCTTTTTAGACAAGTCATAAGACTCTGGGCCTCTGTTTTTGCATCTGTAAAATGAGAGTAAAAATACTACCCTGCCTGCCTCGTATAGTTAAGTATGGATGATCCACAGAGCAAATAAGCTGTTGAATTTGAAAGTGCTTTTTTTTAAAGTGGTAAATGCTGTGAAAATGTTAAGTATGATTAATACTAAAGAGTGGACAAGATGTCCTGCCACTGAAGCCTGCCAAGAGAGAAGGGGTGTCAGAAGCTCCCCTAAGTCATGGAACCAATTTGCTCTTCCCAGCACGGCCCTTTCTCATTTTCGCCAGACTGCTTCCTGATCCTGTACCAGAACCACAGCTCCGACTCAACTTCCCTTTGGTACACTGTTTTCCAAGAGCTGCAGCTTCCTTCCCATGTGCGTTGTCATTCAAGGCATGGCCCGTGCACTAACCTTGTTTAGTCAAGTCTGATTAATCTCCCTAGATTCTCCCCAGATCCTGGTTATTAACCTGGGGCAGGGTTAAGTATTGCCATTGCTTGGCACAGACATGAACGTATTGCATAGCTTCAGCAGCCGGCAGTGATTTGGGAAGAGAACCGTATGTAGTTGAATCAAACTGAATATTGTGGGGAGATAAACCTCGAGAGGTAGATTGGTGGCTCAGTGGTAGAATTCTTGCCTTCCACACCAGAGTCCCTTGTTTGATTCCCAGCCAGTGCATCTTAGCAACCACCCACCTGTCAGTGGAGGCTTGCATCTTGCTATGATGCTGAACAGGTTTCAGCAGAGCTTCTAGACTAAGATGGACTAGGAAGAAAGGCCTGTTGATCTACTTCCTAAGATCCGATCCAAAGTTGATCAAGGGGATGGCGAAGGACCGGGCAGCCTTATGTTCTGTTGTGCATGGGGCGACTCCACTGCAGCTAACAGCAAGAAGTGGATTAGCACGGTTGGTGCCATATGACAGCATAGGGTCACTGAACAGTATAGCTGAGGAGGGAACATCAGACCTTTAGAGTGATTCTCTCACTCTGCGAAGATGAGGCCTGAGAGATGGAGTGTCTCGGCAGTAAGCCCCACAGCTGGCTGATGACAGAACTGAGTCTAGAGCATCTCCTGGGGTCTGGCTCAGTGCTCTGTCCCCACACGGTGGAAAGCTGCTCTGTAGGGGCAGTGGCTGGTCAGCACCAACCTCCGCTGTGCCCTCACACACCAACAAGGTCTCTACTGTCCGTGGGAATGAATTGTATGGCCAGCTCTCTTGCTGTGGGATGTTTCTTCTTTTAAACATCCGTCTAGTTTCCTTTAATTTTGTAGTTTTTAATGAGAAAGTAAAAAAAAAAAAGAAAAAACCTCATAGTAAAAGGCAAGGTCTGGGGAGCATCATTTCCTAGAAGGGGAAATAGCATTAATTAGGCGTCAAGCATCCTTTGTGCTGATATTTTTATTCACTAAGGCATTCCACACAGAAGAGAAAATTCAATTATGTATTCAAACACACGTTATATATTAAAATATTTTTTGAAACATAAAACGTCTTAGGGCTACTTGTACACACTCATAGTTTTTCTTTTTACTGTACCAGTTGCCTTCGTGTCAGGCCTGTTCCTGGTGATTCGTGTGTGTCAGAGTAGAGCTGTGCCGTGTAGGGTTTTCAGATAGAAGAGCCACCTATGAACCCTTGCAGCCTCAGGAAGCTGCTGAATCAGCATAGACATCTGCCCTGGTCCTGGTATGATGTCACTCTGACAGCTATACTAGTTAGACCTTTGGCTGTTACATTGCAGTAAAAATCGTCTAAGTCCCGTTCTAGGGAGAACTCTTAAAATCCTTTTAAGTGAAAATTCCTGAATTTGCAGCAAACAGTTGCTTTCCTCTGAGGCTGTAATGGAAACAGAACACAGAGCTTCCATGAATTAACGGGGCACAGAGCCGGAGAAGCTGCCCTGTGTAAAGACTTGCTCAGCACAAGGACTCTTCCCAGAGAAGGCATGCAGATACGGACGCCGAGAACGAACCCGGGTGTGCTGCTGGCTGTTCTCTGTACTCCGACTTTGCCCTTTAAACAACCTAATTTTGACCTCGCACCAACTACTACTGAACGTGTGTGAATTTCCTTTAGCTCTTTGCTCCAAGTTTCTCAGGTGAGGTGGATGGGACACCTAGGATTAACAGCATAGCATAAGAAACGACTTTCTGAATTTAAACTGCAGTTTTTTTTTTTAGAAAGGGTCAACTTCTTAAGTTCCATTTGAGAATTACCTTCTATGTTTTTTGCCTTGTGGATCTTCAGACTCCATATTTCAAAATAAGAAGGTACATTCTTATTTTGGAAGATTTGGGTATTTGGCCAGGTTAAAACTAATACTACTAGCAACAGCAGCAGCAGTAACCACAAGAAGGCAGAGAAAGGAAAGACCACATTCTCATACTCTGATGTCTTCACAAATGGCACACATCTGTGCCACGTAGGAGGCCTGCGGCTCACTTGTGCCACACACTCAGCCTAGGAGGGGCCTGGTACAGTGAGGCCTAGCATTCTTAAAAGCAGGCATAGCCAGAGAAAGCAGAAGTCAGAACCCAACACCCACTAATGCAGCCACACAAAAATTAACTGCTGCAAACATTCATCTCAAGTAGATACTTAGCAAGATCCTCATGCCATGGACTGGATTTGTCCCTGACTTTGCTCCCATGGTTCCCATCAAATCTGCTGAGAGATTTGCATCTGTTAAGAGAGAGCAGTGTGTGGGGCATGTGGTTTGGAATGTATGGATGCCTTAAAAATAGCTCTGAATGAGAAGTAACCGGCAGTACCCTGGTCAGATTTCAAATACAAACGAAAGCCAGCCTGCACCCGGAGGATTGGGTTTCTGGATCAGAAATCTCAGAGCTCTTCTCCCTGGATCCTCCTTTTATCCTTCAGACCAAGAAGCACACCAGGCATTTGTGATCCTTATGGCTCAGCTGAATACCAACCCTAAGAACGCTGCTTGGGGCTTTATGCCAAGTATTTGTACACATGTGCTGACCTTATCTACTGCTTTGGCAAGAAATGGTGGCAGAACTGGCCAAGACAAAATAGGACTCATGAGAAAATGAAGCCATGCCAGTGGCGGCAGAGTCAAGTCCTAACATGTAAGAGGCAGTGTTAAGCATCATACTGACAATAATGAAAACCTTTTTTTGTTTGTTTGTTTTATTTTGTTTATTGAGATAGTGATATCATCTTCTTAAGTGTGGCAAATAATGTACAAGCCATTTCCTCTGAAGCTGTGTAGGAAGTGTGCACTATAGTCAGTGTGGAGCATGATGTCCTCTGTGGATTGAAGCATGGCTCATGGCTGTCAGACACTAGCAAGAGGTAAGGGTGGCTGTGACGTCCTGGTGAAAAGTCAGGACAGCCACTCAAACGGGGAATGGTGTTTCTTACATGAACTGCTTGAATAGAAAGATCAGAATGAATTCAATGTATAATCAAAATCTTAGGTACGTGAGCAAGAGATGGCTTTTAGACTCAAACCTTTGGCGATGAAAGAAAGTATTTATCTTCTAAAGGAAATATTTGTGTTGTGTGAAAGCCTTCTTCAAGTGTATGTGCTTGTATGCAGTCATGAGGCAGTGGGATAACTCTAGACTGAAACGTTTGCAGCATATTTGTATTTTGCATTTGACAAGCTTTTTATTTTTGTAACACTGGACTGACATTTGCATCCCAGCTAGGAGCAGTTGTCCATTAGATTTTCAATATTGCATTAGCAGAAAAATATGCAATAAAGGAAAATAAAACTTCTGATAGCTCCTAGGATCTAGAGGTTTTTTGTTTTTGCCTAGGCAATAGCCTCCAGAGCCGACACTGGAGTCGCTGTGGAAAATCAAATGCCCCAGATGAGGAACCTCATAATTTTCCTTTTCTGTGACCCTTCAGAGGTGTGGTTCAGGGAGACACATTTTTAATCAAAGCATGATGAAATTTGAAGTGCATATATTTACTTTAAAAGTAGTTTATATGCATTATTTATTAAGATTAAAACCAAACTGAATAGTGTAATACATAGAGACTAAATTAATCTTTGGTTTTAAAAAGCGAGCTTGATTAGGATGCCATTTTAACACTAATAATATAAAGCTTTTGGCTAGTACCTGATGTGTTAGAATATGTGGAGGGTCTTGAAAATTTAAATGTACACAGTAATATGTAATTAAAAGTAAAGCTAGCAATAAAGCAGCCCAGGTAACTCTGAAAACACTCCTGCCTACAAAGCCTGCAAACTCTAGAATGGCAGGGGTTTCTCTTGCTGTCCTGTACTGCTGTATCCCTGGTACTTTGGACAGTGCCTTTCATCCAAGGTGCTTGTTGAATAAAATGCTCTGTAAAAATATAAAATATCCTTTTAAATATATATATAGCTAGATTCCAAAAAAAGCTGGAAACTCTTCAAGGGTTGTGATTGATTTCAGAACTGAAAACCAGAGCAGCATTTGTGGCCCTGGGTGAGGTGGGTTAAGGGTGAATACCAGTGCTGGTAACCAGGAGCCTTGGATTTGAATAGCTCCAAATGAATAGGAGACAGGGCCACACCGGCAGGGAAAGAAATTAACCCAGGATCCTCAAAGGGCCACACACTCATCAAGAAAACCAATCTGCCTGCTGGTGGGGGAGCCAGCAAAGAAGCTGTCATTCTTAGCAGGGACTCTGCATCAAAAGGAAGAGAAAGCCCCCCACTGCCTTCCAGGGATCTGTAAGAACAGACCAGCCCACACAGAGGAATAGGCTTTGAGTTTATGTGACCCATTTTGCCTGAGAATTCCCAAGGAAAGAAATTTACTTTATATTCCTGGCTTCGGCAAACACAAAACCAACCTGCAGGCACATTCTCAACCCCAGTCACATTCAAGATGCAGAGATAACTCCCCATTGAAAATGAACTCAAAGTGCAAACCTTCAAACCACAATTAGGCATCATCCATGGGGAGCAAGAGTCCACAGACACGGCAGACAGCAGGATTAAACTCTCAGACCTTCCAGAATTATCAGATAGAGACAATCACATAAGTGTGTCCAGAACTATTAAAGGCACAGCAAACGTGAGAAAAGAGTAACTTACTATTCTAAAAGGTGGCGCATATTAAGAAAGGATAAAATAGAACTTTGAGAAATGAGAAATTGGTCATTAGAGCAAATGCATGTGTAGAGAAATAACCTCTCTTCAAAGAGAACCCCAAATACTACTTAATAGCTAGACATGAGGAGGCGGGGCTAAGATGGTAGAATAGCCAGATGCTTCCTGCAATCCCTCTTTCAACAAAGACCCGAAAAAACAAGTGAAACCATTATATTTATGACAAGCTAGGAGCCCTGAACATCAAAGGCAAAGTTAGAAAACGGACTGAGTGGCAGGGGAAGGGAGAGATGGTTCGGAAGCAGAGAGGAGTTGCTGGATCTGAGTCACCGGAACCCCTCAGACACCATTCCCAGGAGCAGCTGTGGTGGGCTGGTGGTAGCATTTGGCCGCAGTTTCCTCAGGGAGAAGTTGCCAGCCGCACAGTGTACTCACACCTCCGGAACCAGAGAATAACGGCACTCTCAGCAAAAGCTAAGTACTTGCATATATTTTACCGTGCCCCCTGCTCCCAAGCCACCTTCAGAGGCTATTGATTTACCTGGGCCTGAGATAGGCACTGTTGAGCGCCTTGAAGTAGGGATAAATTAACAATTGGGGGAAAAGATAATTTGCCAGCTCCACTAACTGGGGGAGCTCAGGACAGAAGTGGCTCCAGTCCAGGCATAAATGTTCCATGGACTTTGAATACCTTTCCCCCCTGCATGGACCTGTAGTAGGCCTATTTCAGGAGAATAGGCCCTTGTTGGCAGACTGCAACCGTTTCAGCTGTGTGGTAAAGAGGGGGGTGTTTGATATTTGACACCGCTTTGTCTATTAAACAGGGTCCTCACCTATCCACATCAGGGACCTAAGGACTGGTGGCTCCACTCAGGTTACCCAGCCACCCATGACAGGGCCAAGGATAACGGGTACCTCCCAGTCCTTAAAACCAAAAGCATTGGGTGCCTGTGGTACATCTGCAAAACCCACCCACCTGTACACTCTAGAGAACAGGGACACACTTTCCTCACAGACACTCAAGGGACAGTTGTCAGCTCCCTGCCTTGTTCAGAGTGTGATCCCGTGCTACAACCAGATACCGCAACCTACACCAATAACCCCTGCCGCTCTAAGACTGTAGGACAGAGCCCGTACCACACACTGGATGACCAGCTGCCTAAGGACCTGAGCTGAATTCATGCAAGAAAAGTGAATGGACTTCTAGACCAATATACCCGATAAGAGCTCTAACCATCTGGTGACAGGACATCAGAGCGTCAAAGGTGAAAATAGTCAACCTAGCTCGCTTAAGCAACACATTTGGGCATATCAAAACAAAACAAAGCAATAAGCTAGGATACAGTAAGCAAACAAAATAAACTAATACAGTAACTTATAGATGGCTTGGAGACAAGCGTCAATATCAAGTCACATAAAGAAACAGACCGTGATCACCTCAACAAGCTCTCAAAACAAGGCATCAACAGATCTTCTGGATGAAGGTGCCTTCCTGGAATTACCGGATGTAGAATTCAAAAGATTAATTTACAGAACTCTTCAAGATATCAAGAATGAGATTAGGAAGGAGATCAGGCAATATGCAGAACAAGCCAAGGAAGACACAGATAAAGTAGTTGAAGAAATTAAAAAGGTTATTCAAGAACATAACAAAAAATTTAATAAGCTGCAAGAATCCATAGAGAGATAGCAATCAGAAATTCAGAAGATTAACAATAAAATTACAGAATTAGACAACTCAATAGAAAGAGGAGTAGAATTGAGCAAGTGGAAGGCAGAATTGGTGAACTTGAAGATAAAGCACTTGGCACAATATATATGAAGAAAAACCAGATAAAAGAATTAAAAAAAAAATGAAGAAACCTTAAGAATCATGTGGGACTCTATCAAGAAAAATAATCTATGAGTGATTGGAGTACCAGAACAGGGAGGGACAACGGAAAATACAGAGAGAATTGTTGAAGATTTGTTGGCAGAAAACTTTCCTGATATTGTGAAAGATGAGAAGATATCTGTCAAAGATGCTCACTGAACTCTGCATAAGGTAGATCTCAAAAGAAAGTCACCAAGACATATTATAATCAAACTTACCAAAACCAAAGATAGAGAAATTTAAGAGCAGCTAGGAATAATCGAAAAGTCACCTAGAAAGGAGACTCGATAAGAATAAGCTCAGACTACTTGGCAGAAACCACGCAGGCAAGAAGGCAATGGGATGACTTATATAAAGCATTGAAGGAAAAAAATTGCCAGCCAAGAATCATATATCCAGCAAAACTCTCTCAAATATGAAGGCAAAATTAGGACATTTCCACATAAACAGAAGTTTAGGGAATTCGTAAGAACCGAATCAAAACTACAAGAAATACTAAAGGGAGTTCTTTGGTTAAAAAAAAAAAAAAAAAAAATTTTTTTTTTTTTTTAAGAAGATCAATAATATCAGGTATCAACCCAAGACTAGGACACTGGACAGAGCAATCAGAGGTCAACCCAGACAGGGAAATCACAAAAATAAATCAAGGTGAAAAAACGCTCAAAACAGAGAAACAGCAATGTTATTATGTAAAAGAAGACAACATTAAAACAATAAAGAGGGACTAAGAAATGTAGTCATAGATCTTTCATATGGGGAGGAAGACGACAATATAAAGAAATAGAAGTTAAGTTTAAACTTGGAAAAATAGGGGTAAATAATAAGGTAAGCACAAAGGAGACAAACTATCCTTATCAAAATAAAATACAAGCAAAAAATAGAGACTCAGCAGGTACAAAATCAATAACAACGAATAAGAGGAAAGGACATTATATAAAGATAAACTACTCAGCACAAAAAATTAAGCGAGAAAAAGAAACTGTCAACCACACACAAAAAAAGACATCAAAATGACAGGACTAAACTCATAAAAAAACTCATACCTATCTACAATTAAGCTGAATGTAAATGGACTAAATGCACCAATGAACATTGTGGCAGAATGGATTAAAGAAACACAATCTGTCTATATGCTGCCTACGAGAAACACACCTTAGCCTTACAGACACAAACAAACGCTAAAACTGAAAGGATGTAAAAAAGTATATCAAGCAAACAACAATCGAAAAAGAGCCAGGAGTGACGGTATTAATTTCCGACAAAATAGACTTTAAAGTTAATAGCTAGACACGAAAGACTACGCGACCAGTCTCTAACAACTAGCAAACCCAAGAAGCCTGTAAGTTCTCAGTAGTGGTTGAGTTTCTGGGAGGTAGGCTGGGTGTAAATCTCCAGCTCCCAGCATTTTCTCCTCTGCTTTCGTCCTTTTTGTGCGCTCTCACTCGCTGTCTTCCTATGCAAAGGGAGGTGCTCTGCCCTCTCGATTTCTGCATTTCCTCTTCCTGGAGCATGATTTTCACTCATGATAACCCAAGTGATGTCACATTAGGAAGAGCAACGAGCGTCCAATGAGAAATAACAAAGTAGTTAAAGGTGATGGGAATGACAGGCCAGTGAGGTGACACATGTTTTCATTACAACAAACTCCTCAAGTCCCCAGTTTTATAAATCACATATTGGGTAAAATGTCTTACTTAAATTTTAATTATGCCTGATATTTTTGGTATAACAGCTTTCTGTCACTAAAAAAAAAAAAGTTTTACTTCAAAAATAGTAACTGATTCTTCTATGATTGCCATTTGGGCATAGAGAGACTTTACCAATGAAAAGAATAAAGATTCTTTTAGCTACTTCTAAACTAAAATATAATAGGTAGGTCTTCATACAGTTCTTTTTAGGAAATGTGTACAATTCAGAGACCTGAAATGATATGTCTGTAAATTGAAGGAGCCCCACCCAAACTCCTCTGAGCATCCAGGGTGAGACTGTGTGATGAAAGAAAGGTACTACTATTGGGCAAGAAAAATTCTTATAGAAAGGCCTATGGCCAAATTAATGATGCAATTTAGAAAGACAACATACGAATTTGGGAAGTGAATCGAAGAGGCTGATTTGGTGTCAAGTAGTCATACCTGAAGGAGCCCTGATGGCGCAGTGGTCAAAGTGCTTGGCTGCTAACCAGAAGGGCGCCTGTTTGAACCCACCAGCCACTCCGAGGGAGAAAGATGTGGCAGTCTGCTTCCATAAAGATTTACAACCTTGGAAACCCTATGGGGTAGTTCTACTCTGTGAGTCAGAATTGACTTGATGGCAGTGTGTTTGGTTTGGTTTGGTTAATCATGCTTGACCCAGCCATAATCACCAGGCTTTGAGTGCATCCAGTCTAGAAACTTCTAGAAATTTTAAAACTGTCTAGAAGCCACTGTGGAGTAAGGACCCCCCTGTTGCATCTTGGCTTCCCTGGCCCCATTCTCTAGGCCTGGCTTGTGGTGGTGGTGGTGTTGAAGTTCAGGTGATAGGCACCTTGGAACTACCTTGTCTCCTAGGTATGGGATGAAGGACAGGTGGACGTGTCCATTCCCGGGTAACACAGATGATCTGGAGCCCAGAGCACCAGGGCTCCTGTGGTGAGCCATCTCCCCACAGGAAGTCGCAGGGGAAGTAGCTACAGACTCACTCCACTACTGCAGCGCCTGCGTGGCCATGTCACTCTGTGTGTCCTGGCTTGTGCCAGTGTCTTGTGTCATCACCTCAGCCAGAGTGCTCTTCCACTAAAACCCTTCCTTTATCCACCGATCAGCTCAGGGACCCCGTTTTACCTGAACAGAACTTATCAGTAGAGGAGTTCCAGGGTCAGGTCACGCAGGCGACCAGGCTGCATCACGAGGAAAGTTCAAGATATGTGCACAAGATCACACTGCTCAGCTGGTGCTGAGCCCAGCGAGAGGAATGGCAAAGTGCATCTGAAGGAACGCCGCCCGCCTTGTACAGGCTTATAGGTAGACTCAAAAGACTGGAAGGCAGATTGAAAGGTCCTCCACTGGAGCTGCCCCTCAGACCATCTCCTGAGGAGAGCTGTCTATCCTTTTGCTCTGACTTGCTCTTCAGTATTTGCATTGTGATCCCTGGAAATTCTTCCTAATAGTTATTTAAATTTCCCCTGCAGCAGTACCAAACAGCAAAGTAAAATGCAATAAAATAAGTGCAACTGGATATGAAAGTTGTATTTATAGCATTTATTGTCCTGCAAACTTGAAAGTTTTGTCAGCGTTAGGTAAATTTTCTGATAGAAACATCAGCAACTCACCCTAAAATGTTGTCTTCAAAAAAACTGCCATTAATTGAGCTGTGACCTGATGAATTCTCCTAGCTGTTTTAGAATGACCTGTTACTGGCTAATTATTCTTTATCCCTTACGTCCTTTCCCAGAGCTCCTAGTAGAAGCGATTCGCAAATACAGAAAAACACTCCTTGCCCAGAGGCCTCCCCGAGGGCTGGCCAGCCTGCCGCCCTGGATCTCATTAAGTTGCTAACAGATATTGAGGCTTAGAATCATGTTGCTGCTTTTCTCCTTTGTATCTGCTCTTGAAAGATAGCTGTGTCTTTAAAACGTGGTTGGTCTTGACTTGCACAGCCTGGTGTTTAAAATGCATATTCTGTGCAGAATAAAGGTGCTAGGTATATCCAAGAACTTATTTTGGCAAGGGATTGTGTCTAACATAAGCCTCTGTGTTGTCCTTGGTCTTGCTGATGGAAATAGGTCAGAAACTGATTAAGGGAGTGCCTTCTTTCCCAGCAGCTTAATGCCAAGGTCAAAATATGCCCTACCAGCCTTTACTAGATGAATACTTCTTTTAAAATATTTCATGTATAGGTCAAGCTTTACATATCATTACAAGAGGAAGATAATTTCATATCATTAAACAAAGAGAAATTTTTCTATTTTTTATTTATTTTTTGCTGCCCCAAAGCACATTTGGAGAGTTTATCACTGGAAATGTTGATAGCAAAATGTAGGATCAGGAGCTTCCAGTCCTTGAGCTCCAGGTGAGGCGTATGTTGACAAGGTTACAGACCTCAGTCAGAGACAGCGGAGTGTCATTCAGGCTTGTCCAGAAGAGAAGGGAAGGGGAGGTGTCCTCTAACCTCCCCAGAGGGCAGAGGGCCAGCTCTGAGCCTTGGGAACAGAAGGAGGCAGAAAGCAATGGAGGAGTGGTCAAAGAGGAGGCTGGGGGAGGGTTCCGTGGGAGCCAGGAAGCAGAGTGTCCGGGAGAGCCTGGACAGTGATGTTGCAGATTAAAAGTCAAAGAATATCCCCCTTCCGCAGGGCTGCAACTGGGCCAGTGAACACTGGAAGCCTCCCAGGAGCACCTACGTGTGCAGGTCCTTTGCATACGCTCTCTCATGCCCTCAACACACACTCTGAAGCTCACATTATCTTCATTTTGCAGTGGAGGAAACTGAAGCTTTCCCAGATTGAGTTCATGGCCTGAGATAGCACTACGAGTAACTTCCAGTACACTTTGCTGCCCCTCCACCTACTCAGTCCCATTCTGGGTCCACAGGGTCAAGAGCCAGCGCGGGGACTCTGGCTGTTGAGGTGGGGAATAAATTGCCTCTGCTTTCTTTTAAGGAATCCAGGGGCGGGGGGGAGGCGGGCCCAAATGGTTAAACATACAACTACTAACTGACAAGTTGGAACCCACCCAGAGGTGCCTTAGAAGACAGACCTGGTGATCTGCTTCCAAAAGGTCGCAGCTTTGAAAACCCCTATGGAGTACTCTGCACAGATGGCGTGGCCATGACCCAGAATCAACTCAACAGCAACTAGCAACGACGTTGTTAGGTCAGCCTGAAGTACAAAGATGGGGTGTGAAGACCGGCAGACTGCACGCCCCAGCCTTGCCAAGAGCCGTGTTCGGCATGCCCAGTACCTGTAGCGCCCAGGCCTGTTGGTGTCACCCCCAGGTTGCCACACCAACGCTCCTGTGGTTTCTGAGAATTAACTAGTGCTCAGAAAAAACAACAACACTGCTTTGGTTTTTGGCACAAGAGGGAGTGTTAACTTAGTAAGGCTGACATTCTAATCCTTGTTTTGGTCTGTGGAACAGAAAGCTTTGAGTCTACGTATTGCATTGGTTATAATTATTATTCTTGTGCCCTTATTTGTAAACCAAACCAAAAAAAAGTAAGGTTTTATTCCCACCCTCCTGCTTTGTCTGTACTGACACATAATTGATTGTTGCTTGGAAGAGTGCCCATACCTGTGTCTTAAAAACAGGCATTTAATGTAGAGATGGAAAACATTTCTTTTGAGCACGGTTTTATTTCCCTAAGAGATAAGCATATGCCATATGACTATTAAGTGTTAAGCGTGGAAGTAGGTTCTCAAACTCACTTTCCTCTTGCGTACTGCTGTCTGTGTTGGGAAGGAATTCCCTCTGACCCACAGCTCTCGGTCTGGCTCTTTGTGGGTCTGGTTTTCTCTTGTTTCTAGTCTGGCTGTGGGGCCAGAGAGTACAGGAAGTCAGGGGAAGGATTTCATTCTTTTTCTCTCTACCAGTGTAGCGTGCCTTTGTGTGGCAAGGCCACGTCCAGAGGGGAAATGGAATCCACACTGAAGTCAGTTACAAGCCATACAAGCACCAGTTTTCCTGAAAGAGTTTAGACACAGCTAAAGATGAAAGACTTGACAATGAAAAATGTTTATAAAAATGCCTGGCCTTGAAATAGCACTTGCTTCTGAATCACCACACTCACAAGGTTTTACAGATGTAAGTGTCTTGGGGAGTTATTCAAACCAAAATTTTGGGGGACATCTGTGTTTCACGCCCTCCTAGGCCCACCCGCTAAATGTACAATGGTGTAGATGGAGTGGCCGTTTGCAGACTTTGGTTTTGGTACGTTGGGGTAGCTGCTCGTCATGTTCTGTCTTTTATGCTGTTGAAGATGGAGGAGGAGCACCCCTCTGCCTTGAGGTGGAAAGAGCTGGACGTGCACAGCCTGGCTTTGCAAAGTGCCCTCCACGCCCAGACCTGGAGTGATGAGAAGAGCCTGATGCAACGGGAGCTCCGATTCGTGAAGCAGAACATTTTCCTCTTCTACGTCAAGCTCAGGTGGCTGCTGAAACACTGGCGGCAGGGGAAGCGGATGGAGGAGGAAGGAGAGGCTTCAACTCAGGTAACTCCCCCTGCAGGGTTCTCACTGTTCTCTTCCCCCAGGTGCCACTGTCCCCTCCCCGCCCCCCACACACAAGGTCTTCCTCTGTTGTCTTAGAATATTCTGTCAGGAACAGTCCAAGCACAGAAATGCAGTGGGTTGTCCAGTTATGTATTAAACCAAGAATTCATGCTATACTTCGACATAGTTTTAAGAGTATTTTGGTCTGTGGCTATTCTGCAGCAACGTTTTGCTGCCATCTCCTTTGTTGCAGATTTATTTTATTAGTTCATATAATCTACCACCCTGAGGCCCTTTCTGGTTTGTAAAACCTGACTCTAAAATTTTCTGTCTTCCTTCTATCTCTAGTTTTGTTCCTGTGCTAGAATCAGTTCTGCTAGTAGAGTTTTGTAAGGGTTTCTTTTAAGCATCAGATGGGTCGCATTTTTGCCACCTCTTAAATTTGTATGTGTTCTCCTTCTTATGTCTCAATTCCAGACTCATAGCATAAATGGAACAGGGTTATTTGCTTTTCCCTGATTTTCATTTGTGAAGGCAGAGTGGCCTGTGACTCCCCATCTTGTTCCTGGCCTTGCTCCTTGGTGAGCCCATGGATGGAGTCACTGGGGCTCTTTGTGCTCTGTGTGTCTGCACCCCTCGCAGCACTGTTTGTCAGCTGCCCCGAGGCATTGTGAACACTTGGCTTCTTTTACAACTCAGAGGCCTTTGTCTGCTTTTCAGTCTCATGAACAGCATATGTAAGTTTAAAACATACAGATGGGAAGGTACAGTGATTCTCTCTGCTTATAGTGAAGTCTTTGAAGAAAGTCTTCAAAGATTCCCATATTTTAATACAAATAACACCTGCCTTCTATGTTTGTTTGCCTGTTGTGCCCCCTTCCAACTAGGTATTTTCATAAGTGCTGCTTTGCCAGTTTTTTTTACGTGTTGCTGTAAAAAATTAGCATTGCACACTTACAGTGATTACGGAATACGGTAATTCAACCATCTGCCACATACCCATGACATAGAAAACCATTGTTAAGCAAAATCTAGAAATAGTTGCAGTTTCCTGTTGATCAATACTTTGGAGTTTCTCCTCCTTAATGTATAAAACCATAGCAATAAAAAAAAAATAGTAAATTTTTTCTAATAAATTGAGCACCCACTCTGTGTTATTTAAATGGAGGAAATACCGATGAATGAAATAGCCAAAATGAACGTGTTTGGGAAGGAGCTGAGAAGTAGAGAACTTGATAACCCCTAAAGTGGGTAATTATCCTCGAATCGTAAAAATCAGGCTGGGCAGCAGAGGCCTTGGGTGGAGCTGTGAGCAGCATCATGTCCTGTGTTTCCAGGGCGAGCATCCAGAGAGCCTCCCAGAGCTTGCTGAGCTTGGAGTCCAAGGGGACCACAAGGGCGATGGGCCAGACGGTGATGGCGGTGATCGGGGCCTTGGCTTTATGATAGGGGAGTATCCCCAGTGCTGCCCAGTGGAGATCGGCACCCAAGGATCACGGCTTCAGAGTGCAGATGTGGGACAGCACCACAAGCAGGTGTGTGCCCAGACCCAAGGCTGTGAGTTTTACCCACACTTGAGGGGGGAGGTTCCTGATCCACTTCTGTGTCCTTTTATCTCAAATGCTGGTGCTCCGGATCACAGGAAAGTCGTCTGGCCTACAGTGACAGCCTGCTTTCGTTTGAGGCTGTATTCTTGCTAGAAATCACACGACTCAGATTTCTACTTTAATGTAAGCTGGTAGGTTTGTTTTGCAGGCACGTTTGTAAGGACGGGCTGTAGTAAGATCAGGTCAATGCAGGCCCTCCTCAGGGCCAGCATTGCAGCGTGGCCTCCTAGATGGTGGCCATCCTTCCAAGGAAGAGAGTGCACTCTGAGCGCTCTGGCGGAAAAAGAACTTCAGGGCTGGTGTTTAGCCGAACGGGCGTCATCAGCATCACTAATTTGGCATTTAATGTGTAGGAGTAAAGAAGAGGTGTTTAAAAAATCCTCAAACGTATATAGAGAATTTCAGGTTTTCTTTGGGCCACTTGAAACAAAATGCCCCAAATAAAAACATTTGATGACATTTAAAAAAAAAAAAAAAATGAAAGCATGTGTAAAGAAAGGTGAGATTCCAGTGCTATAATATTAAGTGATTAATAGTATTGCCACACACCACAAACATAGACCTTATTAAACCAAAAGTTGCTATTGGTACCATCCAGACTTTTTGCATTTTCCTATCAAACAGCAGTGCTGGCAGCATAGAATACCGTGACTCCTGAGAGGGACCCTGTGTTCAGGCTTTCTTGCTCCAGACCTTGTAGCCTGAGTCCCTTCTCAGCCTGCTTGGCTTCTCAGAGGCCCCTCCAAGCCCTAGATGTTCTGTGTTGAGGTGTGTGTGAGCAGGGCTGGGGGCTGGTGGTGGCAGCGGTCACTCTGGGAGAGGGCCCAGGCTCTCAGCAAGCCTTGTTGGCCACTCCCTCTGCACTTGACACCCCAGCTGCTGCTCCTCCCTCCCCAGGTGCCCGCAGCCCAGAGCCTCCCCCAGCAAGTGAGAGCGAGCACCAGTTACCTGAGTGTTGGTTCAGGTACAGATGAGGAGATGGGATAATGTGCTCAGCTCGTGCTAAGGGGAGATTGTTATTTTCTCTCAACTGCTTTTCTCTCTGTATACAAATCAGACTTTCACAACAAACAACAACTGTACACCTATCTACCCTTCATTTTCCCTGAATAACATAACTCAAAAAGTTACACTTTCACAGGAACTTTTAATTACAGTTATTAGGAAGTATGTCCTTACATCAGTGTTCACTGAGAGATTTTAGGTCATGGAATGAGTTTTCTAGCAATGATCTAGTTAGAAAATAGAATGTTTCTTTATAAATAATAACAATCTAAGATCTAGTAGTTTTATTATTTCTAAAAGATTTTGCCAGTCGATCCTGTAAGTATTTGTGGTTAACTCACACAAGATTCCCTGATTGTCACTTATCCATAAACCTGCTGCATCCGAGGACACGAGCTGGGTGTTTCCCATGGGTGCATCCAAATGCTTTGGAAAAGGAAAAAGCGTAACACATCTGGTTTTCTAAACAAAAGTCATGGAAAATCTGTCACTCAGCTGGAACCTCAGCTACACTGTCACTCGGCTGGAACCTCACAGTTGTGTTTTAACGGTCTCTTTTTGCCTCCCTCGTTTCCTATTGTCATCTTTAGCTGTTGCCCTTGAAAGTAGATGGGCATATGTGTGGGCGGGGAGGACAGGGTGCCGGAAGTCAGACCAGGTCTCCTTTGAGTAGCACTTGCCCACAGTGGTGGCAGCATGCCTTGAGAGCCTCTGTGTTTTCCACGCAGGGACAGAAGATTAGCGCTCTGCTGTAACCAACAGCTGTCCACTGGGAGTGAGGGTTCCCGGTTAGGACGTTTGCCTCTTATTTAATGGCATGCTAAAGAGCTAAGCGGCTTGGATACAAAAACACATGGCTCACAGAGCTGCTGTACAGAGCAGGCCCTTTTGAGTCAGTTGTCATCAAGTCGACTCCAACTCGCTGTGTGTCAGAGTCCATCTGTACTCTGTGAGGTTTTCAGTGGGTGATTTTTGGAAGTAGATCAGCAGGGCTTTCTTCTGGGGCACCGCTGGGTGGACTCAGACCACCAACTTTTTGGTTAGTAGCCAACCACGTTAATCATTGGCACAGTCCAGGAACTCCTGGGCCTGTTTCAAAACTCTGAAACCTCGTAAGTTGACAAGCAGAGTGGGAAACGTGGCAGACCTTCTTTCCCAAGGATAAGTTCACAAGTAACAAAATATCCCAGGCCTTGGTCTTTGCTTTGTATCATATTGAACAATCTCACAGTTGAACATAGGCGATGGTAACATTTATCACATACACTGAGTCAGCCTTGGGAATAGTTCATAAAAATCAACAGGCTGCAGAACGTTGGCTGTGCACCTGTCTCGTTTTACCACTCCAGCAACCGATTGTTCTCCAGCACAGTGGGTGTATCCAGTCTCCCAGCGTCTGCCAGAGCAGGGGCTGAGACAAGCACCAGCCTGCTCTGTGTTTCTCACTGAGACTGAGGGACTTGTAAGGCTGCTGGTGCATTTTTTTTTTACTAGTTAATAATTCCTGCAATTAAGTTTTTTAGTACATGGTGATTACTGGTCCTGGGATCATGGCCCAGTGATTCCAACAGCGAGTCTTCCCAGCATTGATACGATGTAATACTCTTTATTAAAACAACTAAGTGTCAATATTAGTAACCTGATACAGAATTCAGAGCAAGATTTAGAGAAATTATGTCTCATATTAGTCTTCAAGTGTTCGACTGTGACTAGTGACAGAAGTCTAACCAAGGGTCCTCTCTCAGGACTGAGTAGAATCTATCCCCCTGGGCCTTTTGTCACCTGTCCAGACCTCCTCTGCAGCTATAGAGGCCTCAGGATCTGCCCTAAAAACCAGCCTTTTTGCTCTAGAAGAGCCCTTGACTTCCTGGACCTGGACTCACCGAGCTGCACCCATTCTGCCCGCTTTTCTGCTTTTCCCTGCCAGACGAGGCCTGCACAGTGGAATTGTGAACTGTAGTGTTTGTTATTGTTTTTGCTAGAAAGTTCTTCTCTTGAGCCCAGATAATACTTCCATGTCAGCTTTTCATGTTGTACCAAGATTTACCCCTTAGACGCTGTTTCAGCACCTCACCTGTAAGACATGGTACTCTGTACAAAGGAACCGTATCAGATCAGGGCTTATGATCATGAAACTTCGTTTTTCCATGTTCCATGCCCATGTTGAAGATGCACATGTACTGAAGGGAAGATCATGGAAGGACTCTCTCCGCCCCAGCCCTGCTTCCCAGAGTTAGCCGTGGTTAGCAATTTGTGAATTACCTTCCGGAAGAGTGTAAGAAAGCTCTAAACCTCACTACTAAGAGGTTTTTCCCATCCAACCTCTTGGTTTTCATCAGACCTGCCCCGGTTTCTTTGAAGTCTGTGGGCTGATTACTCTGTGTTTATAATTTGTCAAGTGTATGTCTCATTACTTCTTTCATACACCCGTATTTGTCCTCAGGAAGCCCTCAGGTGCAGGGCCCTGGTGACCAGGATCACCTCGCATACAGCAAGCCAAAGAGCAGATGACGTACATGCACAAATGACTCTTACCATCTCAGCACACCTCCATCTGAGAGTGTGTTTTCATGGTCAGTCCTCAGTAGCTCATTCTCTTTTTTCTGTGGGGGGAAAATGGCCTGAGAAAAAAAATTAATCAGAATGTAACAATGAAGGTAAGAGTGACAGCAACTGGCTTATTTATGAAAAATGTTACTGATCATTCAAATGTATCATTTCTGGCTAATCTCACAGAAAGGCCATGTCTCGTGACTCCTTTTGATAGAAGGGCTATCTTATGGAACATTTCATGAGGTGCCCCTCGTAAATGCATCAAATAGGAAATATGTGTGTGTGTGTTGGGGTGGGGACAGCTGCCACAGCATTCTGGAATTCCCCTGCCTTGTGTCTCAGAACCTGAGTGAGGAGGAGGTGGAGGCCCTCACCTCTATATTGAGACTGGCTTTTTGGGTCAAGCCATAGCAGCAGGTCCATGTATCACTTCCAGCTGCATACAACCCACCTCCAAAGTTCATGGCTGTCATGCAAGCAAGGTCTTTGGTGGTGTAGCGCTTTGACAGACGTGATGTCACCTATACTGCACATGTCTTGGAAATCTTCTTAGGCAAGAATGATTTTGAAGAGTAGCTGGCATTGCGACACAGATATCTTGGTATCTTAATTTTCCCATAAACTTCCTTTTCACTTTCTATTAATAAAATTTATTGTATACTTGAATAGCAGATTGGCTGAAGCCCAACCTTGAACTTGTTATAAAGTTTAATGCTTTATAACACAGTCAAGTTCATGATGCCAATTCTAGGATAATTTTCACCCTCATTCAAGAGAAATGAGCTTGAAAGAGCAGAAATGCCAAGAGGCTGAGGAGAAGGAAATAGTGGGGCCATTTTACCCTACTTCTTTGCTGGAAAACTAAGCAGCTGATCCCGGAAGAGGTTGAGAAATGGGTTTGTAGTTGACCTGGACCTATACTTACAGGTTTATATGTTAACATCTCTATGTATGGCTAGGCTGTGGCACAGCAGGTTCGGAGAACTCTGTATCTAAGGAGGCGTTTCACCTTAAAGGCCTCCACATGGACCAGAGTCTTCATTTGATTCTGAACTTGATTTGGGCCATCCGTTTATCAAGAGCACAACTCAACAAGGGGCACCACCGGGGAAAAAGGGGAGAGGAATAACTTGTCTGTACTTTTTCAGGATGGCCCACTATTGCTATTTCCCTCAATGTGGGGATGTAGTTAGGTGAAATCAAAAGAGATTACATGGCTCTCTAAGGTAAGGTAAGAAAAAAGAAAACCAGAAATACCTAGACAGGATGTAATGTCAGAATTCAAATATCCTGACTTGGTATGTCTGCCTGGAGGTGGGACAGAGCTGGGTTACAGTCTTGGCGCAGTCCCTTACTAACAGCAGGGCCACAAGCAAGCTACTCAGCTGCTCCAGGCATTAGTTCCCTCCTCTGTCAAACAGGAAGAGTCCACGCCTCAGTGAAATGTAAATAAGATAAGGTGGACAAATCTTAGCACACCTGGGGGGCCCATAGGAAACAGTATTCAATATTATCATTGCTGCCTTTTTATGTAAAAACCATTTAGCTGAGTCATGCCAATTTGTGGCTCATTCTTGCCATTGCGTGCCCATGCCAGAGCTAGTCTGGCTTCCTGCTGTACCAGTCACTGCTTTGAGTGGTTATAACAAGTACCAGTAACACTGATATTTTGGGCTCCTTTGCTCCCTTTGGCTATCTGCATCCCCAAAGCAATTTTGGAGCTCATTTAATGATGATTAATACTATAGTGCATTCAAGTTAATTGCTTTGACCCAAATGTGCATAAAAACGTTAAAGCTTAACTTTATTTAATCCAGTATCTGCTAATGCCAAAAAATACTTCCAGAGGAACCAAATTTCAGCCTGCAAAAGGACAGCAACGTGAAAACCCTTGCCTTCTGGAAGCACCAAGTTCTGATTCTAATGGTATTAGCGTTCGGTTTGGTGTCTGGGTTAGGAACACCACAGGTTGATAACACAGGTAACTTAGGAGTCATAGAAAGCTATTGATTACATATTTGAATTTATTACATGGTTTTCTGCTTTCTCTTCCAAGATTGGATCAAAATCATTATTGTTATTTTTTGCTTGAAATCCTTTGCCTCAGAAACGACAGATTTTTTATTTAAAACCCAAAGATGAAAATGCAGGTAATTTTCCAGCAAACAAATTCTGTATTTATGAAAATCTATATTTCTGAAAAGATTGTTGTGACCTCACTTAACTATACTTATATAATTTTTAAATACTTTTGGTGTTTAAATAGGGTTTTAAACAGTTCTCCATTTATTACAACTTCACACATTTCGTGAGAATTTCTTTAATATCATGGCAATTCATTTCTCCTCAGATGGTTGCAAAGAATGTGTAAGATTTTGGGAAGGCTGAGTGTTTCAAATGTTAACTGAGTTGTACCATTAGTGCCTTTTGTCCTAGTGCTGTTAAAGTAAAAATTTTTGTCAAGATGAGAAAACTCACAGAGCCCTAAAGGTTAACCAGAAGACCTTTCTCCTTCACCGCAAAGCTACTGTGTTTAGCATTGTAACTTCTCAGATAAATTACGGTAAAACTATGAGGTTTTCAGTAATAAATCTTCTCGTATTAAAGAACTTCTAATTCAACTTCATTTAAATCCAAATATATATGAAAAGTATCGTTAAGTTCTTCTCATGTATGTTTTACACCGTTTCTATGTGTACAGGTCAGTATGTTTTTAGTCGATCAACTGTGGTTTTCGAAGCAGGGGCTGACCCCTTGACAGGATGAGGAGTGACGACTTGATATCTCTGCAGATCCTGAGCTAGGAGCCATGGTGTGCTTTCCTCGCCACTCCTGGCAGAGGAGGTTCACAGAGTTTGTGGTGTGGGTTCTGTCTGGGGGTGTGGTGCTTGTGTCCCCATAGCAGAGGTTGTCTGCATCCAGCAGGACTTAGAGAATTTTGGTCCCTCCCACCTCATAAAGCTACCACACTAGCATTGCCCTGAACTGTCTGCAGGAGAGCCTGGAGTCTGCTGTTCATGCTCTCTGCTGGATGGGAAGAGATGAGCTCATGTGGCTTTCATCATCAAGGTGCTGTCATTGGGTTAGTGTGTTTAATTCATTTGGACAAACCTTTCTGATGCAACACTGTCTTAGGCTGGGTTTTCTAGAGAAGCAAAACCAGTGAAGCGCACACACACACACACACACACACGCACACATATCAAAAAACCAAACCCATTACTGTTGAGTCAATTCCGACTCATACTGACTCTATAGGACAGAGTAGAACTGCCCCCTAGGGTTTCCAAGGAGTGGCTGGTGGCTTCGAACTGCCGACCTTTTGGTTAGCAGCTGAGCTCTTAACTACTGCATCAGCAGGGCTCTCTCTCTCTCTATATATATGCACATACACTTACATACACATACATACATATACATACACATATATACATAAAACGAAAACCAAACCCGCTGCCGTCGAGTCGATTCCAACTCATAACAACCCTATGGGACAGAGTAGAACTGCTCTGTAGAGTTTCCAAGGAGTGCCTGGCAGATTCGAACTGCCGACCTCTTGGTTAGCAGCCATAGCGCTTGACCACTATGCCACCAGGGTTTCCCATATATACATATACATATATATACACACACACACACATATATATACACAGAGAGAGGGAAAAAAAATACATCAAGGAAATGGCTCATGTAGTTGGAGAGGCTGGAAAGTCCCAAGTTCATGGGTCAGGCGTCAGGCTGGAGGCTTCTTCTGACTCATGTAGCTGCAGAGGCTGACAAATCCCAAGATCGGCAGGCAGTACAGCAAGCTGCTGGCTCAAGTCCCAAGAACCAGAGGTCAGGTGATGACAAGCTGGATGCAGGACCCAGAGCGAGCAAAAGCCAGAGCATCCATGTACATTGGATGTAGGCCACACTCCCGAGGAAACTCCGCTTACAACTGATGGGTTGCTTATAGCAGATTTCATCATGGAAGTGATTACATTATATCAGATCTCATCATGGAGGTCATTACATCATGAAAGAGCAATCAGTCCAGTGTCTACAAAATTACATCATTACATAACTGCCAAACCACTGATCATGGCCCAGCCAAGTTGACACATAACCTTAACCATCACAAACACCCGTGGTGAAGTGTACGCAGGTAGAAATCTTGGTTTTGACATTTGCCTTCAAAGGTCAAGTTTTAAAAGCTATAGAATCTTTTAAAGTTAGCTATAAGCAGGTTAGTAATAAAAATGCATTCTTCCATGCACCAGACATGTATTGCATGAAACAATTAATGCTCACAGCTGCTAACCAAAAGGTTGGAGGTTCAAGTCCACCCAGATGCCTTGGAAGAAAGGCCTAGTGATGTCCTGAAAAATCAGCCGTCGAAAACCCTGTGGAGCACAGTTCTACCCTGTCAAACGTGGGGTTGCCCTGAGTTGGGATTGACTCACTGGCAACTAGTTTGGTTTGATGTTTTTAGTAAGTACAAGCACAAATCAGAGTTAGGACCACCCTAGGTTTGTAAGTTTATGACAGTCTAAGTGAATTAATTCCCTTCTGGTTCAGCAGCCGGCCCTGAAACGACAGCCTGTGTGTGAGTGTATACACTTTGCTTCAGCTGTACCCCATGGCGGTTTACTCAGCCCTGCTCTGAGCCTGGGCTCTGAGGTCACTCTGAGCTTCCTAGCAGCCTTGGCTCTGGGGGCCCCGTGGCCTCCTGTACTTTCTCCCTTCTGCTCCTGGGGCTTGGAGCCCTCTGCTGTCCAGGTCCCCCCAAAATTGCAGCTTCCAAACAGTGCCTGGTAGCTGCAGCAGCCACCTCTAGCCTCCTTCTGATGGAACAGGTCTCAGGCCCAGGATACCCAAGGCCAGCAATGCAGTCTTCCCTCTCCCACTAATTGCAGCTTTCCACCATACTCCGCCTGCTGCCACTGACACCTGTAGGGTGACCCTTTGCCCTATTACGAAGCAGCCTGGTGCCACCCGCTTGCCAGCCATGGAATCCTCTCCTCTACTGACTGAAGAGGTCTGACTGCTGTGTCTCCACAGGTAATGGAGAACCGTCAGCTGTTTGGCGCCCTGCGGGCCCTGCTGGAGGACCTGCGTGTGGAGCTGCGGGAGGACGAGCGGGCCCGGCTGCGGCTGCAGCAGGAGTATGCCAGTGACAAGGCTGCCTGGGACGTGGAGTGGGCCATGCTCAGGTGCCGCCTGGAACAGGTACCTCCCCACTGAGCCTCCACTCACTCTCAACGTGAGGAGGATGCACACTTCAGCCACAGTGCTCTTGCCCAAGAGGGAGGAGAGGCTCCATGAGAGCCAGGAGCTGCCACTCACTGTAACTTCGAGGCCCCTAGCCTTCCCTAACGTTCCCTCTCCCAAGTGTGAAATACCACGTCTACCAACCAGCATGTTTAAGGTAGCATTTGTCTTCCAATTCATGTTATGTAAAGTCGTATTTAGCTCCACTGAAGGATGACCAGCATGAAGCTGCCAGACTGAACTGACGCAGCTCTAGACAGGAGCAGTGAAAAAGCAGACTGTGATTTAATTATTATTCGAAGAGGTGAAGGCATGCTTTTCTGTAGATTTTTCAAAATATTAAAAATACTGGTAGACCTAGGAGCCTATCATCGGTTTTGGTCTCCTTATTTACACCTAAGGAAACTAAAGCCCAGCAAGGAAAGTGGCAGCCCAAGACCACGTAATCGCTTAGCGGTAGAATGGAGAAGAGAAGGCAGGTTTCACCCCACACGACAGAGCGAAGGCTCCTTGGAGATTCTACCACAGGACCAGATGCAACAAGAAGCATCCTTTTCTACGTGTCTCTTCCCTGGAGGCCCTTAAAAGTAACACCACTTACCTACACATTGGCTGCTTGCTCAGATCATTTCTTGAGGTTCCTTCCAGTGCTTTGATCAGGAAGAGGGAGGAAAAGCCCGTATATCTTTGATAATCTATTTTCTAGGCCCTAATCTGAGGCAAACCACGAGTAATTAAAATTTTACATGAATTGGCTCCCGCATGAAAGAGAATTCCACAGAAAGGAGACCTCTTTCAAATGGCCTTGATAAAAGATTAAGCGGCCTGACAGGTCAAAAGAAAATAGCTCCCCGGTGCCCACAAGTTCACCTGTACTGCCATCTGGACTGAGGGAGCTGTGGTGTCAGGTTCACGGGCCTGAGGAGAGCAGGGACAGCCTGCTTTGCAGAGGAAGTAGCAATGTGTAGCAAAACCAGAGCACCAGGCCAGGCCCACTAATGACAGAGCACCTGACCCGGTTCCGCATCCTGCCCACTGCCCAGTGGGGCTTCTTACGCAACGCTGGGTTTATCCTAGTGCACAGCCTGAAGAATCAGCAGTGTAGGAGAAGTGGGCAAGGACACGCTCTGATGAGCTATCTGTAAACCTATTTAAAAATATATGGGGGAAAAAACCTCAACATTTTCAAAGACTTAAGTTTGGTTAAAGAAGGGAGGTATAGTCTTTAATGCTGGCCAGTTGCAAAACATTTTATCTATGTTTTAGAGAAACCTGATATCCACCTACCATGTTTGCTACAGGGAAAGCCTTAAGGAGAGTCAGTAAACATGAAGAAATAAAGCTAGTGCCACAAACCTAGAAGCCAGGTGGAAATAGGTAAAGAATTCATCTACTGCCCAAATTGTTTAAGAAGTTTCTTAAACATTTGCAGCCCAGGAAACAATGGAATGTGGGTGACACTAGTCCATTTGAAGTATTCCCTTCTTTGCCCTCTTTGACTTAAATACAAAACAGTTCAGTCCTACCAAACATTAAATATGCTCTCTCAGCGGAGGCCATGTTGGGTCAGTTCCCAAATAATGTGATTCTTCCACCTAGTTCTTACATCAGGCATTGTTCTGAGTGCTGAGGATGCAGCAACAAATAAGATATTCCTTGAAGAGGCTTTTGGGCATACAGACAACTGCTGCAGTGTTTAGTGCTATGATAAGTGCCATGGCACAGGGGCGTGCAGGCCACATGCCTCAGTGAAGGCACAGGGAAGAGTGGTTTGTGAAAGTCTTCAGTAAACCTTGAAGGATGAATAGGATGGAGAAGGAGAGGAGGGACATTTGGGGAGAAAGGAACACTCTGAGGAGAGAGCAAGGCACATTCGAGGAGCTTAACTTCATCAAGTATGAGGGAGAAGAGTGCTTGTTACATGCATTGAAACTTTAGTCCTGGATGTAAAGCGTTTAGATTTGCATTTCTGAAAGATTATTTTGGCTTCGAGGTAGAGAATGGATTAGAAACCATTAGAATGGAAAGGATTAACCTGAGGTCCGTGGATAGAATTCAGAGATCTGCTCTGGGATAGGAATACTATACATCTTTATGCTCACTAACTTAACTAAAATTTAGCATGTCTTCCAATTATCTATGTAGGCAACAAGCCCAACAGAAATCATAGATATTTTCATTTCATATTACAATCGTAGGTATCTCAGAATTAACACTGAGTAGGAGAGACTTTTGCCTTCACCAGACTGCCAAAGAGGTCCACTGTAAAAAGGCTTAGCAAACCTGGATTCAGAAGAAATAAGTTGGAGGTTAAAAGGTATTGCAGTAATACAAGTGAAAGATGGTATAGGCCAAAAGTAAGGCAGAACAGTGGAAATGGAGAGGAGGGTGCAAACCTGAAAAAACCATGAAAAGTATAAATTGGCACAATCAGTGACCAGTTAATTAGAGGCTGTGGGGAAACCCTGGTAGTGTAGTGATTAAGAGCTACAGCTGCTAACCAAAAGGTTGGGAGTTCGAATCCACCAGGCACTCCTTGGAAACTATATGGGGCAGTTCTACTCTATCCTATAGGGTTGCTATGAGTCGTAATCCACTTGACAGCAGCGGGCTTTTTGGTATGGAGAGATATATGTTTCTAGTTTGGGTGACTGGGTGATGGTGCCATTCGTTCACCATGCCAAGAATGCAGGGAGAGAAGGAACAGGTCAAACTTAAGGTATCTGCCATGATAGATACTGGGATAGAGAGGGCTGGGTTGAATATATGGACACCTGAATGTGAAATAGCAGGCGAGAGTGGAAGTGGGGGCCCTGAGTAGACTCTCCAGTGCAGTGTGTAGAATGAGAGAAGTTCAAAGAAAGAACTTAAAGAAATACTCATTTTCAAGAATTTGAAAGAGGAGGAGGAGATTGAAAAGGAGCCGCCAGAGAAATGAATGAAAATCCAGGAGCAAATGCTGTGCCAGAAATCAAGGGCGGAGACACCACAGAATTTCATGTGGAGTTTGACGGTATCACATGCTTTGGAGAGGTCAAGTAAATAAAAGATCAAAAGTTTGTTGCATTTGACAGTTAGGAAAACTTGACAAAAACCGTTTCATTGGCGTGTGGAGCTGAAGCAAATTACAGTGTGCTAAGAAAATGAAGTCTGATCATGAAGGGAAAAGAAGGAAGAGGGCAGAAACTCAGCTAACAGGAGGCAGCGGGTCAAGGGAGGTTTTGTCTTTTTTTGTTTGAGATGAGTGAGACTTGAACGTGTGAGGGTAACTGATGAAACAGCGTCCCAGAGGGTCAGGGATAAGCAGAGGCGGTGGATTAGCCCTGATCATGAGAGAGAAAGGGG